>NC_087271.1:39931322-40247307 GCF_015220805.1 Pogoniulus pusillus | reverse complement strand
GAACAAACTGACTTCTCACTTTAACCTCAATTCTAAGTTCAAATCCAAGGAGAAGGGCAACAAAGCTGGTGAAGGGTCTGAAGAATGTCTTTACAAGGAGCACCCGAGAACTGAGGCTGTTAGTCATAGAATCATCCAGGCTGGAAGAGATCTAAGCTCCTCCAGTCCAACCTAACACCCAGCCCTATCCAATCAACCGAGGAGACACCTTACTGCTCTCTACAACTACCCAAAAGGAGGCTGCATCAGGGTGGGGATTGGTCTCTCCTCCCTAGCAGAACAAGAGGCCTCAAACTGTGCCAAGGGAAGTTTAGGATGGATACTGGGAAGAAGTTCTTTATGGAAAGAGTGGTCAGGCATTGGAACACACTGCTCAGGGAGGTGGTGGAAACTCCATCCCTGGAGATGCTCAGAAAACATGTGGCCGTGGCCCTTTAGGACATGGTTTAGTGGCCATGGTGGTGTTGGGTCAACAGCTGGACTCCATCTTAGAGGTCTTCTCCAACTGAGACAATTCTGTGGTTTTATGAATTAAGACAAAACCATGGGAAAAAAAAAGGTTCTGCAGTTTATTCTTGGATGTTCTTCCCACTGAAATCTTGAACTAAACCCGAGAAAACAGAAATGTTCTCCAGTTTATTCTCAGCTTCCCTTTCCACTGAAATCTACAAAACAACCTAACAAATGAGTAGGTTAAAAAAATTCAGGCAACCACCTGCAAGTGGTGCTCCACTGGGGTTGCTTTTCTTTAAACTCCCTCCTGCATGAAAGACAGTGCAGCTGCTGGCAGAAAATGAGCAGCTTGGCTGGTTTGTCAAAGTTTCTCAGGTGATCTGAGCTTTCAGAGAGTTCAGAGCCACAGAAATGGTTAAGAGATCTTCCTTATGAGGAGAGACTGAGGATGCAGGCTGCTCATGCAGGTGAGTGCCAGGAGGCTGGAGCCAGGCTCTGCTGGGTGAGGCCCAGGGACAGCACAGAGGGCAATGGGTGGGAGCTGAGGCATAGAAGTTCCATGGAAACATGAGGAGGAATTTATTCCCTGTGAGCCTGACAGAACACTGGAACAGGCTGCCCAGGGGAGTTGTGGAGCCTCCCTCTCTGGCAATATTCAAGACCCAGCTGGATGAGCTCCAGTGTGATCTGGTAGAGGTGATCCTGCTCTGGCAGGGGCCTTGGACTGGATGAGCTTTGAGGTCCCTTCCAGTCCCTGCCATTCTGTGACTCTGTGATCCCTATGCTCTGTGGCTAGCACAAGCCATCTCCTTGAAGTCTGAACCAAGTCCCTTCAGCTGTAACTGTGCAGAGTGAAGAAAAATGCCACATTTCTCTAGCTGGGAAGGAGTCTGCATTGCTCCAACAACAGCCAAATACTTCAATTACATTTTTAGCTTCACACAAAAGCTCTCAGGCTGCCATCTACTCAACTCTCCTCCTTCCTCTCAAGTTACAAGACCAGTAAACAGTTCAAGTTGTTTGCAAAGGTGCAAGAGAAGCCTAAGGCTGCCGAGGACTTCAGAGGGCTTTGCCAACAGCTGCCCACAACACCAGACAGAGTTGTTTGGTGCTGATCTGAAAACACCTCAAGCTGAATTACCTGACACCTTCTCAGCACTAACATTTCTTACAGGTTTCAAACCCCTCCCTTTGGCTGCCAGTGTGGCTGCAGGACAGAAGACTCCTCAGCACTTGCTGGCCCACACTCACCAACACCAAACAGATGGAACGCTGGGGAGCTCAGCTTGCTCTAGCCCAGGTTTTGCCATCAGCTTGCCTTAAAGCCAAGGGTTATAGGAACCAGTGACTTGAGGGAAGGCAACACTAGAATTAGCCCTGCTTACAACATTAAGCAAACTGATGGAGCAGGTCCTGAGGAGTGCCACAAAAATGATCCTGGGCTTGGAGCACCTCTGCTACAAAGACAGTCTGAAGGGGCTGGGGTTGGTCAGAATGGAGAAGAGGAGGCTCCAGGCAGACTTAATAGTAACCTTCCAGTACCCAAAGGGCGCCTACAAGAAGGATGGAGAGAGACTGTTCACAAAGGCCTGTGGTGATAGGTCAAGAGGCAATGGCTTCAAACTAGAGAAGAGCAGATTTAGACTGGGTGTTAGGAACAGGCTCTTTACTATGAAGGTGGAGGAACACTGGAACAGGTTGCCCAGGGAGGTGGTTGGGACCCCATCTCTGGAGAGATTCAAGGGGAGGCTTGCAGGGCTCTGGGCAAGCTGAGCTAGTTGAGGATGCCCATGCTGAACACCACTGGCCACAGGCTTCCGAAAAACAGAACCAATAGAGCTGCTCATAGCCTGTGCCACTATCTCAAGCACCCAGATCTTCCAACCAGATTCAAGTGTCAGAAGAAAGCCATCATTGGTGCCAGCACAAAAACCAGTTCCACAGTTCAGCCCCAGCTGAAACAAAGGAAGCATGAAGAAGTTTATAGCCTGAAGAAAGATGAATGGAAGAGCTGCAAAAGCACCCAAGCCTTTTGATAGCATCACTCCCTGCTTCCACACCTCTTCCTTCCAAATCTCTAAATGTAAGGTCTGCAAAGGAATCCTCAAGCCTGGATTACAGAGATAAGAAACTTGGGTAAATGTATGAACACCACAAAATCAACTCGTTTGAAGATGGTAGAGCAAAAAAAACCACCTGCAGCACTGAGGGAAGCAATTCTTGTTCTTTGAATGCTTCTAACTGAAGGCTGCCAAAACAGATAACAGATGGGCTGCACTGGGCAAATAATAGTCAATGTCCATTGAAGCTGAGGCTGTCTGAAGACATTTCAGAAGAAGTTTTCTGGAAGTTAGAGAGACCAAAAGCATCCAAGGAACATCAGACAGGTTCAGAGCATTCTATCAGAGGCAGGCTACCTGCCGTGGAAGGAGCAGATCTCTGTCCTCATGGGTGCCCAGCAACATGACATAAGTGGTCATAGAATCAGGCAGGTTGGAAGAGAGCTCCAAGCTCATCCAGCCCAACCTAGCACCCAGCCCTGGCCAATCAACCAGACCATGGCACTAAGTGCCTCAGCCAGGCTTGGCTTCAACACCTCCAGCCACAGCCACTCCACCACCTCCCCGGGCAGCCCATTCCAATGCCAATCACTCTCTCTGCCAGGAACCTCCTCCTGACATCCAGCCTAGACCTCCCCTGCCACAACTTGAGACTCTGTTCCCTTCTTCTATTGCTGCTTGCCTGGCAGCAGAGCCCAACCCCACCTGGCTACAGCCTCCCTTCAGGCAGCTGCAGACAGCAATGAGCTCTGCCCTGAGCCTCCTCTGCTGCAGGCTGCACACCCCCAGCTCCCTCAGCCTCTCCTCACAGGGCTCTGCTCCAGGCCCCTCACAGATTTGTTGCTACAGAGCACCAGCAGGAATTCAAGAAGAGATTTGTTGAGTCTTGAAGTAACTCAGAACTTTGCCATTCCCCTCACAAAAGTTCAGCACTGCTGCACACACCAAGCACCTGCTTCAAAGCAGAAAGTCTTCCCTTAGCAAAGGATTTTAGAAGTTCATCTACAACTCATCCTTTTATCTAAACCTGATGCTAGAACAGTGAAGGGCTTGGGTTTGGTAAGGACTTCTTGTTCAGTTTGTTCACTGGTTTGGGGAATTTTTTTACCTGAGTTATGAGTTCACATGGATAAGAGGTCAACCTCTTTCTGCCAGGTGACTCAAATGAAAAGATCATGAGTAAATACAGCCAGAAATCCTTCTCCCCCAAGTAGTTTCTACAGTCAGCTGAAGAAGAGCACTCAAGGGGTGCCCTGCAGATTTAAACAAGGAATACCAAATCACAAGATGTAAACAATCACTTTTGCTACAGCCTGCAACGTGAGGATGATCACACAGCAGCTATGCAGGATATCACCCATCCTTCTGGAGGGGAGCACTGCCTGCCAGCCCTGCTTTAGTCACTGCACTCATCTCAACTGCATTGAGTACTGGTCCTGGAGCCAGTGCAGAGGAGGGCAGCAAAGCTGGGGAAGGGCCTGGAGAAGAAGTCTTATGAAGGGTGACTGAAGGAGCTGGGAATGGCTAATGTGAAAAAGAGGAGGCTGATGGGAAACCTCATTGCTGCCTACAGCTACCTGAAAGGAGGCTGTGGAAAGGCTGCTGCTGGTCTCTTCTCACAGGTGAGATGGAGTGATGGAACAAGATGGAATGGCCTCAAGCTGCATCTGGGTAGGTTTAGACTGGACATTGGGGGGGAAAAAAATCATGGGAAGAGTGTTCAGACATTGGAATGAGCTGCCCAGGGGGGTGGTGGAGTCACCAACCCTGGGTGTGTTGCAGAGCCATGTGGATGTGGTGCCTGGGGATATGGTTTAGGGTGCACCTTGTAGAGCAGGGATATCAGCTGGACTTGGTGAGCCTGAGGGTCTTTTCCAAGCTGAATGTTTCTGTGACCTTGCAGCCTTCCACCTTAGTACCTGATCTTCAGGAGGAATGTCTTTTTTTGCAGCACACCATTTTTACTTCAAGTAGGCATTCACATTACTACTGTAAACCAGCAAAACTAAATAAAAGCCTCAGCACAAGGGGGAACTTCTTTCCTGGAAGGGTCCCAGAGCACTGGCACAGGCTGCCCAGAGAGGTTGTGGAGTCTCCTTCTCTGGAGCCTTTCGAGGCCTGTCTGGATGTGTTCCTCTGATCTGTGCTAGATTGTGTGGTGCTGCTCTGGCAGGGGGGTGGGACTTGGCAACCTCCTTGGGTCCTTTCCAACCCCTGACATCCTGTGAACAGCTGAAGAGTGAGAGCTGCCACTACTGTCTGGTTTACCAAGTGCAACAGTGATTTGTGAGGAAGCCATTCTTACCCCACTGCAATCTCTGTGCACCTAGCTCAGCACTAAGCTGCCCAGAGAGCTTAACAATTAGCACAGGGTCGTGGCACATTAATAGATTTCACTGCGTGCTGCACATATTGGTGTTCTGAAAGATTAATGGCAGAAAACTACATTAATTAATCATCCTAATGAGCCTGCTTGTTTCTGCAAAGGAAACACAAGTTCTTGCTTACAACTGTCTGCTGCCTTCCACATACCTGCCTGGACCACTCCAGTATCCTGGGGTTACCAAACCACAACAGCACATGGCTCGCTCCTGAAGCCCGCAGCCTCCAACAGCAACCTCTCCCCTCTGTGTCTGGGAGAAAGGGAACCAGGGAGTTCTGCACTCCAGGGTGGCAAGAGGAAAAACAGCATCAAAAGAAGCCACAAGCAGGGGAAGGGTAGTGGTGGGGGGTGCTGCACTGTCTAGTTCCCAGATCTGATTTGCATGTAAAGCTCTGACTTCATCCCAACTCACAGAATATCTTAGAGGCTGGAAGTGACCTCCAGAGATCATCCTCCCTGCCAAAGCAGGACCACCCAGAGCAGTTGGTACAGGAATGCATCCAGGCAGCTTTTGAAAGTCTCCTGAGGTGACTCCACAACCTCTCTGGGCAGCCTGTTCCAGTGCTCCAACAGGACCAGTTCTGTTACTCCCTCTAGGTTCCATTTAAAGGCTCCCAAATGAGCACCTCCAGAGTAACAGAAAGCTACTCTTAAATTCAGCTTTAGATCTGTTTTCAGGTCATAGCTGTAACAACAACTGAGCTTCTCCCTTGCTCAGGCTCTGAACCTGATGCTGCAGCAGATGAATACCACACACTACACCTTCCAGTTGGGCAAATCTAACCAAGCTCTGCAGTGCCAGCACGACCTCCTTCCAGCACTCGGGGGCACAGCTCTGGTAAAAGCCTGAGTCGAGCAGAAGTTGACTCCACTGCTGCCCAGGGAGGTAGCAGAGTGGCTGCCTGGCAGCAGAGCCCAACCCCACCTGACTACAGCCTCCCTTCAGGGAGCTGCAGGCAGCAATGAGCTCTGCCCTGAGCCTCCTCTGCTGCAGGCTGCACACCCCCAGCTCCCTCAGCCTCTCCTCACAGGGCTGTGCTCCAGGCCCCTCCCCAGCCTTGCTGCCCTGCTCTGGACACCTTCCAGCACCTCAACATCTCTCTGCAATGGAGGAGCCCAGAACTGGACACAGCACTCCAGGTGTGGCCTGAGCAGTGCTGAGCACAGAGGCAGAAGAACCTCCCTTGTCCTGCTGCCCACACTGCTCCTGAGCCAGCCCAGGATGCCATTGGCTCTGCTGCCCACCTGGGCACTGCTGCCTCAGCTTCAGCTCCTCTCTACCAGCTCCCCCAGCTCCCTCTCTGCCTGCCTGCTCTCAGCCACTCTGGCCCCAGCCTGTAGTGCTGCTTGGCGTTGTTGTGGCCAAAGTGTAGCACCCTGCCCTTGGCCTTGTTCAGTCTCATCCCATTGGCCTCTGCCCACCCATCCAGCCTGGACAGGTCCCTCTGCAGGGCTCTCCTACCCTCCAACAGCTCCACAGCTGCTCCTAGCTTGGTGTCATCTGCAAACTCACTGCTGCTGGACTCAATCCCCTGCTCCAGATCATCAATAAAGATACTGAGCAGGACTGTGCCCAACACTGATCCCTGGGGCACACCACTGGTGCCAGCTGCCAGCTGGATGTGGCACCATTCAGCACCACTCTCTGGGCCCAGCCCTCCAGCCAATTCTTGACCCATATCAGAGTGAGTCTGTCCAAGCCAGGAGCTGCCAGCTCTGCCCTGCTCTAGAAGTCACATAATTAGAATGGTTAATGAATCATTTTAACACTGCAAATCCTTAAGGGTCTTGGAGCCTCTGGCAGACTTCATGAATTTACAACTAGGTATGAGGAAGCAATGAAAGAAAAAAGTGTAGGTGATTAGAATTTCTTCCACAGGATAAATTGACTTATAAGAAATCGTTTCTAAGATATTCAAATGAAGTAGCAGCATCACCAGGGAAAGCTCCAAAGCTTTCACACGTGAATGGTAACAACAGAGAGAAGTCAGAAAGATGTTTTCAGTCCTCCAGCTTCTACTCAGATAAAGTTCTTAATGCCCTGCTGCTGATGGAAGCCAACTGTGGAGCCCAAATCGAATGAGCACTGCCCTTCCCCCAAAGGAAACGCTTCAAGTATGTAAAGTAGAGTCTTAAACAGGTTAAACATAAAAATGTTAAATCCTAACATGCAGTGAAATGTCTGAAACTCCACTGGGCCCATGGCAGAGCAGGAGCTGTGAAGCAGAGAGAACCTGCACCACCGGCAAGGGGTGATGTAGAACATGAAGCAGCAGAGGACACAACTGCCTCTTCCTATCTCTCATGAGCAGAGGATCAGATCATACAATCATGGGATTGTTAACTGTTCTAAGCATGTGACTTCTAGAGCAGGGCAGAGCTGGCAGCTCCTGGCTTGGACAGAGTCACTCTGGTATGGGTCGAGAATTGGCTGCAGGAGCTAGGCCCAGAGAGTGGTGCTGAATGGTGCCACATCCAGCTGGCAGCTGGCACCAGTGGTGTGCCCCAGGGAGCAGTGCTGGGCACAGTCCTGCTCAGTATCTTTATTGATGATCTGGAGCAGGGGATTGAGTCCAGCAGCAGTGAGTTTGCAGATGACACCAAGCTAGGAGCAGCTGTGGAGCTGTTGGAGGGGAGGAGAGCCCTGCAGAGGGACCTGTCCAGGCTGCATGGGTGGGCAGAGGCCAATGGGATGGGACTGAACAAGGCCAAGGGCAGGTTCTACACTTTGGCCACAACAACCCCAAGCAGCACTACAGGCTGGGGCCAGAGTGGCTGAGAGTAGGCTGGCAGAGAGGGAGGTGGGGGTGCTGGGAGAGAGGAGCTGAAGATGAGGCAGCAGCAGCAGCGTGCCTGAAGCTTGCAAGAGAAGGGCTCAGGGAAAACAGGACACATCAGTGCCTTACCTGATCAAGTGCCACAGAAGATGATCATGAATCAAAGGAAAACAAAAAATTAGAGTGAAGAACCTCTAAGCAGTCAGAAGCCAGCAGCAAACCTGTTCATGCTCCTCAGTCACAACCTATCTCCTGCACCTCTGGGCTGCAGTGCCCGTGGGTTTCAGCACGTCCAGGTCAGCACACCTGCACTGAGCGGCAGCTCTCTCACAGGCTGCGGGCACAGAACCACCACTGCCTGCAGGCACCCACCAGAGCCTCTGCTGTCAGCACTACAGGGCCACAGCCAGACTTCCAACAACACTTCTGCAAAGGAAGCAGCCCACCCACCACACCAACAGCTCAGCCCCGGAGCCAAGGCAGGGCACACCTTGTTCTGTCCAGGAGATAAGCAAGTTGAGAGTTCTGAGGTGATCTGGCAGACCCACTGGAACAGTTCTAAGGAACTGATCTCTACTGGAGAGGCTCTGATCTCACACTGTCTTCTTTTCCTCTATAAGAGAGAGAGTCACAGTTCCAGCAGCTTTACAATACTTAACACAAGGAGTGAAACAGCTCAACACCAACCCTCTTGGTTTTAACCCTTGCCAAGTGCTCTGCCTTAGAACCACAGAATCAAGCAGGTTGGAAGAGACCTCCAAGCTCATCCAGCCCAACCTAGCACCCAGCCCTGCCCAATCAACCAGACCATGGCACTAAGTGCCCCAGCCAGGCTTGGATTCAACAACTCCAGGGACAGCAACTCCACCACCTCCCTGGGCAGCCCATTCCAATGCCAATCACTCTCTCTGACAACAACTTCCTAACAACATCCAGCCTAGACCTCCCCTGGCACAACTTGACACTCTGTCCCCTTGTTCTGTTGCTGCTTGCCTGGCAGCAGAGCCCAACCCCACCTGGCTACAGCCTCCCTGCAGGTAGCTGCAGACAGCAATGAGCTCTGCCCTGAGCCTCCTCTGCTGCAGGCTGCACACCCCCAGCTCCCTCAGCCTCTCCTCACAGGGCTCTGCTCCAGGCCCCTCCCCAGCCTTGCTGCCCTTCTCAAACACATTCCAGTATCTCAACAGCTCTCTTGAATTGAGGAGCCCAGAACTGGACACAGAACTCAAATTCCTTGTCCAGAAACCAAACCAAACCAATGTGTTCTGCTTCCTCCTCTACTCCCCACACAACACTTGTGCTACAGCCTTATGCAATACACAGGTGTCTGCAGATTCAGCCACTGCACCTGCCTGGATGCACTCCTGTGCAGCACTCCTTTGGCAGAGTGCTTGGAAGTCACTTCCAATCCCTAACATTCTGTGATACCAAAGGGAAAAAAAAAGGATAAAAAAGAAATATTGTAGTCTACAACAACAGGGCCCAGCCAGACCCAAGCCCAGCCTGTCCAAAGAACCAGCCACCAACTCCCATTTCAGTCACAGAATTCCTTACTGTGCAGCAAGGGCAAAGCTCTAACAGAAATAAAGTGATGGAAGGAAGCTGCTGAACAAGATCTGGCTGCTAGAGAGGATCTGGTGTCACAAATGCTGCCTGCACCTTGTGAACGTGACCAGTGTGACAGGGACAGCAACTGCAAACAGATTACAGGTGACACCTTGACAGATTTCTACTTTCCATTTAACAGGGAAGTCTTCGACTTTTCACCTGATTTCCACCCTCAGATAGAAGTGAAGGAAGAGATGAGAACCTCCTGATCTACAAAGGTGAGGCCACAGCTGACAGCAGCCAGGGACAGCATCAAGCTGTACCCCCAGGTCCCCTTCTGCCTGGCTGCTACTCTGTGCCCAGCCTGTAGCACTGCATGCACACAGCTTTGCTGTACAAGATAGCTTTATCTCACTTCCAAGCCATCTGAGCTGCTCTGGGACGTTTTCATCTGGGGGCTGAGTTCCTGAACCCACTGCAACAGGTGTGCTAGTCTGAGCCAACTGGGATATTCTGGTGAGAGGAATGAGATGCTAGGCTGGGAGAAGGAAACAGTGCTGCTGTCTGCTGCACTCACAGGCTTGCTGAGATGGGTAAAAAGAACAGAAATATAGATAACAGAGTTGCTCTCTGGCTGCCTCCCTTCTCTCTCTAACCTGCTAATCCTTCTGCTTCCCAACCCCCCTGGCCGATCCTCCAAACTCACCTTGAACATAAGGCAAAATCTGGGGTAAGGTAGAGGGGTGGAAGGGAGGTGTTAGGGTGGTTGGGAGCCCCTCCTGGGCACTCTGGTTGCTGGGAGGGCTGCTGTGTTTCTGTATTACTTTCTCACTTGTCTGTTTCTGTCTATAGCTGTGGAGGTTGTAAATACCTGCTTGGATCTCCTGATGAGCTGTGAATACAAAGCTCCATTCTAATTCCCAGCTGGGCTGAGTCTGGTCTGGGTGATTCTCTTAAGGGGGGTGGCAGGTAACAGCCAAACCATCACAACAGGAGAAGTGTTCTGGCCAGCCAGAGCTGCACTCCTCAGAGGCAGGTGAAGGCAAACTTTGCAGTGCAGGTGGCTCCCTGGGCAACGCAGCTTTCCCTGACAAGTAACCCAGCTGCTTGGGCTGCGAAATGCCAGAACACATGCTCCAAAAGAACAAAGCACCTCTGGTAAAAAGCAAGGTAACAAATGATTCACATTACCCTGCTGACAACAAAGATGCTGTCAGCTCAGGTAGGTCTGCCTCAGAGCTGCCATTTACCCCCCCCCCGCCCCGTTTAGCTCCCCAGCAGCAGCATAATCCTCCCGCTTTGATCAGCTGCAGAACTGCTTGTTGCAAACAGACGGATGCACGGAGCCGTCACATTCTGCAGTCACTCATCTTCTCACAGCCTCCCCAGCCTGCAAGTGAGCACCAAGCAGCAAGTAACAGAGCTGGGTTCCTTAATTAAAGATCAAAAACATTTGTAAACAAATACATGTACAGCAGGCTTATTAAACAGGGGCTTCTATCAGCATCCAAGCAGATACATTTTTCTCCCACACACCGAAGGAAAGCACAGCAGATTAATTTGAGGTTGGCTGGCAGATGTGGTGCACTTCAGGGCCACGTAACCAGAGAGGGGATGCTGCCTCCTCTTCTCAGGAAGAGGCACCAACTTTGCAGCTGAGCTGTGAACTTTCCTTTCCAACAGGTGATTCCAGCAAGCACAAGGTACAGGAGAAGCACCAGATCAGACTGCACCCAACAAACGCTCTCAGACAGCACACTCCCTGCTTTGCTTAGGTTTCACACAGCCATCTGAGCCTTTGTTTTCAGTTCACATAACCTCATGTCACTCTCCATCATGGAAAACTGACCATCTAGATAAAACAACTCCCCCACAAAGATCTGTGCAACTTATGCAAACCAGGGAGAATTAGTGCTGTGTAACCCAGAAGCTGCAAGCACAAAGCAGCTGAGCTCACTCCTGACACAGTGCAACCAAACTCTACCTAACAACCAGAAGTGAGGTTTGGCATTACACAAAAAATCATCACACAACTTTAGAGGGTGGAAAGGACCTCCAGAGATCATAGAATTGACCAGGTTGGAAGAGACCTCCAAGATCATCCAGGCCGACCTATCCAACCAGTCCAACCTATCCAACCAAGATCATCCAGTCCAGCCCTATCCAACCAGACCATGGCACTAAGTGCCCCAGCCAGGCTTGGATTCAACACCTCCAGCCACAGCGACTCTCTCTCTCTGCCAACAGCTTCCTCCTAACAGCCAGTCTAGACTTCCCCTGCCACAGCTTGAGACTCTGTCCCCCTGTTCTGTTGCTGCTTGCCTGGCAGCAGAGCCCAACCCCACCTGGCTACAGCCTCCCTTCAGGCAGCTGCAGACAGCAATGAGCTCTGCCCTGAGCCTCCTCTGCTGCAGGCTGCACACCCCCAGCTCCCTCAGCCTCTCCTCACAGGGCTCTGCTCCAGGCCCCTCCCCAGCTTCATCCCCCTTCTCTGAACACCTTCCAGCTTCTTCCCCTCCCTCTACTTTTTAATTTAGAAGATTTCATGTGGGATCTGCTGGTAATTAGTACAAAAGGATTACACAGAAATGCTGCAAGGCCCAAACGTGAACACTTTCATTCTCCAGGCTCTGCTTTGACTAAAAGATCATTTTGAAACTGCAACCTGATCATGCTGAACTAACTGCAGAGTACTCAGAGAAAAAAGCAGGAGCATGAAGTGTGATTTCATGCAAATCCCAGCTTCTTTCAATACTCAGAATAAATCCCCCTGCAACACTTTCATTTTGCTCTTCCAGCACAATTCACTGCAGGAGGTAACCAAAAAAAAAAAGAGGAACCAAGCCCTTTAGGTAGCTGAAAGTTAAAGCAAACTGGAAGCTAATATGTGGAAAGCTTTGGTGTCATTATACAGCATTAAACAAGCAATTATTCCAAAGCTCATAGCAGCAACCATAATCTTGAGGCTCTTCTGACACTTCCCCTTGCTATAGCAAAGGATTAGTCATTTATCAGCTGCTGTGTGTGCTGCTTGCCCAGGGAAGGCAACAGGAAAACTGACAGGCTGGTCAGGAGCCATAATGGCCACTCGAAAGGATTGGCATAGATGGAATTAACCAGATTGGAAGAGAGCTCCAAGCTCATTCAGCCCAACCTAGCACCCAGCCCTGCCCAATCAACCAGACCACGGCACTAAGTGCCCCAACCAGGCTTGGCTTCAACACCTCCAGGCACAGCAACTCCACCACCTCCCTGGGCAGCCCATTCCAATGCCAATCACTCTCTCTGCCAACAACTTCCTCCTAACACCCAGCCTAGACCTCCCTTGCCACAACTTGGGACTGTGTCCCCTTGCTCTGTTGCTGCTTGCCTGGGAGACTGTGAAGTGGAAAAGCTAAGGGCCAAAAGGGAATGTGAAAGGGAGCTGGACTTAGGGCACCAGGATCTGCAGACCCCCTCAGCAGAGGGAGGTGAACCAAGAAACAAGGGAGCACGGACACAGGTGCCTGTTAGACAGTGCAAGGGAAAACCCTTCCAGCTCCCCTCACCTCCTCAGCTGCCCTTGCACAAAAGATATAGGGCACTGGAGGCTGAGGTGGCTTTAGAGGCAGAAGTTAGGACAGGGAAATTCAGAAGGCAGGAGAAGAATACCAAGAGTAGCCTTCTTGACACACTCTCCAGAGCACGATGGTGCACAGAAGTGACAATCTGAAACCCAGGTTGAGTTGGTTATGTGCAGAAGAGCACAGTGCCCTAAGTCCTCTTCAGAAAATGGTAGGATCTGTAAGGCACCTCTGGACCCCCTTCCAAAGTCAAATAACTATTGTCTGAGATGTTTGCTAGCTCTACCTAACCCACAGAATCACAGCATGGTTTGGGTTGGAGGGGACCTCCAAAGGTCATCAAGTTGAGAGAGGTCTCATCACACATGAGAGCAGCCACCATGAGCCATGCACTGCAGCTGGATGCTAATAAGGAGGAAGGAAAACAAAACAAAACAAGCACAGTGGCCAAGGTGACAACAATGTGATGGAGCAGAAACATCTGAGACTCACCTCAGAACCCCTCATATACCCTGACAAGCACCAAATCACTTCTGAAGCGGATGAAGGATGGCAAACCCCACCAGCATGCCCTGCTTCCACAGAGACAGGACTCAGGAAAACTCTCTTGCGTGTGGGAGATAACTGAATTGCTACATCTAAGGTCTGCTGCCTCTGGCTTCAAAATAGCCAGGTCACATTTTTCTGCAAATTCAAGACACCAAAGCCTCTCAGCACATCCTGCACAGCACTCATGTTGCCACCACACCGCCAAACTACAGCCTCACTGTACCAGCAGGGGCGGTGGGGAACCTTCTCAGCTGGCCAGCGTCCCTGCATCAGCAACTCCTGCTGACAGCTGGGCTGTCCCGGCCTCCCCTATCCATCTCCCCAGGGAAATGAAGTCTGTGGCTGATGACTAATCCATGACTGGGATTTGTGCTTAGGCAAGCCCAAGCCCAGCTCAGGCACCTTCCGAACGCTGAACTCTTCCTCAGCGGGCAGGCGAGCGGGAGCACAGCTGCTCCATCCAGAGCACTGCCTTAGCATCTGGCCACACCAGCCCAGCTCACTCAGCTGACAACAACAGCTGGAATTGAAGCTGCAGGAGCTGGCTGAGAGCAGCTGAAAGGGAAATTGGTACAGATCAATTCTAGCTGAGCTCCATTTGGATCCCTAAAACGGGAGAGGCAGATGGGAAAGCTCTTTTGTCAGTACCTGTGGAGCCTTTGAGACTTGTGCTCAAAGCCCTGCTTAACACAGACAGCAGCAAACTAATCTTCCCCTGTAAGAAGCCATGGGTGCAGCTAACAGCAGAGCCAAAGGCACCAGCTGGGGAAGAACAAGTGTCCAAATGCACACAGGAACGTGAGCCAGGAACCAAAAGCAACCTGGCAGAGCTCTCCTCCACACCACAGCCCCTCTGAGAGCCGAGGGCTGAGCCCTGACCCAGTTCCTGGCAGGCTGCTGCACACAGATGGACCTGTTCACCTTTTCACTTGTCTCTGTCCTTCTTGGTCCTTCGCCTTCTAAGGCTTCACCACAAAGACGACATCTGCTGAGGAGAGCAGCATTAAAGCTGCAGCAGGCTCCCCACAGCTGATGTACTGCTAAGCCTCACACCTGCCATGGGGTATTTTTGCAGGCTCTGAAGTGCTGACCAGCAACAGCAGCCACCTTCCAGCCAGGATCCTTACAGCAGATGGGGCTGCTCAGGTCTGGCAAACCCTACCATCTCAGCATCCTGCCTCTAACCTCTGCTTTCAATAGCTTAGGATGTCATTCACAATCTGTAGCTCACTGACTTATGCTCTGAAACACAAAGTTTCCACAAACGAGTCTCAGCAACAGCCTACACCACAAATGAATGTCCCATCCTAAGAGCATCACTTACAGCATCTGAAATCCACAAATGCAACCTCTCTCCACACAGCTCCCACTTGTGAGCACTGCTGTTAACTCAGTTCCACCACGGATCAGCAGGAGGTATTTTGATTACTCTCTCATTTGCTGGAGTGTGTCCAGAGCAGGACGAAGCAGCTGGTGAAGGGTCTGGAGAACAGGTCCTGCGGCTGAGGGCCTTGAGGCTGTTTAGTCTGGAGAAAATGAGGCTGAGGGGACACCACCTCACCAACTACAACCACCTGAAAGGAGGCTGGAGCCAGGGCTGATTTCCTCTCCCAAGTAACAGGACAAGAGGAAACAGCCTTCTGCTGTACCGGGGGAGGTTTGGGTCAGACAGAACCCCAAAAGGGTTCTGAAGCCCTGGAGCAGACTGCCCAGGGAAGTGGCAGAGTCACCATCCCTGGAGGGGTTTAAAAGATATCTACAAGAGGCATAGTGCAGTGGTGACCTGCCAGTGCTGGGCTAACAGCTGGGCTGGATCTGAAAGGTCTCTTCCAACCAAAATGATCCAATTATTTAATTCTATGATGTTCTCCTTCAGCCTCTTTGGGAAGCTTTCTTATCTTTAGATTACAGTGAACTGTAAGCACTTAAAGGCTTCAGAAGGACATGAAAGTTCCAAGAAATGTTTTCCTGCACCCATGCCCACCAGGGTCCAAGCAGAACCAAGCTTGACCCAGGCTTCTAATGGAGAAGTGTGTTCTGTGGCTGGGCAGGGGAGAACCTGACCCTTTCCCCGGGCTGCTGCAAGGACCATCTGGCACACACAATGGAACGTGGAAGGCCCTATCAGGGTCTCAGATCATCTATTTCTTTGCTTTTTAATTGCTGATTCTGATCAGGGAAGACCAAAACACTGTGGCAGAAGCCAAATTCCATTCATCTACTTCCAAAATTTACCTTTTAGGTACAGATCAGCCAACCCTGCTCATTGCCACCCCCATTTCATTGCACCACCCGTGACTCACTCCAGCAGCTGAGCTCATAAGGGAGGGCCTTTAAAAAGCAATACCTGGGTTCAGAGATGAGCAACCACCCTCTAACTACTCCTGCTGCCCTAGAATGAAAAACAACACAGCTACTCACAATGAAGTCACTTAAACGATCAGCCAGATAGAACAGGAAACCAGAAGAACAAAGAATCAGGGTTCCCAGCAGTGATGCCCTGCAGCTGACACATTAGGGCACTGATAACCAGGCAGGCTGCTTGCTATTGCACAAGCACATCAACAGTCAGGTTAGAAAAGACCCTCAGGACCACCAAGTCCAACTGAGAGCCCTACTCTACAAGGTTCACCCTAAACACACTCAGAGTCAGTGGCTCAACCACCTCCCTGGGCAGCCCATTCCAGTGCCTGACCACTCTGGCTGTTGACATTTTTTACCTTAGATCTAGTCTAAACCTACCCAGTCACAGCTTGAGGCCATCCCCTCTCGTTCTATCACTAACTACCTCTGAGAAGAGACCAGCACCAACCTCTCCACACAGTCCTTTCAGGTAGCTGTAGACAGCAGTGAAGTCTCAGCCTCCTCTTTTTCACACTAACCATCTCCAGCTCCTTCAGTTCCTCTTAGGATTTATTCTCCAGGCCCTTCTCCAGCTTCATTGCCCTCCTCTACACTGGCTCTAGTGCCTCAGCATCTCTCTTGTATTAAGGTGCCCAAAGTTGAACACAATACTCAAGGTGTAGCCTCACCAGAGCAGAGTCCAAGGGGACAACCACCTCCCTACTCCTGCTGGACACAGCATTTCTAATCCAAGCCAGGATGCCACTGGCATTGCCACCTGGGCAAGCTGCTGGCTCATATTGAGCTGCTTGTCAGTTAGAACCCCCAGGTCCCTGTCTGCCACACAGCCTCCCAGGCACAGCTGCCCAAGCCTGTAGTGCTGCTTGGGGTTGTTGTGACCCAAGTGCACAACCTAGCATTTGGCCTCACTGAAGCTCATGCAGCTAGCATTGGCCCATCGAGCCAATGAACTGCTCTGTCCTAGCAGAAACAAGGCTCAGCTGAGCTGTCCAGGAGAGCCACAGAGGGACAGGCCACCAGCAAAGGCAGCAGCAGAACAGCAGCCTTGGCCACAAGTCAGACCAAGGCTGCAGGTGTGGGACGAGCCAGACCCCGCGTTCACAGCTCGCTCCTGCTGATCTTTTCAGCTTCCCTGCACTTTGCCCCGCAAATACATTAAGAGCATTTATAGGAGCACGCTAAGCAATTACAGCAAAAATAAGGCCAAGATTATAAACACAGTCTGGAATGCCAAATTTGTCTCTCTCTGCTATTTAGAGCTCAGATTCCAGCACGCAAAGAATTCTCACACCACCCCGAAATGTGTGCCCGGAGCTAGGCGGCACATGCAGAAGGAACTGCCTTTATGTTGCTGCTATGGCATGCAACCTCCCTCCTCCCAGCCACGCTGCCTGCCTCGCTTGCAAAGGCAAAGAGCCTGTCAGCTTCTCATCAGGAAGCAGAAATGGGTTTTTCCGTCTCCTAGGAGATAAACAAGGCCTCCCCCTCTGCAGAGGGGAAGTCTTGCTGCTGGGTTCACCACGCCAGAGCCAGTCCCACAAACAGGCAGGCTGCTTTTGCACCACCCCAGGACGTTCTGTGCCCACTGCAATGTCAATCACCTCCCTGGACTGAGCTGGGACTACTTTAAAAAGTAGATTTGTGTCTTTTCAGGCAGTTTTCTTTGTGATTTTTAGCTGAACATAGACTGCTCTGTGCTGCTGCCTTACAACTAAGGAGCTTGATCTGGGAGGCCTCTTCCAACCTGGCTGATTCTACACCACATGTAAATGAAGTCCTCTTTCCACCTCTTGGTTTTCTCAGCTCTCAGGGGAACACAACTCGGGGGTCACTTTTACACTTAGGCTACACTAATTCAGGGGAAAAGAGTCACCACACTCAACAAAAGTATCACAACCCAATCTAAATATATTAACTAAATGGGCACATAATAAATGCCACAAAAGAGGGTTTTTAACTCAACTTTGTTTTCTTAACTGTGGCTTCATAAACCTAAGATGCTGCAGTTTCTCACTTTTATGCTGTAACTAAAGATGATCTCTTTACAAAGAGCACAACTGCATTTTCAACTGAATTCATTATTTACTGCCACTCAAAAAGAGTCAAGCTGCAAGGCTATAAAATCATAAAATTAATCAGGTTGGAAGCAACTTCCAACCTAGCACCCAGCCCTGCCCAACCAACCAGACCATGGCACTAAGTGCCCCAGCCAGGCTTGTCTTGAATACCTCCAGGGACCACCACTCCACCACCTCCCTGGGCAGCCCATTCCAATGCCAAACACTCTCTCTGCCAACAACTTCCTCCTAACATCCAGACTAGACCTGCCCTGGCACAACTTCAGACTGTCCCCTTGCCCTGTTGCTGGGTGGGTGTCTGGCAGCAGAGCCCAACCCCACCTGGCTACAACCTCCCTTCAGGGAGCTGCAGACAGCAATGAGCTCTGCCCTGAGCCTCCTCCTCTCCAGGCTGCACACCTCCAGCTCCCTCAGCCTCTCCTCACAGGGCTCTGCTGCCTTTGAAGAAAACACCAAGTAAAATAAGCCACTGGCCTTGCTTTTTATTTCAGGAATCAGGAAAAACAACAAGACTGGCAGCAGGTTGACTTTTAACCACATCCTTGCTAATTTTATCCTCACTTAATCCAAGAGACAAATCCTCTGGTATCTGGAGACCAGCACTGCAGGAGTCACTGTGCTGAACTGTCTTACAGCAGATGAAGGGAACACAGCTAAAGGACAGCTGGGCTCTCCACTTCAGGAGACAGGAAAAGTACTGGAGGGAGTCCAGTTGAGGCTACGAAGATGCTGAGGGCACTGCAGAATCTCTGTGAGGAGGAAGAGCTGACAGCTGGGGCTGTTTAGCCTGGAGAAGAGCAGACTGAGAGGGGATCTGATCAATCTTCATCAGTAGGTAAAGAGTGGGGGTCAAGAGGTTGGGGCCAGACACTTGTCAGTGGTGCCCAGTGACAGGGCAAGGGGCAGCATACACAAACTGGAACAAAACAGGTTGCATCTGAACAAAAGTAAAAACTCCTTTGCTGTGAGGGTGCTGAAGCCCTGGAGCAGGCTGCCCAGAGAGGTGGTGGAGTCTCTCTAAAGAGATTCCAAACCCAGCTGGACATTGTGCTTGTGGGTAACGTGCTCTGGGGGACCCTGGTTTAGCAGGATGGGCTGATTAGATGACCCCCAGAGGTCCCTCCCAACCTCCACCGTTCTGTGACCGGTCTGGCAGCAGAGTGCCCAGGCACTGCCTTTGCTCCTCTGCCACATCCCACACCAATGTCAGGGCTCCACGGGGTATGGGTGGGTTGGCACTTTCCTAAAGCATCTTACAAGCAGGTACAACACAAAAGAATGAGATTTCCTTCCAGGGCTATTCTGCTCATTTCTTTGCCCACAGCATGCATTTTTAAAGAGAGAGAGAGAGACCAATCAGACTGCACTCATCTTGCATTATTCACCAAGCAGCTATAGCCTCACCCCAAATCTGAACTGTCTAATCATTCAGATCACCTCTTTCAAACACAGCTCCACAGGAGAGACCAGAAACCCAGAGGCTGCCTCCTACACACACAAACACACTAAATCTTGCTGTTAAGACATCTCATGCAGCCTTCTTTTGAAACACAGCAATAAATTCTGGCCTCTTGCATATACATGTGCAGGGCTTCATCATGTCTGCAGCCCAGGCACTGCTCCATGCTTGCTGTTGTCTCAGGAGCGCTCTGTTGAAGGCACAGCTGCCTGTCAATCTCCCAGCCTTGTGAATCCCTTCCTCCTTTCCAACCACTGCCATGGAACCTGGCACACAGCAGGTCAACTACAAGCACTGTCAGTTCCTCCAGCCACTGAGAGCTCACAGACTGGCCTTTGAAAACGGCTGTTTGCAGACTTGCACAAGAAACCTGCCTCTAGATGCAGCCCATTCACATGAGCCAGCCCTGACCACCAGGTCCAGCCTTCACCACTACCTCCTGAGCTGCCTACAGCTCTGTGATTAGGCTGGGTTTAACAGCTCTTAGTGCTTAAGACCAAAGGGTGCCCAAGAAAAAAAGGCTACAGAACAAAATTGTCACAGAATGACAGAGTGTTTGGGGTCGGAAGAGACCTTTAAAGGTCACCGAGTTCAACCTCCCTGCAACCAGCAGGGACCATCTGCAACTAGACCAGGCTGCTCAGAGCCCCATCTAACCTGACCTGGAACGTCTGCAGGGATGGGGCATCTACCACCTCCCTCCCTAGGCAGCCTGGGGCAGTGCTTCGCCACCTTCACTGCAAGAGGGATCTTTCTTGAATCCAGGCTCTTTAGCACACTTGGGAGTCAAGTGCCTCACCCAATGTGAATGCCTCAGAGCACTCTGAGCTGTTGAGAAAGTCACCCAGAAGACACCAGAAGACAGAGGGAAAGGAAAAGAGGCTTGCTCAGCACCACCACAAGCCTCCTGTCTTGTGCAGGCAGACGAAGCAGCAGGAGCTGGACAGGGGACAAAGAGAAGCGTGAGGGAGTCCTGTGCTTCCATCAGCTTCAATCACAAGCTTTCTGCTGAAAGAAACAGCAGTCTGCACAATCAGCCCACCACAACCACCTCTGCCACCCTGCAAGGTCCCACATCAGCCCAAAGAGCCCCGGGGAAGCAACCATCTCCACAAGGGACTCTCTCCCATAGCCCTCCTGCAGCAAGTGGTTTCCCAGAGCTTCAGGGGCTCACAGCTGCTGCAAAAAGACCCAAACCAAGCTGCATGCTCCAGGAACCAGCACCTGCAGCACACTAATGGTCAGGCAGAATTCAGCCACTTGGTAGCCATCCCCTGCGAGGAAGTCAGCAGCATCCACGGGTCTGCACTACCCTGAAGGAGCAGAAGGCAGCCTGCGATGGCACAAAGCAAGCCCCGCGGCCAGTCCCGGCGGGGACCTGCTCTGGACACAGCACTGCTGCTGCCGCCAGAACGACTTGCACCAAGAGCACAGCACACGACATTTTCACACAGGCAGCTGTGCTCCAAACGTTCTGGTGATCTCCAGCTGCTCTCTCCTGCTGCTCTGCACCCTGCTACAACCACATGCACTGTTTACCTTTCAAACGCTTACTGCCCCAGGGCAAGAGAAACCAGACATCCCCTCCTCCTCCTCCTCCCCCTCCTCTCAGCGCTGGTGTGCAGCCAAGCCGCCCTCCTGTCCATCGCTTGCATCTCCTGCAAGCTAACGCTTTCAACCAGCCCAATAACCTATTTTCCTACAGCTAGCTCAATTCCTGGCTCAGCTCTCCCACTGAGGAGAGGACTGTCGTGGGATATTTGATTTTACACACCAGTGGAGGCCTCCAGACTGAACTACAGTCTGCACAAAATCAAGACCCAGCATCAGAAGCAGAGGACACCAACCTCCAGCAGTGTGTGTCCTTCAGAAGGTCATCACCTCCCACATCCTTTATGGATGAGCAACAACACAGAGAAATAAAGACAAAGCACCCATCTGCTTGTGGTCCCTTCACAGTAGTTGATGTGAAACAGCTGGAGCAAAGCTGGAGGTGGGGAGAGTCAGGCTGGAGGTGAGGAGGAAGTTGTTGAGCATGAGAGTGGTGAGAGGCTGGAATGGGTTGCTCAGGGAGGTGGTTGAGGCCCCATGGCTGGAGGTGTTTAAGGCCAGGCTGGCTGAGGCTGTGTGCAGCCTGCTCAAGGTTAGGGTGTCCCTGGGCATGGCAGGGGGGTTGGAACTGGCTGATCCTTGTGGTCCCTTCCAACCCTGACTGATTCTATGACTCTAGTTCTGCTGAAGACTCCCTTAAGCCTAAGCATTCCCACGTAAACAAAGCCTCAACAGCTCCAAAGTCAGCTCCTGCAATTGGCAGTAAATGTTTGCTTTGAAACAAAATGAAGACATCTGCACATACAGACCAGCCACGAGGCTTTGATCAACCCCTCAGAGCAGGTCTGCACAACTGTCGACCTCACAGCATCTTCTGGAGAAATGACTCTGATTTCCCAGCCCCTCCTCACTCACTACCCTAAAGATGACTCTTACTTACTAACAGAAATAAATCCAAGCTACAGCTTGCAGCTGTCAGTTAAAATGCAAAGTGCATTAGAGATGAAAGCAGAAACAAAGGTGCAGCCACACAGGATACACTGCCAGCTTTGGCACCCTCAGGACGCCCCAGCCTTGCACCTCTTGCTTTCCTAATCTGGCACAGCTCAACATGTGACAAGTACCAGCATGGAATCATAGAACTGACCAGGTTGGAAGAGGCCTCCAAACTCATCCAGCCCAACCTAGCACCCAGCCCTGCCCAAGCAACCAGACCATGGCACTAAGTGCCCCAGCCAGGCTTGGATTCAACACTTCCAGCCACAGCCACTCCACCACCTCCCTGGGCAGCCCATTCCAATGCCAATCACTCTCTCTGCCAGGAACTTCCTAACAACATCCAGCCTAGATCTGCCCTGGCACAGCTTGAGGCTGTGTCCCCTTCTTCTGTTGCTGCTTGCCTGGCAGAAGAGCCCAACCCCACCTAGCTACAACATCTCTTCAGGTAGCTGTAGACAGCAATGAGCTCTGCCCTGAGCCTCCCCTCCCGCAGGCTGCACACCCCCTCAGCAGAGGATCTCCATTACCATTAAAGCTCTTTTCCTTACCAATCTGATGTTGTTTTAACATCACCTATTCATTTGGGGCTTCTGTTTTATATCTCAGCACCCATACCTCCCGCTCCTACACTGTTACAGCATTCCAGCCCCAAACAGTCCTTCGACTAGCACTGATCCTGGTTCCAAAGATGCCAAATGGAGCAGGAATTCAGGACTGGTGTTAAGCAGGATAAGTAATCTCCATAATAAGAAGATCCAACAGAACGCCCTTGTACCATCTGATATTACACCAACAGTGTTTGTTTACACAGGCATTAAAGGGAGGTTAAGTTTCAGTATCTGAAAGACAAATATTCTAGGAAATAATATTTAGAGTGGACCCTGTCCACTCAAGCAGATAATCAGGATGAATAATTTACAGCCACACTTTCATCTCCGCGGCAGCCGAGAAGCGCTGCGGCGGCAGGAGCTTGGGGAGATGCCGACACATCTGCGCACCAAGCGGAACGATCAGGAGGACTCCGAGCAACAGTGCTCCAGTAACCTGCTTTACTCAGTTGACAAATGGGACAGGAAGCAGTGGGAGGAAGGAGGAATGCAAAACATGGAGCGTGGTCGCAGTGAGGTCACTATTTCATGCTTTTATAATGAAAATAGTGCTGTGCTGGGTTCTCATCTCCAAGCCATCACCAGTTCCTCCTAACGGGAGCTCATCTCCAAGCCATCACCGGTTCCTCCTAACGGGAGCTCATCTCCAAGCCATCACCGGTTCCTCCTACCGGGAGCTCATCTCCAAGCCATCACCAGTTCCTCCTACCGGGAGCTCATCTCCAAGCCATCACCAGTTCCTCCTACCGGGAGCTCATCTCCAAGCCATCACCGGTTCCTCCTACCGGGAGCTCATCTCCAAGCCATCACCAGTTCCTCCTACCGGGAGCTCATCTCCAAGCCATCACCGGTTCCTCCTAACGGGAGCTCATCTCCAAGCCATCACCGGTTCCTCCTGACGGGAGCTCATCTCCAAGCCATCACCGGTTCCTCCTAACGGGAGCTCATCTCCAAGCCATCACCGGTTCCTCCTAACGGGAGCTCAGGGAGGGCTCCCTGCTCACACCGACCTGGCTCTCCTGCACTCAAGCCTTCCTGCCATGCCTTGACGATTCAGTGGCTGAGAATAACACCACAGCAGCATCACTTCACCCAGACTGCTCCAGCAATGGTTAGCAGCACAGCACCTAACAAACAGCTAACAAAGCAAACAGGCACCAAAGAGCCCCCTGAAATTCAAGCAAGCCTCATCCTACCGCTGGGAATCGAGCATCATTTGGGGGTGTCCTCTGTGACCTGCACGAGATTGGCTCAACAGAGCAAAGGCTGATTTGGCACAGATGCTGCTCAGGTGGAGGGATGGTGCAAGTCTCATCAGGGGAAAGCCTCGTTAAAAGATGATGAGCATCTGGAGGAATAACACTGGCACACAGAAAGCTGTCATTACCAAACAGAAACACGGCAGGGGGGAGGGGGGAAGAGTCTCTTTCAGCAGATGAAAGAAATCTGTGTGTACAGCTAACAACTGCCAAGAGCCATATGCATACAGTCTGGAAATGCAGGGAGCCACAGCACCTTGCAGCAGAGGACAAGTCTTTGGAGGAATGATGAGGGGACTGGGACTGTTCAGCCTGGAGGAAAAGAGGCCGAGGGGAGTTGCTCTCTGCAACTCCCTGAAAGCAGGCTGGAGTGAAGTGGGGGTTGGTCTCTTCTTCCTAGCATCAGGTGATAGGAAGAGAAGAAATGGCCTGGAATTGTGCCAGGGAAGGTTTAGGTTGGGTATTAAGAACAATTTCTTTCCTGCACACCCCCAGCTCCCTCAGCCTCTCCTCACAGGGCTGTGCTCCAGGCCCCTCACCAGCCTTGCTGCCCTGCTCTGGACACCTTCCAGCACCTGAAAATCTCTCTGCAATGGAAGAGCCCAGAACTGGACACAGCACTCAAGGGGTGGCCTGAGCAGTGCTGAGCACAGGGGCACAAGAACCTCCCTTGTCCTGCTGCCCACACTGCTCCTGAGCCAGCCCAGGATGCCCTTGGCTCTGCTGCCCACCTGGGCACTGCTGGCTCCTCTTCAGATCCTCTCTGCCAGCACCCCCACCTCCCTCTCTGCCTGCCTGCTCTCAGCCACTCTGGCCCCAGCCTGTAGTGCTGCTTGGGGTTGTTGTGGCCAAAGTGTAGAACCCTGCACTTGACTTTGCTCTATCTCATCCCATTCCCTCTGCCCACCCATCCAGCCTGGACAGGTCCCTCTGCAGGGCTCTCCTACCCTCCATCAGCTCCACACTGCTCCTAGCTTGGTGTCATCTGCAAACTGACTGATGCTGGACTCAACTCCCTGGCCATGATCATCAACAAGGATACTGAGCAGGCCTGTGCCCAGCACTGATCCCTGAGGCACAGCACTGGTGACTGTCATTACTTTCATTTTGTTGAGGTTTTGAAAGCTCCAAGAAGGCAAAAGAAGGAGTTAAAATTCCTTTCACATTTAAAAGAGCACAAATATTGCACTGTTCTATTCCTCACCACCTCTTCCTTTGCCAAACATGTTTACACACAAACATCACAGCACATCAGTATTCCACAAGCATCAAAAGAAAGGAACCCAAATCCTGAATTGTATCACCTTGCAGTTTCACAGCCAGCAACTTCAAAGCCCAGCTTGAAATTCTTGGTGTCCCAAGGAAAACCCAGTGAGCCACTGGCAAACATCAGACTGCAAAACTAATAGCACAGACACCACTTGCTGCCATTGTCAGTAAGAAACTGATAGAAGAAAGAAAAGGACCTGTAAATGCTCCACCTCTCCATAAAACTCATGCTGCATTTTCAACAGAATCAGTAAAGTTGTCTCTAAAAGTTCATAGAAATAGCTTGGCCCACACAAAACACTTCAGTTCCTCTGAGCTGGGAACTGGGTTTGTGCTGCTGGGGAGAAAGATTTGTGGGTGGATTTTTAAGCAAATTTGCCACTCACAAAAATAAAGCAAAGCTTTGCTCTTTCGTCAGCATGCTGCTGGCAAGGTCCCTCACTTCCCAAAGCTGACCCATATATTTCAGAGGTGTCCAGAGAAGGGTGACTGAGCTGGTGAGGGGCCTGGAGCACAGCCCTGTGAGGAGAGGCTGAGGGAGCTGGGGGTGTGCAGCCTGCAGGAGGGGAGGCTCAGGGCAGAGCTCATTGCTGTCTACAACTACCTGAAGGGAGGCTGTAGCCAGGTGGGGTTGGGCTCTACTGCCAGGCAAGCAGCAACAGAAGAAGAGGACACAGCATCAAGCTGTGGCAGGGCAGGTCTAGGCAGGATGTTAGGAGGCAGTTCCTGGCAGAGAGAGTGATTGGCATTGGAATGGGCTGCCCAGGGAGGTGGTGGAGTCGCCGTCCCTGGAGGCATTCAAGACAGGCCTGGCTGAGGCACTTAGTGCCATGGTCTGGTTGCTTGGGCAGGGCTGGGTGCTAGGTTGGGCTGGCTGAGCTTGGAGCTCTCTGCCAACCTGGTTGATTCTACGCTAGGACCATAACCTTTAGAAATCTAGTTCTAGGATCTGCACTTAAGTGAAATAGGGTTTAATAAAATTAGCAGGCTGAGTCAAGTGAGTAAGGAAGTGCCAAGTTAAACCTAAAGATTCTCCCTGCCTAAGCATGGCCTCTATGAAGTGTTCAGCTTAGAACAAGTCTCCTAAGAGCAGAAGGAAAGACTGTCCCATCACACACATTTAAGCCTGTTAAGTATTGCAATCTTAGCTTTAAATCTAATCAAAGAGCAAGTAAAATTCAAGCAAATTAACATCCCCACCTTATTTTATCTATTTCAGACCTCATTTCCTAATCCTCACCAACATTAAGTTAATAATAGTGCCTGGCATTCAACATGTTAGCTAACCCACTACACTGGTTCATAGAATCAGCCAGGTTGAAAGAGACCTCCAAGCTCAGCCAGCCCTGGCCAAGCAACCAGACCATGGCACTAAGTGCCTCAGCCAGGCTTGGATTCAACACTTCCAGCCACAGCCACTCCACCACCTCCCTGGGCAGCCCATTCCAATGCCAATCACTCTCTCTGACAACAACTTCCTCCTAACATCCAGCCTAGACCTCCCCTGGCACAACCTCAGGCTGTGTCCCCTTCTTCTGTTGCTGCTTGCCTGGCAGAAGAGACCAACCCCACCTGGCTACAACCTCCCTTCAGGTAGCTGTAAGACAGCAATGAGGTCTGCCCTGAGCCTCCTCTGCTGCAGGCTGCACACCCCCAGCTCCCTCAGCCTCTCCTCACAGGGCTGTGCTCCAGACCCCTCCCCAGCCTTGCTGCCCTTCTTCGGACACCTTTCACTATATTAACATCTCTCTTGAATTGAGAAGCATCAGTCTAAATGCAAGGAAGAAGCCCAGAGGCACAATATTCAAAGAGGTTGGTGAAATTAACACTGCACTGCAATCAAAATGAAACTAATAAAAGTCAAGAGGTCAAAAATCTTTGAAATTCACATGAAGGGCAAGAAAGTAAGGAGTGAAGCAACACAAAGCCAAAAACTATTCAGTATGTCAAAGACAACAGAAGGAAAAAGGCAAAAAGTTCTCTTGAGGAATTCTGTGCAGATCATCACTTAAACTCTTCAAAATGCAGGGAGTCAAACCCCAAAAGCAGGGAATCAAAACAATCCAGAGAACTCAGTGTCAGTAAACACATGCAAAGAAGAAAACATACTCATATACTGATGTCCACATTGGAGAGGCAGCACAGCATCGAGGGAGGACGCTGGAAGGACCGACGAGACTCCTCCAGCTCAAACCACCAGTAACAAAGCAGGCACCAGCAGGTCTCTAGCACAATCATCTCCTAAAGTGGCTGGCCGTCAGGGGAAAACAAAGGTCTATTCTCAAGCAATGAAGAAAGTACTTCCACCAGTGAATGCCCTTATAAGCAAGAGGAATCCAGCTGCTGAAGTCCTACACTACACAAAGTCATTTATTGTCCTCAGGACAGAGGACAAAGAGTTCTAACAATCAGAAATAGGATGCAGGCCGCCAGAGGCCAGGCATTGGCACATCAGTGTAGTAAGTTTACCAATTTAGGAGGGCTGAGGACAGAAAAGTAGCAGGACTATGTGTCCAGCACCTAACGCCAAGAAAAATACAACTCTTTGCTTACCTTCTATAGAAGGAGCCTGGTCCACAGCTGCATACAGCATCTCTTTCAAAGCCTGTAAGGGAGAGAGCAAAGAACACCGTCAGTGTTAAATGAAAATACATCACAAATTGCATGGCTGTGGTAGTGCCTGCCAGAAAACAAAAGCAATTAAAGCCCTTTCATCCTCCAGATTGACACAGAAAGAAACACAAACTCAGGTTTACTGATCACTGTATCTGAAGCCTGAAACCTTTTACTAATCTATAAAGTTCATTTCCAGATGTAGTTTTCAACACCTTCCTTTGGAAGTGTGATGGTTTGGGCGTTACCCATCCCCCCCCCCCCTTAAGTGAAATCACCCAGACTAGATTCAGCCCAGCTGGGAACTGGAATGAAGCTTTATTTTCACAGCTCAGCACAAGATCCAAGCAGGTATTTGCAATCTCTACACCTACAGACAGAAACAGACAGGTTAAAAAGGTAATACAGAAACACAGCAGCCCTCCCAGAAACCACAGTCCCCAGGAGGGGCTCCCAACCACCCTAACACCTCCTTTCCACCCCTCTACCTTACCCCAGACTTTCCCTTACATTCAAGGTGAGTTTGGAGGATCAGTCAGGGGGGGTGGGAAGCAGAAGGATTAGTTACACAGACAGCAGGTTAGGGACGCAGCCAGAGAGCAACTCTGCTCTCTATGCTGGTGTTCTTGTTTTTATCCATCTCAGCAAGCCTGTGAGTGCAGCAGACAGCAGCACAGCCTAGCATCTCATTCTTCTCACCAAAATATCCCTGCCAGGCTCAAACCAGCCCAGGAAGGTTGGCAAGATGCTAAAGGTTTTACATTCAGAAACCAAACCCAAAACTGTGGCGTGACAAAGGGGTCTGTCAAGGCAAGGGCAGGAAAAGCAGCCTCGGGGGTTCTTACCACTGCTCTCTAGGAGCACAGGACTACACAGCCATTCAAAGGCTGAAGACAAGATGAGGGAGGAGATTAGAGAAGCAGGGGTGATGGCCTTCTCTTGAGGCGGAAGCTGAAGGAGAACAGTAACACCAGACAGAATTATTAACCAGGTCTTCAGGCACCATGAGCTGCCTTCCAGGCACCACAGGAACCAGCTGCTCACCTATGCTCAGGGCTGTGAGTGCAAGGGATGGGCAGTGCAGGCAGCAGGACCAGGAGGCCTGGCTGGAGAAGAGGAGGCTCAGGGCAGACCTCACTGCTGCCTACAACTACCTGAAGGGAGGTTGTAGCCAGGTGGTGTTGGGCTCTTCTGCCAGGCAACCAGTGACAGAACAAGAGGGCACAGTCTCAAGCTGTGCCAGGGCAGGTTCAGGCTGGATCTTCACAGCAAGAGTGACTGGCATTGGAATGGGCTGTCTGGGGAGGTGGTGGAGTCAACATCTCTGGAGGTGTTCAGAAAAAGCCTGGATGAGTGCCATGGTCTGGTTGACTTGACATGGACCTATCACACCAGGGCTGGGTGATAGGTTGGACTGGATGTGGCACTTAGTGCCATGGTTTAATTAATTAGAAGGTGTTAGGTAATAAGTTGGACTTGAAGGTCTTTTCCAGCCTGGTTAGTTCTGTGACTCTGAGGTAATCCTAGAGCTAAATACCAGCCACTCCTGGCAATAACCTTCCCTTCACCAGAGCCAGGAGTGAGGCACCACTTTGGAAACCTCATCACTTGCAACTGCTTTTCAGAGAGCTTCTTTTCAGATGGTTATTAAAATGCTGTTATTATTCCAGCCATAGAGTGAAGGTCTGCTCTCTCTCACATCACACAGAGAAGCCAGACTCAAACTGAATTCAGATCAGTGGTTGAAGGAATAGGTTGAACCATAATTTTGGAACCAGAAGCCACCTGAAAGGGCCTGTGATTTGATTGCACATCCCCACCCCCATCACTTGATAAAGACAGGCATCTTAATAATGCACACACTGGGCATGAGCATGCCTCATGTAGAGGCACTGCAAAAAGCATGGCTTGTTCCCTCGCTTCTGAAACCCAACACACAGAAGCCATTTAGGTCTTTTGAGTTCCTGATCCAAACATAACCTACGCTTCTATAATGCTACACCTCTGCATTTATCATCTCTGTGTCTCCCAGGAGCAAACATCACAGCCTAAATACCAAATATCCCAGCACCCTCAAGGCAGAAAACTACAAGCTCAGCAGCTGGAAACTCAGCCCTGTTGTAACATGGTGGTTACAATCCTGTTGAGCAAATACCAGGTCTAAAGGACATGTCTGTTTATCACAAGGTATCCAAGGTGCACAGGCAGCTCAGGCATCTCTGAGGTCTGATTCCTGAGTCCACAGAGGTCTCAGCAAAGGTCACTTGCATAATTGTTTTCCCAACTGAGCCACTGCTGAACCATCTTCATTCCAAAAGCACTCTACCCTCCATGCTTGCTTTAACTCCTGCTGAGCACTGGCCACTTCAGCCCTTTCCCCACCGTGACTCACTTAACCAGCAGCACATGATCTACCTCCAACTACCCGGTGGTCAAAGTGCCTTTCCAATCACTCACCCCACTCATCATCCTTGCCTACCTCTAACTTTTTCCATGAGCCACAACCACATGGCACAGGATGAGCAAACCTGAAGAGACAGCAGGCTGAATGCCAATGTAGTAAGACCTCCATCCTTTCACACACCCAAAGGTAAACTCACAGTGCACTTCCTTCCTACCTCTGCTTCTAACAGCCACTGTTTATAGAACAAATTGAAAAGGACCACAGCACTTGAAGGTCCTGCAACAAACCATCCTGAAAGCTGAGGTGTCAGCCATCCCACAGACCTCTCCCCATGCAAGCTGACAGATCAGAGCCTGGCAGCTGCAGGGCAGCAGGTTGTGTTACTGCTTACCTGACCTACATATGGAAACCAAAAGCCTGAAAGTGAAAGGCTCAGTGTTTCTTCACACCTAAAGGACTCAGCCCTGCAGGCTACAGCATTTTAGGAACAACTGTTTCCAAAAGTTGTCCATCACTGTCAGTTGCAAACATGTAAGAATTACTCTTTCTGCCTTCAAAGCAGACAAAAATGGTTATTTCCTTACTTTCAGCCTTGAGTGACGTGGTCTAGTAGGAGGTGTCCCCACCCGTGGCAGGGGGTGGAACTAGATGATCTTCAAGGCCCCTTCCCACCCAGAATATTGTGACACTTCAGCTGTCCTAGGCACACACCCTGCACCCACAGTAACCCTCTATAAATGCACAGCAGACAACAAAAGCAGAACGAAAACCCTTCCAAATGCAACTGCCAAACCTTCACAGTGAACAAATCCAAGGACAAAAACCTTACACTGCTCCAAAGCACCCCAAAATCCCCCATTGCTCGAAACGAGCGACTTCCAAACTGCTCCTGCTCCTCTAGGCTCACCCAAAAACGTCCGGAAGGACAAACAGCAGAATAGCACAACAGATTGGTGCCAGGAGGTGGCAAGCCCGGGTGTGAGCTGCCTATCATGAAGGAGGGTTTGACGAGCAGAATTGGCCACCTCCCAAAGCCTGAAAGCCTGTCTCTGGAGGAGACTCGAAGGCAAGCAGGCCTCCTCAGATAGCAGTGTCACTTTTCCCACTTGCTTCCTGCTGGAGGCTGCAGCTCAGAGAAAGAACTCCTAAAGCTTAGCAACCTCCTCCTCTTCTCCAAAAGGAAAAAGTGCTCAAACCTTGGAGCCTTTCTAAAAGGGAAAGTGATGTCACCTACTCCTACCTTTCACTCCTCTCTCCCATGAACTTTGCACCTGTACTGATTCTCCCTCTTCCCCAGATGCTGCACTTTCAGAGGCACTAAGCACTTCCTTAAAAAGACCGTGGGAATTCTGCATCCAGGTAAATGAACCCGGTCCAGAGGAACTGAAACAGAAAACTGCCATCTAGCAACTGCAAAGCTCCACTGAGTTTCCACAGATGTGCACTTAAGGTTTAGAAGCATGAGCAGACAGAGCAAAGCACTCCCCCCTCTCCTACAAGGGCCCCAGAAATGGACACCAGAGCAGAGGAAACCTGTAGCAGGGTCTGTGGATAAACAGAGGAGCAGGGACCCAACAAGTCAACTGCATGGAACACTCTTAGCAAATCAAATCTGCTGAAATTCACCTGGGAGTTAGCTTAGTTCAGCACTCACTGTCTGAAAAGAGAATTCTGCTGTCAAAAATGGCATTTGGTTTTCCTGCTCCATCTTTATGCTAAAAGGAAGAGTAAATGTGTGGTCCAAAACTCTGAAGGAAGTTTTTAGATGACAGCCCTGGAAATCATGACCAAAGTCGTTTAAAACCCTGTTGCATTTAGCAAGCATTCCACAAATTCAGGTTGTCAGGACTCTGGTTTAAAATTAATCACATCCAGGGAGCAGCCTGATACTGCCACCCAGCACTTCAGCAGTAAAAGTGCCCCTTCACCCTAGCATGGGGGTATTGCCAGAAAGGCCTCCTGCTCTTTTACACCAAGGTGCCAAGAATCATAGAATCAAGCAGGTTGGAAGAGACCTCCAAGCTCACCCAGCCCAACCTAGCACCCAGCCCTGGCCAATCAACCAGACCATGGCACTAAGTGCCCCAGCCAGGCTTGGCTTCAACACTTCCAGCCACGGCCACTCCACCACCTCCCTGGGCAGCCCATTCCAATGCCAATCACTCTCTCTGCCAGGAACTTCCTTCTAACATCCAGCCTAGACCTGCCCTGGCACAGCTCCAGACTCTGTCCCCTTCTTCTATTGCTGCTTGCCTGGCAGAAGAGCCCAACCCCATCTGGCTACAGCCTCCCTTCAGGGAGTTGCAGACAGCAATGAGCTCTGCCCTGAGCCTCCTCTTCTGCAGGCTGCACACCCCCAGCTCCCTCACAGGGCTGTGTTCCAGGCCTCTCACCAACTTAGTTGCCCTTCTCTGGACACGTTCCAGTATCTCAACATCTCCCTTGAACTGAGGAGCCCAGAACTGGACACAGTAGTCAAGAATAATCGCTTGGGAATGGAGTCTGCAAGGTAAATGGGAGGCAGCCAATCTGCACGCTTCCATGCAATCTTTAGGAAGGAATTCTAGAATGGAAAGTCAAACCAGGTCAGTCAAGGCTTGTGCACTGCTCCGTGCCAGCAGTGACTCGGTCACGGCGAGCGTCTTTGCGCGAAGCTGACCGAAGCAGCGCAGCACCGCACATGTCATCATCCTTCCTCTTTTCCAGGAGCCAAGCACTCTTGCTCAGGCAGGACCTCTGCAGCAATGGTTGCTGCAAGAAAGAATCTAAAGCCATGGCTACCAAATATATCTTTGCTTTGCCTGTGTAAAGAAAGTGAATTCATTTCTCTGTTTCAAGCTCTCCCTCTGACCAAACCTGAGCAGCTTCCTTATTCTCTAGATTTTTGCTGGAGGGAAAGATTACAACAGTGGTAGGAACTCTGAGGACCTGAAATTCTTAAAGGCCATCTGAAAGCGAAACTACATTTTCAGGTACTCACAACAGTCATGTTCTTTCTCCTGATGTTATTAGCAAGGCATTACAGCCTCCTCTGGGTCTGACCAGCAATTTATGCTAGGAGGCAACCCAGTAAAAGCCACAGACGTGTCACTGGCTGAGGATCTCCCCACAAGTTACCTGGGTCTTACCACATGTCAAGGCTGACTGCACAGTCACCTCCTCTCCAAAGGAAAAAACAACTACAAATATCAGAGTAGAAACTCAAGATGACTTCACAGAACCTTTACGAGACAGAATGACTTGAAGAAAGCAATTTCTGCACCATCTTCTAGTCCTTTTACTGGCATCATGAGCTTGACAGGGGACGTGGCTGGTAACACGAACAATCTTTTCAGGGTTAGGACCTCACACAACAAGATCTGTTGCTCTTAAACAGCGATTATTGTTTTAATTAAGAAGGAAACACATAAATGTGCTACTTTGAGCCTAGCTGGGATATTTTGGTGAGAAGAATAAGATGCTAGGCTGCAAAAGGGAAACAGTGCTGCTGTCTGCTGCACTCACAGGCTTGCTGAGATGGATAAAAACAAGGACACAAACATAGATAAGAGTCTCTCTCTCGCTTCTGGGGCTGCATGAACTTCTCTCTCTCTAACCTGCGGTCTGTGTGACTAACCCCTCTGCTTCCTAACATCCCTGGCCCATTCTCCGAACTCACCTTGAATGCAAGGCAAAGTCTGGGGTAAGGTAGAGGGGGTGGGAAGGTGTTAGGGTGGTCAGGAGCCCCTCCTGAGGACTGTGGTTTCTGGGAGGGCTGTTGTGCTCCTGTATTACCTTTTTAACCTGTCTGTAGCTGTAGAGATTGTAAATACCTGCTTGGATACTGTGCTGAGCTGCAAGTATGAAGCTTCATTCCATTTCCAGCAGCTGAGTCTAGTCTGGGTAATTTCACTTAAGTGTGGGGGGGGGGGAGGTAACACCCAAACCATCACAATAAACCACCAGGTGAAGAAACACACAAAGAACTCCTAACGTTTTTGCTAGGATAGAGGATATGCTATTGCTTGTAAGCAACACAGGTGAGAGCCTGGCCTTCCACTTGCTAACTAACAACTTAATTTCTCTGGACAAAAGAGCTGTTTGCTTTCTGCCTTCAAGTACCATCAACAAGTCAACCAGGGTAGCGCTGGGCTTTCATGTGCCACACCCACACGACCACCACTTAGTGAATAATAAACGCTGGACTATTCCATCACTGTAATAGGAATGAGCAAAAGCCTGACTCGCATTCAGCCAGCTGCACCAAGGGAAACAAAGAGGTTTTTAAAGTTATTACTCCAAAAGGAGGAGGGGGGGAATTTATTTTCAGTCACTCTGCGTTAAGCTGTGTGTCCAAGGAGGAAATGTTTTTGAGGTCTAAGAAAGAGCAACAACTTGAAGGAAGTTTTTTTTGTTGAAATCTACCTTTGTTTTAAATGGGGATGAGAGAGTGATATAATAATGTTGCCCTAGTTAAAACACCTGAAAATTAACCTCTTACAATGAAAACAGTGGCAAATAAGCAGGAGAGTTCTTCACACGGTAATCAGTGTCATGGTTCACCAGGTCTCCTTTGCCCTCCCTCTGCACCTGCCTTGGTCAGCACATAGCCAAATCTTTTGCCCCTCTGTTTCCTCCTTGCTTTCCCCTCCAGCCCACCTTCTTCCAGGGAGACTGCAAGTTTTCTGCTTCCAGAGAGAGCAAACAGCTCTCGCAGGGATAACCCTTCAGAGACACAATGCAGAACTGCACTGGTATTTATGCAGACAATGGGTTTCCTCCTCCTTAAAGACTGACTTATCCTTTGCTCCTTCAGTTTTACAAATAACCCGAGGAGATCACATTTTGGTTTTGTTTTCAACTCCAATCCAACTGCAGACCTTATTTAAACATCTGTCCCTTTCCAGTCAGGTAAAGGAAAACAAAGGAACAGCCAAAAGGGCAGACAGAAACTTTTCCGGTTGAACAGTACAGCAAAGCAAGCCAAGATAAATGTGATCTTCCTCACAAACGCAGGCAGATTAATAGGGTACTAGAAATAAATTGCTGTTATAGTCCCAGAGAGAAAATCCAGGCCTCCAAATGATAACAAACATCAGATGGTTCTGACTGACTCCATCAGTCAAGAAGTTCTGCTGATGACGGCTCTCCTATAATCACCTTTCCGTTGTCTGGGGTTAATTATTACTTGTGGAAAAAAACCAACACCGCTGGCACCAACCTCTTTTTACAGCTAACGCTGAAAGGGAGATGGTTTTGCTACAAAGAACCACCTTGAGCTAGTTGCACCGAAGCCTAGCACGGCTGTGATGGCTCTGAAATGAAGCAATCGGTGTGACCTTTAGCAAGCTGGCACAACAACCGCTGAAAGGCTGCATTCGGCACATCCCCCTGGGCTAACGCTGCAGAACTTGGTGTGTGCAAGCGTCCTGCCCAGGCGCTGCACCTGGAAGCTTCGGGGATGGGCTGAACAGGGAGATGCACAACCCGGTTCTGATAAAAACAAGGCTTGGGGTTTTTTCGGTCGGGGGCCGCTTTGCCGCCCAGTGTTGAGTCACCGGCTAGGCTGCGGGTATTACCGAGCGGGACTGCGGCCCTCGGCGGGACAAGGCTGCGGGAAGCGAAAGCTCGGCCCGCGGTGGGTGCTGCCCGGCCAGCCTGCCCGCACCACTGCCCTTGCGAACCGCGGATGGGGCCGAGAGCCGCCTCTCAAAGTCACCCCTTCCTCTGCCTTCCTCTGCCCAGCGCTGCCGGTGGTGCTGAAAAATGCCTGCTACCGGCAGCGGGGCTGCGGCCATGCCCCGGGGAACGGCGGGGGGACGTGCGGCTGCCGGGCACTACCCAGCCCCGACCCTCGTCCCACGCCGAAAGGTTACAAAGACAACAATTAACTCATTAATTGGCCACTGGGAGCCCCAGCTCCCGGCGCTGGCAAGCCGCGGGGCAGGGCAGGAGCCGCAGCGGATAAACACGTCGTTTCCACACCGTCCTCCCGCCCGGGGAAAGCAGCGGGGAGCTGCCGCCCCCGCCGGCCCCGGCAGGCGCTGGAGGACACCCCGGACACCTCGACGGGAACACGAGGGAGCGGAGCGGGCTCCACACACGCACACATCCCGCCCCCGTGCCCGGGCCGCGCCGGTGCCGAAGCCCGGGGGCAGCGGGGCCGTACCTCATACTGGATGTACTGCTTCCGCCACTCGGGCGTGATGTGCGCCGCCAGGTGCTCGGCGAACTTCATCCTGCCGCCGGGCCGGGGCCGGGGCCGCGCTCGCTCTGCGCCCGCGGAGCCGCCTCAGCGGCGCTTGGTTACGAAGGGGCCGCCGCCGCCGCCGGTAGTGGGGGGCGGGGGGGGGCCGCCGCCACACATGGGCCCCCGGCCGCCCGCCCCCGCCACTCCTCAGCCCGCCTCGGGCCTCCTCAGCGCCGCCCCGCTGCCGCCGCCGCCGCCTCCTCCGCCGCCGCCGCCATCTTCCCGTCCCGCCGCCGCCGCCTCCCCGCCGTCAGCCGGCCCCACAGCCAACCGGCCGCCGGCAAAGCGCGTGGCCACGGCAACCGCCGCTACCGCCCACCGGGCGGGGCCGAGCGCTCAGCGCCGCCCTCCCTGCCCTGCGAGCGCGGCACCGCCGGGGGAGCGCTGGCGCCGCAGCTGCCCGGAGCGCGGCCGCTCAGCCTCCGCTGCGCGCTCTGCTCGCTTCGCGGGCCGGTTTGGAGCCCGTCGTGTGTCAGCTTCGCCCTTCAGAACGTCCCGCCCGGCTCTGGAACAGCCCCGGTCCCAGTTCTCCACCCTCCGGGGCTGGCCGGGATAGAGTGAAGATGGGAATGGGAGTGGGGTGAAGACGCAAATGTTTTGGGAATGGAAAAGGATAGGGATGGAGATGGGAATGGGATGTGAGACAGAAATGGGACGGGAATGAGACAGCGATGGGATGCAGATGGGAATGAGACAGGGATAGATGAGACGGAATGGGATGGGGATGGGAATGGGGTGAGAACAAGTGAAGAGACAGGGAGGTACCAGCCAGGGAAAAGAGAGAAAGGGGGGATGAAGGTGGATGAGGAAAGGAAGAGGAGACTCAGGAAAGACGAATAAGAATTGAGGGAAGAGGGAAATGAGACTGAGAGGCCACAGAAAGCTGGGGGAAAGAAAAAGGAAGACAGTGCAAATGAAAAGAATGAGATTAAGAGAAAGAAGGGGGAAATAAAGGGGAAATTCTCCACAAGTTGTATGGTCACAAATGCCTTCCCCCTTGCAGCACTCATCGCTCTTACCGGCAGGGTACAGGGCAAGGAGGAGCAGAGGGAGTCAGGGCAGGTGTAAGGCTAAGCCCACTCATGCTGGGGTACACCCACCCTTGCCGCTGGAAGATCAGTACCCAGTGCAGTACAGTGGGAGAGACCAAAGTGGAGCCACTCAGAGCAGGGGATGCAGCTCTTGGGTATCCTCAGGTATCCCAGCAGCCCTAAACTTGCCCCTTCCCAGCTCCCACATTGTGGGAATTTGCTGTGTCTGGGTTTAATTTTGGTTTTCCTTCCAGCCTCCCAGCCTCCAGCATGACATCTGGGAAGAGGTTGTCCGAGGAGGTGGTGGCGTCACCTTCCTGGGAGGTGTTAAAGAAAAGTGCAGATGAAGCCCTTCTGGATGTGGTTTGACAGCCGTGGTGGTGCTGGGTTGATGGTTGAACTCGATGATTTCAGAGCTCTTTTCCAACCAAGACAGTTCTGTGATTCAGACAACAGTTCCCAGTTTTTTCCCATACCCGTACCAGAGCAGATCCCGTCCCAGCTTCCGGCCACTTGATGCCGCAGCATTTCTTCCCACTGCCATCAGAGCATTGCTCCCATTGACATCTGCAGGAGCAAAACTCATTTTCTGCAAGTGATTTATTGGGTTCCTGTCGCAGGCCTGGAGACCTCTGATTTGTGAAGGCTTTTACCCATGCTGAGATTTATCCGGCACCGACAGCGGCACACGTGGCAGCAACGCTCACTGATACCATCTCTTAATTATGTTTGCAGCAAACCCTTTAATGAATAGAGCTTTAGTGCCCTTCATCTGAAACTTCACACTCAGCAACCTGCCCAGCATTGACCTCAGCACCAGCCAACTGCTCCATCCCAGCTTGACTTACGCTGAGCAGGTCGCCAGCTTTTCAGTGCAAGGCTTGTTCCAGATAAAGCCACTCTGGGCTTGAGCCTGCTCCCACCACCAGCAGCAGCACTGCCTGCAGCAGGAGCAAGCACTGAGGTGGGTCTTTGCAGCTTTGACTCTTCAAACATCATTGGGCTTCCAGAGATAAGGTGCAGCATGGATTAAGAAATAAATGATCTTATTTGCAGGGTGTGCTGGATGGAATATGTGACATGATGTATTACAAGTGAATGTCTGCTGATACGACAGCTTGCAAAATGCAGGGACACACACACATACCCTACTTCCCTTTGTACCTCAGGGAGGTTTTTAGCCACTAGTAAATGCAATTTGTTGATATTAAACAAAGACACTCAATAGCAGGGGAGGCAGAGCAGAGGCTGGACTCATTCTCACTCACCATCAATAGCTCTGTTTTAGTATCTGATTGGCAATCCTCTGCATCCTGTTATCAGACGCACTTTGGGACCACACTTGGCATCCTGACTGTTTTGCTGCTCTGCTGGGGCTAGGGGCTTTCCAATTCAGCCAAATGTTTCCAGACTCTCAAATCCACACTTCCAGGGGCTGAGGAAGGAAGTCAGGGAGGAAAATAGGACAGAAGAAGCCTTAAATGAAAGAGGAAGGGCCGTGGCCGTCTGTTTCTGCTGCCTTCTGCCAGTGGCTGGACTGAAAGACAGGCAGGGGGAACAGCAGGCAGCATGTCCCAGCCAAGGAAAGATTCAGATCCCATTCAGTCACAGTCTCAGGTCTGGATCCAGATCCCTCCATGCCTTGAGTCTGGATCCCTCCATTTTCCTTGGGTCTGGATCCCAGTCCCTGTGCCTCAGGTCTGGATCCCAGTCCCTGTGCCTCAGGTCTGGATCCTGGTCCCTTGTACCTCAAGGTCTGGCTCACGATTTTTGTGCTTTGGGTCTCGGTTCTGATTCTCATGTCTCAGATCTGTATCTCACTCTCTGTGCCTCAGGTCTGGATCCTGGTTCCCACACCTCAGGTCTGGATCCTGGTGCCCATGTCTCAAATCTGTATCCCGCTCTCTGTGCATCAGGTCTGGATCCCAATCCCCACACCTCAGGTCTGGGTCCTGGTCCCCCTGTCTCAGATCTGTATCCCGCTCTCTGTGCATCAGGTCTGGATCCCAATCCCCACACCTCAGGTCTGGGTCCTGGTCCCCACACCTCAGGTCTGGACCCTGATCCCTGTGCCTCAGGTCTGCATCCCAGGCTCTGTGCCTCACTTGCAACAGGCTGCCACGTTCCACTCGCCTCTCGCTCTTTTCCAGGGAAGAGTTTGCATTGTGCTTTCCTTCCCCCCCTCCCCCCCCATGCTGTTGTAGCTAGGAGAAAATAAAAGCAGCAACGTTATTTGCATTTGGAAACCCATGGAGGAGAAGTCAGGAGTGGGCTTTCCGCCAGTGCAGTCTGGCACTTGCTTTGTTGAGAGCATATAGAATAATTTATAAATAGCATGCAGAGTTTTCTAAAAAAACATAATTATACTTTTAAAGCTTCTGCATGGCTGGGGAGAAGGAGTCTTCAAAAGAGGCTTTAGAAAGAAAAGAGTCTTGCAGGGGGGAAATCTTTAATGGCATTGATAAAGCCATGACAAGGAGGGGTTTCCACAGCGGGAGACAATGCAGGACACCCACGGACAACTGTTCCCACTCTGCTCTTCCCACCTGCTCCCCAGGCAGCTGACTTTTGAAGATGCCTGGATATTGAGGGGCTCGGCTTGTCACAGAGGGGGTGCTTTAGCAGCATGGCCCTCTCTGGTACCAAGAGCAGAGCAGGACACGCTGAGCCTGGACCACTCTCTGGGTCAGTATCAGGAGGACAATCAGTTCTTCTCCTGGATGGCAAAAGCAGCAAAAACAATGCCTGAGCCTAGGGGGCTGGAAGCAGCAGCATGCCCCTGACCTCGGCAATGCTGCTCCCTGCCACTGCAGAGGCAACAGGAGCATCATACAGGGAAACAGCTGCTCTCTGCATCCTCCACTGCCCTGCCCATTCAGTGATTCCTGCTCCTGAGGACAGCCTAGGGGCTTCACTGCTGCTGTTTGGGAAGAAGGAAGGGGGCAGAAATAAATAAACAGACAATTAAAAGCAGGTCAGGGGCGAGCTCGACATGGAGCAATGAGGGAATGCAGTAAATCACACCAAGAGATACTGCCCTGCCTGCCAGGATCAATACGGCAGCAGCCCTGGGCTTGGGGCACTCACAGCATTTGTGGCCAGCCCCAAACGCTCCATTATCTGCCTCATCAATACTGGTCTTGAGAAACTCGATCAATAGAGTAGATTTCCCAGAGACAGGTGAACAAAGTGCACAAATCCTCTGGCAGCCAGAGCTGGAGCTATTGGTTTTTCACATATTCCCCCTCCCCATTCGCTACTGATGGAGGGTGAGGGTGTGATGATGGCCATCAGGAGTCAGGGGGGTTCCAGTCCCCGGGGTAGTGACAGTGCACAGCTTCAGACCAGCAGTGGAACTGGTCAATCCACTGGGAATGGTCAGGGTGTTCATATACCCAGGCAAGCTGCCTGCAGCAGGATGTCCAAACCATGAGAAGCAGTGATTTCCAGGCAATAATAATGCAGTGGATAGGCCTAGGTCCAGCAGCAGGCATGGCAGTACTGATCTGGCCTTTCCCAAGCACTGTCCCAGCAGCCATAACCTCCTGCACCTCTTCTCAGCAGGGTAAGATGATGTTTCCATCCCTGTTTCAGCTGAAGCAGCCAGAAGAGGATGTACCAATCTCTGCCTTGGCTGCAGGCAGGTCAACTTATTCAGCAGCTGAATTTGGTTCATCAGGACCTGAGTCCATCACAGAGGTGAACTTAGGAGTTAAGTGCCCCAACAGCCAGCCCAAGGGACGGAGCAGCCTTCTCTCCAGCTACAAGGGCAGGGTCGTGTGGGTCTGTGGGTTATAGCCATGCCCTGCTTGGCTTAGTTATCACCTCTCTTGCGTTTTTATGTGTCTTAAAAATCTCAAGGTTGGGCAACAGCCTACCCACGACTGAAAACCTACATGTAGAGGCATGATTGCTACTAAAACAGGAGCTCCCCTGTGCCAGGGTGCTGCCACACGATGCGGGCAGTGAGGCTCACTCTCCGCTCATCAGCTGACCCCTCAGCCAGGCTGCCCTTTGCCAGGCTGACTCACAGCAGGCGTGTGCATGGCTGCTCACACGTGTCTCCTCTCCTCTGCTTAGCTTGAGATCACAGGGGTGTCCTGCCCGGAAGCTCAGCCAGAGAGTAACCTCATCTGCCCAGATGGCTTAGGTCAACACGCCCCTGCCAAGCTGCTTCCAGCCTGCACTTGTACTGCATGGGGTGCGGCATCTCCCAGCGCTGTAGAGGGATGAGCACCGGGGCTGGGGACTCGCTGCGGTGCCTCACAACCGGGAGCAGATGGGGGGTTTCACACCCCTTGCTGGCGTGTAAGTGATTGCTCCTGGATCACTTCCAGCGCGTATCTATGTGTCTGCTTTAATTTATGCACGCTTGCTTTGTGCGAGCAGACAGCAGCTGACCAGCGGTTAAGAAAACTGAACACCCTGGAAAGGTCTAAAATTAGAGAAGAAACAAGAGCTGCTTCCTCTGAGTCTTGTTGCTGCCCAGGCTGCTTCCAGGAGAGCCCAGGGAAGAGCCTCTAACCTCCTTGCTGTCTGTCCGAGACTGCCTCACTGCTTAACTCCCTCTCCTCACCCACGGCGGTGTCCATCCGCCTCAGCACGTCTCCGCCTCCATGGCATTGCCCCTTTATGCCCTGGGGCTGGATGGACCCTTATCCATTTGGGATCCTTTCCAGGGAGCAGGGACTGGTAAAGTGCCAGGTGTCCTTGGGACTGCCCCTGTCCTGTTTACTCCAGCCTCATTTGCCTCATTAAACACACTCTCGCCTTCCTATCCTGGTTGCTGGCTGCTGGCCCCTTCCTAGGGTGGATGGATTGGGCAGGAGGCAGGAAGGAAGGAGGGCAGCACCCCAATAAACATCAGGAAGGGAGATGACCTGGGACAAGAAACAGTGTCCCTGGAGCTGGTGCAGACAGCACCACTGTCACACTGGAGGCACAGCAGGTCTCAGAGGAAACCTGAGATATCAGCACATCTTTCTGTGTCAATGCTGCAGGCACCAGGTTGGCACAAACACAATGAAGTGGTGGGGTGGCACTGGCAGTGGCAACATGTCCATTGTACAAGTGACCCACTCACTCCCCCCCCACCCCCCACTGGCCACACCAAGCCATTCTCTCCCTCCTTCTGCTCCAGAGCCAGCAAGATTCAGGGCTGTGGGACAGGCCTGGGGCACTGACTGTTTTCTGTGCCATCTCCCATGGATGAAGGGCTGCGGATGGACAAACACTAAGGTTGTGTCTTGGTGATGGTACAAAACACTTTATGCTTGGTGAGTGGTCCATTTTGGGAAGAGCAGACCATACCTTGTGTGACACCAAGCACTGGTGTAAGCACACAGCAGAGGAGGTGTCACAGCTGCTCCCTGCCCTAGCCTGTGCCCCTTACCCAGTATGTCTGTGGCAGTCTGTCATGTTATAGCAGTCTGGCTAGCCTGTGCTTCTGTGACTGCTGCCTACAGCTGCCTGAAGGGAGGCTGTAGCCAGCTGGGGATGGGCTTTTCTGCCGGGCAAGCAGCAACAGAGCAAGGGGACACAGCCTGATGCTGTGCCAGGGCAGGTCTAGGCTGGATGTTAGGAAGAAGTTGTTGGCAGAGAGAGTGATTGGCATTGGAATGGGCTGCCCAGGGAGGTGGTGCAGTCGCCATCCCTGGAGGTGTTGAAGTCAAGCCTGGCTGGGGCACTTAGTGCCATGGTCTGGTTGATTGGGCAGGGATGGGTGCTAGGCTGGGCTGGATGAGCTTGGAGCTCTCTTCCAACCTGGTTGATTCAATGATTCTATGATATCAAAGAGGAGTGCAGGTGAGGTTAAGGTGTGTGGCAATAGTTGTGGTAGAAATCTGGAAGGCTGGTTGGCCGTTCTGGGAGATTTTGGAAATACTGCCAAAGCTTTGTGGGTTTTCTAACAACCTCTGAACCTTATCAAAGTGCACAAAGGGCCACAGGCTTCCTATTAGCAGGGAAAACAACAGCTGCTCCTGCCAAACCTGGCTTGACCCTGCCTGGCTTGAGCCTTGCACTGTGGGCACCTTTAGGACTGTCAGCTCCTGCCATACCCCCAGTGCTGTAGCACAGGACAGGCCTCGTCCGCAGCAAGTACCTTTGATGATCTCCTGGGACAGCACTAGGTTAAGCTCTTTCTCCATGGGGGATCTTGCTGAGCCAGGAAGGAATCATGTGTCACACCCTCACACATCAGGGCTGAGTGAGCTATCCGTAGGTGAAGTTCCCTGTCCTGCAGCCCTAGAACAGCCATTAGATTGGAATGAATCATTTAAAGCAAATGAGGACATGTCCCAAAGGTCCTTGTTCCACAGAGAAAAAGAGCCAGAGGTGGCATGGCAGATGGGTTCCCAGCCCAGCAGTGGGCTGGGGAGAGGCTGAGCTGAGTCTGTGATGGGAACTCCACATCTGCTCCCAGCCAGCAGCTTGGACAACATCTCTGGTCTCTTACAGCATTCAAGGATTGGACACAGCCTGGCTTTGTCCTCAGCATAGAAATCAATGCTGCAAACTGCACATGCACAGAAACCTCCCAGCATTTCTCTGGTCAGTGCCAGCAGATCTGGCAAGGGTTGCCTCCACAGCCTGAGCCCCCGGCCCTCTACAGTCCCTCTCTGGCTCCAGACACTCTCATGATTTCATGTCTGGCAGGAATTAGGCTAAAACCTTTCCCTTGCACACAGGGACCACCAAATGGGCAGGGGCTGGGGCTCTGATGCTTGGGCTCACCCCCTGCAGGACAATGAGGAGGGGATGCTGTGTGTCCTCTTCTTCCCAGACACTCCAGCCTGCCTGGTCAGTACATGCTGATCTCCAGCCTGAGCTCTGCCCGCTGTACTTTACAGCCAAAACAAGCCATAAATCTCCCTCTGCAGAGCTGGAAGGTGCAGTTGCTTTTCCGTGGTGCAGGTTTTCCTTTGCACAACTTGTAGCATCACGTGAGGGCAATCTGTAAGTAAAAGTCAGGCTAGAGCCGTTCATAACAGCGGGGCCGTGGCTCTTGCTGCTGAGAGCTGCAATTACAGGCACTCCCTTCCATCACTCCGTGCTGGGGAAGAGCAAAGCCAGCTCCACAGCAGGTGAGGGGCTGAGAGCAGCCTTCCTGGAACTGCCTGCCTTCTCCAGAGGAGCTTATCACCCACAGACGGGGCTCAGGGAGGGTTTAAGGAATGAATGTAGGATGGGAAGCAACACCCAGTTAAAGGGTATTGGAAGAGATGCAGGATGCTCCCCAGTGAGGAGAGAACATCAGTTAGTGCTCACCTCCATGGCCGTGACATCAGCTGGCACTCACCTCCACAGGCACAGCATCAGCTGGTCCTCATCCCAGTGGGCATGATGTCAGCCAGTGTTCATCTCCATGGTGCTCACCTCCGTGGCATGAAGTAGAATCATAGAATGCATGGAGTTGGAAATGACCCCCAAAGGTCAACTTGTTCAACTCCCCTCTAATGAGCAGGGACATCTTTAATTAGATCAGGCTGCTCAGTGTCCCCTCGAGCTTGACCTTGAATGTCTCCAGGGATGGGGCCTCCACTTCCACTCTGGGTGGACATCAGCTGGTTCTCACCTCTGTGGGCAGGATCAGGGATTGCCCTGCTGGTGGCCCCAGATAACCCCGAAGTAGGTTGCAGGTCAGGGCAGCATCCCCAGCAGTCACCACTGGGCACTTCCTTCCAACACCAGGGTATACATCTCCTGCCTGTGAGATGTTCTCTGTGTGCCAGGCAGGCAGGCACTGGGATGTCCTGAGCTGCAGCAGCCAGGCAGATTAGCCTGGCTAATAGAACCAATTTAGCATAGAATCAGTCAGGGATGGAAGGGACCACAAGGATCATCTAGTTCCAACCCCCCTGGCATGGACAGGGACACATCTTACATCAATTTAGCATCTCACCCCAAAATTTAGCATCTCACCCTAAAATTTAGCATCTGACCTCAACTTACATCTTGCCTCCATTTTATATCTTACCCCAAAATTTAGCACCCCACCCCAACATTTAGCATCTTATCTCCATTTTATATCTTACCCCAATTTAGCATCTTACCCCAAAATTTAGCATCTTGTCTCCATTTTATATCTTACCCCAAAATTTAGCATCTTAGCTCCATTTTATATCTCATCCCAATTTAGCAACCCACCCCAAAATTTATCATCTTATCTCCATTTGATATCTTACCCCAAAATTTAGCATCTTACCCCAAATTTTAGGAAGCCGAGTACCTGTAAGATGCAGAGAACGTTGCCTTGTGGGGGGTGGAGAACAAAATGAGGCACATCTGTGGCCGTGCAGTGACAGGGCAGTGACAAATGGAGCCGTTACTCGCTGTCTGCTGTGGAGATGTGAGACAAGGGAGAGCAGGCAAGAGGAGCATGGAGGTGGCAGCCCTGAAGCAAACCTCAGTGGGGTTTTCCTACTGCTCATCTCAACTCTGCCTTCTCAGCACAGTTTGAGGAGAACTGAAACTTCTTAAAGAGACATAAAGTTGGTCATTGGGTGAAAAAAACCCAACCCTCAAGACGTGACTTTTTGTCTTCCTGTTTTCAATAAGACCTAAGCTTTTGTCTCAAAACGAAGGCTTTGCTGCAGTTTCTGCACAGGTATGAAAAAGGGTGGGAAAGCAGCATCTGGCTGCAGCAGGAGGGTGAGAAAAGGGAGACCTAAACGAAGCATTTTGTGTTTGCTTCGCACCAACCAAACCCTCCAGGTCGATCAAACCGAAATTTCTCCCTGTGCTTTTTGTGTGACTGCAGAAAACACAATGCCAGGGAAAGCCTCACCTCACTGCCTCGAGCCAAAGAGACTCCGTGGCCAGATCTCTCCCTCTCTCCACAGAAAAAGATCACCTATTTGCACAGCTCGGGCTGCAACCTTTGAACCGCTAGCTGGCTGCTGTGTCGCAATCGTTCTGAGGCTGGAATCAGCCCAGCAGGGCTTCAGACGCGCTTGGGGAGCAGTGCTTGGCACCTGGCAGAGGAGGTTTTTTTCTCCTCCAGCACGAAAGAGGTTTAATGATATGCTGGGGAGAGAGGAGATTTATGCACTCCTGGGCAGGGCGATGCATTCCCTTTCCATCACGGCTGCCGATCTGTATTCACCACAGCACGAGAGTCTATGGAGGGAGGGAATCGATGCTTTATTGATATCCAAAGATCCCATATGATAGATGTGCTAATTACATGTTTTTCTCCCAGATCCCCTTTATTATACAGAAACAAATGGCCCTGGAGTTGTAAATGCATGCGGGCAAAATGTGCAATGAAGCCGAACCCCCTGGAGGTGATGCATGCCAGGGGACATCTTGTTTATCCTGGAGCAGAGAACTCAGCACTTTGTTTAGCTTCTTGCCTGGCCAGCACTGAATTTTGTTTTCCTGTTGCCTGTGACTCCATTTCCATCTCATGGGTATTGCCCCCCTTGTCAGGGACAGCAGGGCATGGCTCTGGCAGCCACACTGCAGGCTGCTGGCTGCTGTAGAATCTGTTGACTCCCAGAAATATTGAGCAGAGGATGTGTTTGATCTGCCTTGCTAACAGGGGACACATGCACAGGGTGGCAAGTGAGAAGGCTTTCTTTCATCTGCCTGCCAAAGTGGTGAGAGTGCAGGTAAAGGGGCGAGGAAGCTGTGCTCATCTGCCCTTCTCCCGCTCCCACTGCAGGGGTGAAGCTGAGCTGGGCACTGTGGTATTTGTGGGGTGCAATGATGCATAGAAAAGAATCCATGTTCCAGGTGGAAAACACAGCTCAAGGCAAGCACGCACTGATTGATGAGCCAGGTGTTCTGGCACAATCCCACCTGAGCCCTTCTGCTGTGGGTCCAGGCAGGGAAGGGAGATGGCTTTGCTCAATGTGGGGAGGTGGCCATGCTCCGAGATCTGCCTTCTGAACAAGGGATGTGACTTTTGGGGAGCTAGCAGGGCAGCAGAAGGAGCTTCTTGCTGCAAGACTCAGAGCACAGGTGGCAGCACCATGGAAGAGAGGGTGGGATAAATCGTGGAGCCCGAAGCATCACATCAGCGTGCTGCCTGCCAGGAACTCCCAGCATAGCTTGGCTCTTCACAGCAGGGGCTTTCAGGGAAAAGCTCTGGGCATTAGCCTCACGTCCCTCCAAGAGCCCTGCTCATCTTGGGGGTGGAGGAGGGAAGCAGGCTTTGGAGGGGCTTGGTAGTGCCCCACAGCGTTGTTTGACAAAGAGAAAGGCTCTGTCAGGAGCACACTCCCCTCGGTCCCTCCTGTGCCCTGCAAGCTGTCACAGGGGATGGTGCGAGGTACAATGAGCAGGAGGCTTCTCCCTCTGGCTCACGGGCACGAGGTCCAATCTCCCAATACGAAGCGATGAGGGATGCAGAGGAGGTGAGAGTGGTGGGATGAAGACACACAGAACGGGTAGCTGGGACAGCTGAGGAGGCTGGAGAGGACATTTATGAACCAGAGGAGCGGCTTTGCCCACAGCAGAGGTGATTCGTGCCAGGTCAAGGCACGGTGGGGGCTGTGACACGGAAGAGGAGCATGCCTGTGCTACTCCTGCTCCCCATGCTCTTTGTCCTCAGGAGGGCACACATGTCCCCAGGCTCCAGGCTCCTCCTCTGCGGACAGGTGCCTCCCACAGTAAAATGTACAGCCGCAAGAAAGCTGCTCTTAATTACCTCTTTTCTCCTCTTTTTTGTGGCAAAAAAGAAATGTAATGATAGCTTAGCTCACAGGGATCCCTTCAGAGGTTCCTTCCAGGCTGGCTGGAATTTCATGTGCGCAGAGGCCTCTGCCCTCTGCAGAGGGACAATGACAGGTCTCCAGGCTGACTGGCAGGATGGATGTAATAATTATACAGGAATATTTTTCCCCTGCTCAGCACTACTGGTCACAGCCTGTTATTGTGTCTCTGCAGTCCCAGAGTGGAACCTAGGGCTGAACCAAGGGCTTTGCATGGCTTTCTTTGCTGCTTGGTGCCTGCCATGCTTCTGGATTTATGTGCTCTGCAGCCAGGGGCTGAGAACAGGTCAGATTTGGCCTAGCTTGTACTGGGATAACTGGGACTCTCCTAGTCCTGCACTGCTTCATGTTGCAGCATAGGACACAAAGGTGCTGGCACTGCACCACTGAGCCCCAGCTCTTCCCTCTCCTAGGCTGCTGGGGACCAGCAATCAGGCTGACATCCCACGCAGAGCATGGATGCCCGAGCCCGGGAGCCCCAGCCTTGCTGCTTCCACACCAGGCTGCCAAAACCCCTGCTGCTGCCTTGCAGCAAACCTGCTCCCACGCCTGGCAGAGGGAGGGGGTGGAGGGAAGGACCAGGCCCTTGGTGCAGACGATGTTTAGAAGGAAGGCAAGGGAAAAGGGAGAGAGATCCATCAGGAGCACTAAGTGCTCCAGAGAAGGAATCCAGCGAGGTAGTCAGGCCTCCCTCACCATGGAGACGAGCCGGAGAGCATGTGGAGGCTGCGAGCTTCAGCTCATTTGCCACGAGTACTTCTCCCAAGCTATTCAGAGACAGTTTCCTCCTGATAGCCTGCCTGCCCCGGGCTGAACACCACGGGGCTCGGGCCAGGTGACCCTTCCCCAAGGCGAGCAGGGCTGGTCAGGGTGACACAGCCAGCTGGATGGAGCCCACTGGCTTCTGGCGAGGAGCAGCAGGGAGGATGAGTTTGCTGTAAATATTAGGGTCTGTTGATGAGGCTGGGTGCTAATCATGCACTGCAGAAGAGTTACTGTTTTTTACTTGCAGGCAGTAGAGCCAAGCTGTTTCTGCCTTTCTCCACCTTCCCACTTGGAACCAGGTCTTCATGCCCCCTGAGCAGGCAAAGAGGCTGCTGCGGGTGCAGACCCTGTCTCAGAGCACCTCTCATCCCCTCAGCAGGCAGCCCCGTCCAGAGTGGGCACTTACAGGCACACTCTCAGCTCCAGTAGAGTCAAGCCCATCTCTACTCAGGTACTGAGCACAAACTGGGCTCCTCTGGACACCTCTGGCATGGGCTGGGATGTGGAGCTCCGCTCCTGCTCCATGCGGGGCTATGGCACGGCAGTGCTCCCACGGCTGGGCTCTGACCCCTTCTCGTAAGCACAGCCCCAGGGACAGCCACATTGCCATGGCTCAATGGCCCAGTGGCACAGCAGTGGTGCTCCTGCAGGGCTCCAGTGATGCTCCAGCTTGTGCCTGGCCTCTGGTGGAGCTTTTTCCCCTGATAAATAAAACCTTCCTCACCCAGTGAGGTTGCAAAGGGAAGAAGAGAATAAAAAGCATTTTATGGCTTTGATGGAAGGTGTTTTGTCACAACTCTTCTGTTTCCCCCTACAAGCCCCAGGGAGGAAAGATGGAAGGATGGAAGGATGGAGAGATGTGGCCCTGCACTGCTCTCAGACTGCATGCGTGAGATTATGGTGTCTGGGACACGGCTGGGAGACCAGAATGCAGGTGCCACGTGTGGGACGTACATTCATCCTCATCCTCACTCCCAGGGGAATAAGAGGTGCAACCAACTCCCTGTCTAGGGACCTGCAAAACCAGGGTGCAAAACCTCTTCTCCCCAGTGTGCTCCTGCCATAAACCAGGGTCACATCGTGGGGCAGTGGTGGGTGTGATGGAGCAGGCTGGAGGGGATCATCACATGCCAGTCAAGGCTGATATCTGGGGCAGGAGTATGTCGAGGTGCTGCTGGGGCGGCCAAGGTTTCCCCAGGGGGACTGAGGGCTGCCATTTGCTGAGGCAGGGGGTGGAGGAGGGAGGTGGACTCGACAGCTGTGCCAGGGATGGGGGGAAACTTTCCGCCCGAAGTAGATACAGGGCTAAATATAACCTGCCTTTGCGCTGGCGCTTGGCCGGGACCCCCAGGGCGGCGGGCAGGGAGGCCAGGCCGGACACGGCCGGCTCCGGCACCCTGCACCCTCACCCCGGGATGCCGCTGGCCGCCCGCCCGCATCCCCTCCGCCCGCCCGCATCCCCTCCGCCCGGCGCCCGCCCGCCCGGCGCGGTCCTCAGCGGCCCGACACTGCCCTCCAGCGGCAGCCAGGGCGAGCAGCCGACCGCCGGCCCGCAGCCGGCCGCGGCACCCGTGGCAGCGGCCCCTGCCCGTGGGGCTCCTCGCCGACGTAGTGGGCAGCGGCTCGATGTCCAGATGCAAATCCGTAACAAGGGGTGTCCCTCGGGGCCCGCATGAGACCAGTGCTGGTTAACATCTTCATCAGTGGCACAGGCAGTGCGAGCGAGGCACGCTCAGCAGGTTCGCTCTGACACCGCGCTGAGGGGGGCAGCTGACATGCCTGAGGGACGAGATACCGTCCAGAGCGACCTGGACGAGCTTGAGAAGTGGGCCCGTGTGGTCCTCATGAGGTTCAACAGGGGGTGGAGGGCAACCCTGCAGAGAAGGACTTGAGGGTGCTGGTGGAAGAACAGCTGGACATGAGCTAGCAATGAGTCCATAAGCCAGCAATGTCCCAGGCTGCATCCGCAGCAGCGTGGGCGGCAGGTGGGAAGAGGACATTCTGCCCCTCCGCTCTGCTGAGACCTCGCCAGCGCTGCTGGGTCCAGCTCTGAAGCCCTCAACACAGGAGAGAAGCGTTCAGTGCGGGGAAAGGCGGCTCTGGAATGACCTTACTGCACACTTCCAAGTCTTAAAACAGACCTGCAAGCGAGCTGGGGACAGACTTTTCAGCAGAGCCTGTCGTGACAGGACACGCGATGGTGGCTTTAAAAGAGGGAGGGAGATTTACAGCAGACAGAAAGAAAACCGTTTTGGCGCCAAGGGTGGTGAGCCCAGGCTGTCCAGAGAGGCAGTAGCTGCCGCATCCCTGGAAGCATCCCCCGGCGCGTTGCCCGAGGCTCTGCCCAGGCTGACCGACTTTGGGAGGTCACTGAGTGACCCTACGCGCCCCCGGACCCGCCGCCGGCCCGGAATCCTCGGGCTCGGTGCGTGTTTCCCGGCGGCGACTCAGCCGCGAGCACCGAGGCGTGTGGAGGACTATTTTGGCGGCGGACCGGGGCGGGCGGCGGGCCGCGATGGCGTCGCCCCCGCTGGCGGCGGCCGCGGCCGGGAGCGGCAGCGAGGCGAGCTCGGCATCTGAGGAAGCGGCGACGACGCCGCCAGCGGACCGCGACCTGGCCGCGCTGTTCGAGCAGGCAGCGCAGCGGCTGCCGGCGCTGCTGCCCGCCGCCAGCAAGGAGCAGCTGCTCTACCTGTACGCCCGCTACAAGCAGGTGAGGCGGGACAGGGGCGGCCCGCACCGAGCGGCCCCGCGGGCAGCGCCTCGTTGCAGCCGGGTGTGGGGCCCGGGTGAGGGAGCGGGGCAGGGCTGGGCCGGTCGGGGGCCAAGTGGCCAGGCCCGAGGCTCGCCCGGGGCCACCGCACCAGGGCCTGCGTGGCTGCTGCGCGGAACGGGTCGGTGCTGCGTGGGGAGAGCTGTGCCAGGAGGTGCGGAGAGGCTTCGGGCCAGCACCGGGTTCGGTGCCGCTGGCCTCTGCTGGGGGGAGGGTAGGCAGTCTGGCAGGATGGAGTCCTGCAAAACTCATCGCCCTGGCCGCGGTTCCTCACCTCTGCCCCTTGCCCAGCCTGGGCACGCCTCATGTGCGCCGCTCAGCTCCGCAGCCCGGGTGTCGGCGTGGCGCCGGCAGACCGCGCAGTGCGGCGAGCTCAGGGGTCGGTGCGAAGGGTCTGGCCGGTGTTGTGGGCTGGGGTGGGTCGCCGGAGCGCTGGTGACCTGTGCGGATGTCCGCTGAGTCTTTCTGCAGCAGCTTGGCTGGTCAGTAGGGCTGCCTATGTGTGCCAGCCTCCCCGCGTGTGCTGGCAGATGAGGTGACCGGGACAGGTTCGAGAGCCTGCTGAGTAGCTTGGCTCAGCCAGTGCTCACTTCCCCGTTTGAGACGCTCAGCATCTCCAGTAGTGGCCCAGCTGTGCATTTCGTAGTCTCTGGAGTTTAATGTGACCACACACATGAGGGACATGGCCACACAAGGTGAAGGATAGCAATACACAGTATGACTCCTGCTGCTCCTATGGGAGAAGGTGTGTAAAACAAACTCAGAAGCACCACTTAAGATACAGAGGCCTGCAATAACCACCTCACCTGGAGAAACAGACCGTTCAGGTTCCTAGTCCTGAGCACCCCAGAGTGAAAGCACAAATGCAACTCAGAGATGTGGCAAGAGCTACTTCATTCACTTCAACACTGAGTTCCACCTGCTTAGATTATTAGTCGAAGTTGAGTGTGGTTTTCCTCCTACATGGAAGACTCCTGTCCTGTTTCTGCCACTTAAGAAGTGCATTCATTTCTAAATGCCGTATTTCATTATCCTCCTCAGTTGTGTTTTGTGGACCCCTGGTCGTGTTAAAAGCAGACTGGTCACACACACGGTTTTGTTTGCAGGTTTTTCTGCTGCTTACACAGGTCTCCAGGTTTCTTTTCCCATTTTTTTTAAGAATGAGGAGGGCAGAGGCAAAAAAAAAGCTACTAGAAGTTTTAAGACTGTCAGGACCCTTCCTAGGATGAGATGAAAAGAAAACATTTGATTTTTTTCTCTTCTGTAGCATTTTGTCTGTATTCTCAGGAGGTTTGTTGCAAAGGCTGAGGGAGCTGGGGGTGTGCAGCCTGCAGAAGAGGAGGCTCAGGGCAGAGCTCATTGCTGGCTACAGCTCCCTGAAGGGAGGCTGTAGCCAGGTGGAGTTGGGCTCTGCTGCCAGGCAAGCAGCAACAGAAGAAGGGAACAGAGTCAGAAGTTGTGGCAGGGGAGGTCTAGGCTGGATGTTAGGAGGAAGTTGTTGGCAGAGAGAGTGATTGGCATTGGAATGGGCTGCCCAGGGAGGTGGTGGATTCGCCAAGCAAAGCCTGGTTGATGCACTTAGTGCCATGGTCTGGTTGTTTGGCCAGGGCTGGGTGCTAGTTTGGCCTTGGATGATCTTGGAGGTCTCTTCCAAGCTGGTTGATTCTATGATTCTATGAATAACAAGACCATTTCTAGGATGAGATGAAAAGAAAAGGTTATTTTTTTCTCTTCTGCAGTATTTTGTCTGTATATTTATTTCAAGTCACCTGTTATTTCCACTCTGTTGTGCATGCTTTGTAACTGTTCTTAGGTGGAAATTGAAAGGGATTGCCTGCACATCAGCTTGTGATTGTCGACAGAGCCCTGAGGGTTTCCTGGTGTTAGCTCTGTGGGACCAAGAAGGTGTTTAACATTAAAAAAATCACTTAAATCAGAAGCTGTTTGACAACAGTTTTGGTACAAGTGAGAAAAAGCTGGTAATCAATACTGTGTCAGCAGAGATTTCCAGTTGCCCTCTGCTGAGGGGAGCGAGGCACTTCTGTCCTCTTCTCTGTCCCTCTTGTCCCTAGCCAAGCAGGGTGCAACAGCAAGTGCCTTTGTGCTCCTCACTTTCAGGCTGTGCTTGGCTCCTTGGGTTTCCCTGCCTTTTGGCTGCCCAGTGCTGTCTGGAAAGGTTCCCTCCCTGTCACCTAGTGCCTAGGAGAGCAGTGCTGCTCCTGGAGATGGGAGAAGTTTCACTAGCACAGCTCCTGCGGGGCTGTGCTCTGCCAGCCTTGAGTTCAGCAGCGTTTGGTGCTCTAAATCAACGCGAGGGTGCTCGGCGCAAGCTTCCTCTATTTAATTACAGCAGCCCTATCAGTATGCATAATGGGCTGCTAATATATTACTCTGGTGGACAGTAGTATTGCTGGCACACAAAAGGTGCTGACTCAGATCTGTCCAATGCCCTTGATTTGGCATCCTTGTCTTCCCTCAGTTCAGTGGTTTATGTCACTAAAGGCTTTGATTTAAGACACAGCACCGTCATAAAAGAGGTGACAGCAGCAGCTGAGCTCTCTGTTACAATTCTCTGTGTTATTTATTTCAAACTGTTTGGGTATATAGGCATTTTCCTGGGGCTTTATTACCTTTTATTGGAGGCCGTTTCAGGATTTTATTACTTTTCTCTCTGATTTTGTTTATGTGTCAGAGACTTGAAAATAAGGGAATTGCTTAGTTGTCATCTCCAGTGAGGTTTTCAGAAGATGCTGCTGAGTTTGACTGTCCCAGAGCAGAAGGAACAGCTAGCTGGTGGGGCTCTGGCCTGAAACCAGTCTTCTGTTTCTTCCCTTCCTTTCTGTGTGGCTTTGTGCAATTCAGGAGAGGTGTAGAGGTACTGGAATGTGTCCAGAGAAGGGCAGCAAGGCTGGTGAGGGGCCTGGAGCACAGCCCTGTGAGGAGAGGCTGAGGGAGCTGGGGGTGTGCAGCCTGCAGCAGAGGAGGCTCAGGGCAGAGCTCATTGCTCCCTGCAGCTCCCTGAAGGGAGGCTGTAGCCAGGTGGGGTTGGGCTCTGCTCCAGGCAAGCAGCAACAGAAGAAGGGGACAGAGTCTGAAGTTGTGGCAGGGGAGGTCTAGGCTGGATGTGAGAAGGAAGTTCTGACAGAGAGAGTGATTGGCATTGGAATGGGCTGCCCAGGGAGGTGGTGGAGTTGCTGTGCCTGGAGGTGTTGAAGCAAAGCCTGGATGTGCCATGGTCTGGTTGTTTGGCCAGGGCTGGGTGCTAGGCTGGACTGGCTGAGCTTGGAGCTCTCTTCCACCCTGGCTGATTCTGTGAAATCACTTGTCTGTGCCTTGAGTCTGTCTGTGGAGGTGGGGTGAAGACAGTGGTTGCCTGTTGTGCTGAGTGTACAAAAAATTGAGATTCAGAGTGTAGTAGTGGTCATCATTCAGAGAGGGGAGGGAATCCAGAACTTGGTGGACGTGCTCAAACTGAAAAAAGCCTGCTCTGCCAGGAGGATGTGCCAGTGCCAAAGTAAGTGCTGGGAAGCGCAGCCGGGATGGAAGCTCGGTGCTGCTGGTGTTTGGGCCTTAGGCTCTGTGCTCAGGAACATGATCTCATCTTTGTATGACATCTTTCAGGTATTGCTGAACATGATGCCATAGCTCTGCCCTGAGCACAGTAGGTTCTGCCTGCTGCTTCTTGTTGTGCCAGAGCAGTGCAGTGGTGCTGACTTGGTGTCACTAGTGTCACTCTGTACATCAGGACTAGGACCCCATGCCTTCTGTGGTGGATGTTTGCCTGTCTTCCTTATGCCCAGTTTTCAGTCAGTTGAGTCCAGGCCTTTCCAGTGGCTTGGGGCAGGTTAATGTGGCAGAGGACTAGGCAGGAGCAGGCAGGAACTGCAGTCTTACCAGAGAAATTAATCTCACCAGGCCTGTGTATGGTTAGAGCTTAGTTCTGCTATCCATGGTAGTGGATTTTGTTCTTCTTGCTACTCTCAGCAAGGCTGCAAATATGGTTCACCTTAGAAGATTTATTGTTGGATAAGAATGTTTGGCTGGAATTCCCTGCTATATTAGTGGAAAGACTGGCAAAGAGCCATTTTGCCATCACCATCAAAGCAGAGGGGCATCAGTTGTGCAGTAAAGTGTCAGGAGAACCTCAAAGTTTCTTGAAGTCTGGGCCAGCAGCTGAAGTTGCATGGGGATGGTGTGCAGTGCTAGTGAGTCTCTGAGATGTTAAATGTTGGTGCATCTGAGCACTCCTCTGCATGTTTTGACTTTCAGGTGAAGGCTTCATCCAAGGTTTCTAAATTCCTATTTTGGCCACTAATGGAGATGTCTGCAGACACTTCCCATTTAGAGCTGCCTGGGTCATCTTCCTGCAGTTCATGTGCCTGCAGGCAACTCTGCATGCAGAAGCAATACTGGGAAAGTGTTTCATGCATTCTGGCTGTCTTCTTTTTTTAGTGCAGCTGATGAACTGTGAATGAGGAGAGCAAAGCATCGAGTGACCAATCAGACCCCTGGAGGCCACCAGTAATTATTTTGTAGGTGCAGAACAAGAAACTCTGACTTGAATTGCTAATACAGGCTCTTGTCTTTTTTGCTGGTTAGGGAGAAAAACAGCTTTTGAGGCCCTTCAAGGAAGCAGCAGGATGGCAGAATCCTTCACAAAATTCCTGCCCCCCCTGCCAAGCACTTGCCATGAATTTGCACTGGCCAAAGGCCCCCTGCCTCAGCTCTGAGGCACAGCTTCCCCCAGTGTTAGATTCCTGGTTGGTTTGTGATGCCTGATGTAGTTGTGCAGCCAAAAGAGGGAGGCCAAACCCTTTATTTTCTGATTTCCACTGTGAGCCTTTTTAATATATCTTAAAAGAGCAGAGAGGCCAGAAGTGCACTTTCCCCCCCCACCCCCTTGATGGATGAAATTTAACTACTGTTCCTTGATTTGTATTACTATCAATGTTACTAACAGCCTTTTTCCTATGCTAGAACAGCCTTTGAATGCCAAATCTAAAGGCAGGAAGCTGCTGCTGTGTTTTGATGATGGCAGTGGAAAATTAATATTAAAACATTTTAACTCTATTTTTTTAATCCACCCTGGCCAATTTTTGCAGGGTAGATATTGAACTAAAGAATTGCTGAGCAGGCACTTTCCATTCAGGTGATGAATTTGCATTTTACTTCTGTATGTCTCTTACTTTTTAAAACAAGAGATCCAATCCAGCACCTGAGCACAGGAGAAAATGTTTACATGATGTGAACTGTGACTGATTTATGGGCCTTAACTGTTGCTGGCCCTCTCGGCTGCTTCCCCATGAACTGCAATATGTTGTTCTAAAGGCCAGCTGGAATGTTCTCATTTGAGTGAATTGCTTGCTGGGAGACAGTCAGATGTACAGAAAATTAATTTCAGTTACAGCCACTTGTGTCCTCTAACTCTTTAAATGAAAACATAGTGTAACTAATAAATATCTCTCACTATGGGCATGCTCTCTTTAGAGCTTGATTAATGATTCCATCCTGAGCATAAGATCCCCCCCCGTTAAGGTGAAGAATTGTTCCTTGATTTAAGCACTTCACCTGCCTGAACACTTGAGCATATTTCATAGAGCATTTGATGGAATGCAGTTTAGTTTTGCTTGGCTAACAAAATCACACAGAATGACAAAATGCCAGGTTGGAAGGGACCCCAAGGATCATCTGGTCCAACCTTCCCAGGTGATGGTGTAGTTGAAATGAGGTGGCCCAGCACCCTGTCCAGCTGAGCCTCAAACTGCCCAGCACAGGGGCATCCACTGCTTCCCCTGGGTCTTAGCTGTTCTCATGGTGAAACGTTTTCTTCTGCAGAGCAATCAGAATCTCCCCAGCAGTACCTTCTGCCCATTGCCCCTTGTCTTTCCCACAGGACTCCTTGTACAAAGGGATTCTCCATCCTCCTGGTAGCCACCCTGTGTGCACTGGTTCATGGTACTAAGGTCTGCCCTGAGCCTTCCCTCACCTCATCTGTCCTCTAGTCATTTTTGTGGCCCTTCTCTGGACAGCTGCCTTCACAGGCCAGACCTGTTAGAGGAAACCAGTTTCATTGGTGCTGGTCAAGCAGCCCTGGGGCTGATTCCCTTTGGGAATGAGGAGGTTGGCACCTGCAGCAGCTGTGGTGTGTCTGGCCCAGTGTTACTCCAGGACAAATATGTCAGCAGGCAGGCTAGGGGTGGGGGCTGCTGACTTTCCTTTATTTCTCAGAAGTTAGGGTTGCCTTCAGCTTTCCAGCTTCATATTTCATCCCAAACTGTGTAGCCTTTCAGTACTGGTCCATGGAAATAAGATCTCCCCTGAGCCTTCTCTTCTCCAGGCTGAACAAACCCAGTTCTCTCAGCCTTTCTTCATCTGGCACGTCTTCTACTCCTCTGGTCATTCTCCCAGCCTTGTTCATCCACTAGCATTTGACCACCTGCAGAACATGCCTGTGTCCATGCTGAGCTTTCTTTGCACTGTGCTGTGCCCTGTGTTACAGAATGTGCTGTGGTGACTGCTTCCCAGGGGCTGTTGTGTTTGGAGCTGTGGTCCTGCCCTGGCTTCTGCAGTCTTCCATCCATCATCTGTGTGAGTTGTATAGCACTCTTGTTAATAGAGAAGTGGAAAGCCCCAACCATGTCTTGTCCAAGTTCATTCCCTGTGACAATGGTATTGTCATTTCAGTGAGATGCATTTTACCAGTGAGACTGATGTGCAAGGGGCTTCCTTTTCTGTGAGAGAGTGGCACTGCTAACAGCCACATCTGCTGGGTCTTGAGCTGGTTCTTCCAGACACAGACCAAGGCACATTCACTCATGTCTTTTTCTGAGCTGACTTCAAGAAAATATGTCTGCTAATCAAATCTCCATCTGCTAATTGCTCTGTTCTGGAGGCAGTTGTCAGCACTGGCCTGGTGGCAGGAAGGTGGTTGTGCCTCTTCCAGTCCTCTGTGGTCTCCTTCCTTGTGCACGAGCTTAGAGAAGAGCGATGGCTGCAGGACTTCCCTGCAGTGAGAGCTGGGACTTTGGCTTGGTCCCATCTCTACACCACCCTGTGGAAAACTGCCCGAATCCCACTGCCACCAAGTCCATTTTCCACTGGCTAGAAGAGTTTTTTCCATATATCTATCTCCCAGTTCTGGCTGACTCCCTTGCTTCCTTGAGTTTCTTGTTTCTCCCCTCACAGTTGAATTTCTGGCTTGCTTCGGGTTGCCTGGTTCACCTCTGGCACTCAGGCCTCGACTTCTGTGTCACACAGTGCTTCCTATGCCGTCAGGTGCCTCGGAGCAGATTCAGAAGCTGGATGGCATTCCTTTCCTCGGAGTTTGTCCCCTTGCCTTCCACAAGACCTTGAAAACAATTAAGCAGGGTCTGTTGGCTTGAGCTTTGTGTGGAAGCAGGTGACTTTCAGCCTTAATGAATAATCTTCTCTGTAGAAACCCTAATCAACAGAATTTTTCTGACACTGGTGGAGGACGAGGCGTTTGGCTGGGTAATAAACGTAACATGGAGTGAGAAGTCACTTGCTGCCTTTCCTTGTTGGGTAAGGCATGCAAAAGACATGTGCTGTGGAGCAAAACTGCTTCCCCTGCATCATGCAAAGGAAACACAGGGATGCAAAGGTGCTAGGGAATGCAAGAGAACTAAAGGGTGAGCTGTGCCAGTCCTTTCCTTCAAACACCATTCCTCTGGCACAGGAGCAAAATTACCCCAGACCTGCCAGGGCCTAGCAGTTCCTCCTGCAAGTCTCATTCCTTTTGCTTAGTTCTTACAGAAGGAAATTCAGTTTGTTTGGGTTTTTGTTTTTCAGGTGAAGTTTGGAACCTGTAACACTCCCAAGCCAGGCTTCTTTGATTTTGAGGGGAAGCAGAAATGGTAAGAGGAACTCCTTCTCATTCCTAGCAAATTTGGGCTCTGAGTTTTACTCTATCATGTCTTGTCTGTTGATAGATTATGTACCAAGAGGCACTGAACTGGCTGTAAAATCCTTTGCTTCATAGGGAAATGTTAGCTGCTTTGCCTGATGCAAAGCAACCAGTGACAGAGCAAGGGCAGAGTGTCTCAGGTTGTGCCAGGGGAGGTATAGACTGGATGTGAGGAGGAGGTTCATGCCAGAGAGAGAGATTGGCATTGGAATGGGCTGCCCAGGGAGGTGGAGTCACCGTCCCTGGAGGTGTTGAAGCAAAGCCTGGCTGGGGCACATAGTGCCATGGTCTGGTTGATTGGATAGGGCTGGGTGCTAGGTTGGACTGGATGAGCTAGGAAGTCTCTTCCAGCCTGGTTGATTCTATGATTGTATGCAGACATGAAATACCAGACCCTTATATGTTCCCTGTTCATCCAGAATTAGCCTCCATGCAACAAAAATGTTGTGGAAACAGCTACAGCTTTACAAAGAGCTTTACTCTGTGAAACACAAACTGTGTTCTAGCTTGGATCAGGTTCCCTTGAAAGATCCTTTAAGAGTGGAGTGCTGCACTGACAGTGGCTATTCATGGCCATTTCACACCAAATGAAAGATGACTTTGCAGCCCCTGAAAGTATTTAGGTGAATCTGCTCACTGTGTTCCGCAGATGACTCTGTGATAACATGGTGCTGGCTCCGGGTGGCTCACTGATGTTTTGCTCTCTCTTCTAGGGAAGCTTGGAAAGCCCTGGGAGATGTCAGCCCTCATCAGGCTATGCAGGAGTATGTTGCTACAGTGAAAAAACTGGACCCCAGTTGGAATCCACAGGTAGGAAACGTGAAAATACTGCTTAGAGAGCAAACCAGTGTTTGTAAAGCTGACAACGGTTCAGCTTTGCACAGGCTCTAATTGCTGCATGGCAAACTTCATTTTGACCAGATTAAAGTCTAAATTAATTTTTGTAGCTCTCCTTTTGTTATGGCTGAAACACGAAGGACCATCTCTGTCATTCATAATCATCCTCATTCCTGCAAGCACATGCACAGGACTGGTTTGGCTGCAGTGATCTAATTTATTTTGCTTTATTGGTTCATGCTGTATTTAGCATGTAAAGATACTTTTTATCCTTTCCTCATCCTTCTCTTTTCAACTGCAGTTTAAATGTTGATCAATACAAAGCAATCTCTAAGAAAGTGACATAAAATGAATGATCAATTCTAAAAATGTTTCCTTTGTGTTTCGATGCAGCAAATTACCCAATCTGATTATGATGAGGCAGTCCAACATAACAAGTGGATTTGTGAGTCCTGTGTGTGTGTTACCAGGAGACTCTGCTGTCAGTTTAATTAATCTGTCTTTCATCCAGCAGGTTTATTACTTGATTGAATATTTAAGGATCTCTCCCTGTTTATAGACTGGGGGTTGTGGAGTTTATGAGAGGGTTGCTCGTTAGAAAAAGCACTGCCTGTGGTTGGAGGTTTCACTGAGAGCAAAATGCTGAAAGCATAGTAATTCCTCTCTGCGGTACAAATTGGCTCTTTCTCTGGGCCTGCACTTTGAAAGCAAAACCTTGTGTGAGCACAAGCCTATGAGTGAAGAATTTGGTTCCTTCTTGTCTTCTGATGCTGTCCTGGAGACTTCAGAGTAATTGTTTTTTCTTCACTAGGTCATGTTTTGTGGCGTTGGTCCTGCTTTTGCAGCAAGGAAATGTGGTGATTTAGAGGAAGCCTTTTCTAACGCCCTTGGGGAAGAGAGTTTTCTATGCTGTGTGGAGCAGTTAGCAGTTGCCCAGGGAGGTGGTGGAGTCACCATCCCTGGGGGTGTTCAGAAAAAGCCTGGATGAGGCACTTAGTGCCATGGTCTGGTTGCTAGGCCAGGGCTGGGTGCTAGGTTGGACTGGATGAGCTTGGAGGTCTCTTCCAACCTGGTTGATTCTATGACCTCATTGCTGTCTACAACTACTTGGAGAGGCGGTAGCCAGGTGGGGTTGGGCTCTGCTGCCAGGCAACCAGCAACAGAACAAGGGGACAGAGTCTCAAGTTGTGCCAGGGGAGGTCTAGGCTGGGTGTTAGGAGGAAGTTGTTGGCAGAGAAAGTGATTGGCATTGGAATGGGCTGCCCAGGGAGGTGGTGGAGTCGCTGTGCCTGGAGGTGTTGAAGCCAAGCCTGGCTGAGGCACTTAGTGCCATGGTCTGGTTGGTTGGCCAGGGCTGGGTGCTAGGTTGGACTGGATGAGTTTGGAAGTCTCTGCCAACCTGCTTGAATCTGTGCTGTGCAGCACAGTTAGCAAAAGCTAGCTGCAGGCTGTGCTGGTTCTTGTCCAATCTAAAATTCTCATCTATTAACAAAATCAAGAGTCCATGTAGGTTCCTGAGTGCAGAAAATGTCCTTCAGTGGCAAGTGAAGCATCTGGGTGTTCATTAAGCAATGAAAAAAACACCAACCCCAAAGCATCCAACACCTTCCTGAATGTTTGAGAGTAGAGCTTCTGTTCACAAAGACTTGTCCTGTGTGGTGGCAGGCTTAGCTTTGGGTATTGCCTTCACTTTCTTGCCTCAAATAAATCCTCATTGTCACAGGTGTGACCTGCAGGTTACAAAGCTGTCAGCTATGGAGGTGCAACACTTGTTGCTTTTAAAATGTCTCTATTTCAAAGAAGCCATACAGCAAACAAAGTATGGTTTGCAGCACCACTGCTCCCCTCTTCTCCTCAGGTGAAGAACAAATGCATCTGAGCATGTTTCTTCCCACTGCTGTCCTTGCATAAGCTTAACCTGCTGAGGCAGGAATTAGACTCTGCCGAGTGTTGCTGTTGCATCAGTGTGTTTGCTCATTAACGTGCCACTTCTTCCCTTTTTGAATCATGGAGTGGATTGGGTTGGAAGGGACCTCCAAAGGCCATCTAGTCCAGCCACTTCTGCAGTAGATCAGATTGCCCAGAGCCCTGTTGAGCCTCACCCTGAATATCTCCAGGGATGGGGCCCCAAGTATCTCCCTCGGCAACCTGTTTTACTTTTCCACCACCTTCATGGTAAAGAACTTGTGCTTAATACCCAACCTGAATCTACTCTTCTCTAGTTTGAAGCCATTGCCCCTCATCCTATCACCACAGGCCTTTGTAAACAATCTCTCCAGTCATCTAGTAGGCCCCTTCAGGTACTGGAAAGCCACTGTTAGGTCTTCCTACAGCCTCCCCTTTTCCAGGCTGTTTGTAGGAGAGGTGTTCCAACCCTCTGACCAGTTTTGTGGCCCTCCTCTGGACTCGCTCCATCAGGTCTATGTCTTTCCTATATTAAGAGCTCCAGAGGTGGACACAGTACTTCATCTGAGGAATAGTTGATGGAATCAAGCGTAGGCTTGCAGGAGCAGAGCAGTGCTGGAGCTTGAAGAGAAGTTTCTGTGGCAATGTCAGGGCTGAGTTGTCAGTGCAGTATAAGGAAATGTGATTTTTCTTTCTTCAGAAGCTTTTGTTGTAGTCTTTCAGCAGATGTCCTCCTCTCACTGTTGTAGCTGTGCATCTGTGTCTTGGCTTTTGGAAGACAGTGCTTTGGGATTTTTTCATCTATGTGGTCTCTGCACTGAGCTATAATGCTGAGGAAAATCCATAGTGTATTATCTGGTTTATGGTACCTGCATTGCTGCAGTTGCCACATGTTTTATGGTGACTTTATTCCTCATGTGCCCTGCCTGTCTTGGAGCAGAAACTTGTTAAGAGAAGCAAATGCTTTATATTGAAGGGTTATTGTGTACATCAAAGTGGAAACAATAAGAGAAAACAGCCTCAAGTTGTGCCAGAGGAAGTTTTGATTGGAGATTAGGAACCATTTCTTCCCCAAAAGTACTGTCAAGCCCTGGAACAGGCTGCCCAGAACAGTAGTGGAGTTTCTATCCCTGGAGGGATTTAAAAGCAGTGTATCATAGAATCAAGCAGGTTGGAAGAGACCTCCAAGCTCATCCAGTCCAACCTAGCACCCAGCCCTATCCAATCAACCAGACCATAGCACTAAGTGCCTCATCCAATCTTTTCTTGAGCACCTCCAGGGATGGTGTGTACCCACATCAGCGTAGATGCGGTGCTGAGGGGCATGGTGGACTTATTAATGCTGTATTAATGGTTGGATTTGATGATCTCAAAGGCCTCTTCCAACCAAATGGTTCTGTGAAGATGCTCAGATGCAGAAAAGCCTAGCAGACAAAGTTAAATTAGCAGAGGGTGTAATTCAAAGCTTGCTATTAAAATAAGTTCTTCCTTTAGTTCCACTTTTATGTGACCTGAATGCCATTGGGAGTCCTCTCTGATCTCTCATGTTGCTCTGTACTTATTTTTCTTCCTTTCCCCGTTCTGGAGCCACGAGAGGGAGCTCTGCTCTTGGAAATGATAGAGATGCGTGTGTCAGGGGACAGAGATAAAGCAGCTACTTTAGTCTTCAAATCTCAAATTGGATTTATAGAAAAGATCTGTGGGTACATTACAAGATGCTTCCTCACTATCACCGTGTCTCCTTTACATGCTTATCTGCTTGGTTCCTTTGCATTTTCCTTGTGTTCAGTAGAGCATGAATGAAGTACTCCTGGTGTTTGGTTCGGGGCAGTATGAAGTGCTTGGTGCACATTTGAAAAGTTCAGCTTTCAGGTCATTATGACCTGTGAAGAGTAATTGCAGTACCAGGGTGTTGAATTCCTCACTCGTGCAGCTTAACGAATTTCACTTTTATAAAGCTTTCTCGGTTTTATCTACTCAGTATTTCCCTTTGTTACTTCATCTCATCCCTAAAAGTTGTTCTTGCTTGTTACCTTAAATCGTACAATCAGTCAGGGTTGGAAGGGACAACAAGGATCTGCCAGTTCCAACCCCCTGCCATGCCCAGGGACACCCTACCCTAGAGCAGGCTGCCCACAGCCTCAGCCAGCCTGGCCTCAAACACCTCCAGCCATGGGGCCTCAACCACCTCCCTGGGCAACCCATTCCAGCCTCTCACCACTCTCAGGCTCAACAACTTCCTCCTCACCTCCACTCTCACTCTCCCCACCTCCAGCTTTGCTCCATTCCCCCCGGTCCTGGCACTCCCTGACAGCCTCAGAAGTCCCTCCCCAGCTTTTTTGTAGCCCCCTTCAGATCCTGGGAGCCTCCTCTTCTCCAGCCTGCACAGCCCCAACTCTTTCAGTCTGTCCTCACAGGAGAGGTGCTCCTCAATCTCCTGTTTCATGTATTTGCAAAGGGGGTTTAATGTCTTGATCCTTTAATACTAAATATATAAAACCTTTGCCATGGGTTCCCTCCTTCCCCAGCAGATCTGCTGCTGTACTGCAGCTTTCAGACTGTCAGTATTTCCCTCAATAAACAGAACAGAACTAGCAGCATTTCTTATGCACTCCAGATAGAGCCACTTCTTCATTCCTCTTCCCTGATTCTTCATTGATTCATTTTTTCATATTGACCTTGCAGTCTCTATGTTAGTCCATTTTCAGCGTCAGACTACAACAGCCATGATTTAGTAATCATTGCTTGGTTTAGATGGAGGGGGAAAGCCCAAAGTAAAACATTCTGATGCAGTAGGAGTACCTTGAATTTGTGTGCAGAAGCAGTCGAAAGCTGACCTCCTGCTTCCTAATCCTGTCTGGGGTTTGGTGTACCCACACTGTTTGAAGAGACAACTGAACATGGACAGGTGGTGGCACAGCTGTTCTCTGCTCCATGAGGCTGCTGTGTCACTTTGGACAGTAGAGACACATCCACTGGCTTATCTCTATGGCTATTTCCAGTGCATTTAGTTTATTCTTTACCTGCTGGCAGGTTGTCTGATAGTCATGCCTAATCCTCTTTCAGAGCTTTGCCTAAAACCTGGCTAGAGGTGATCATACTGTGTGCACTTTCATTATCTTTCTGTCTTGGAAATCTTGACAGCAGCAGCTAACTTAAAGGACACTGAGGTGAGATCCATTTACATTCACCAAGCTGCAGGAATCTCCTTACCCTGTTTATCTTGAGTGAAGCAGTCTAGAGTCAGCAATCACAATTGCTTCTCTGGATGCCATGCTCTTGGATCTTCCTGTGTTGGCATGGGTCTTAAGGTGTTTTGTTCCTTCTCCCAGCAACAGCTGTTTAGTAGGCGGTCAGGGCTGTATTTTCCCATGCTTGTGTCCATTCTCTCTTGATGCAGTCTTCCTTCATCATCTTCTACCTTTAGCCCATCTTTTGTTTCTTGTTCTTTCTTGTGAGTCATTCCTTTCAGTCTGAAGTTCCAGGCAGTGGAAAGGTAATTGCTTGGGCCAGCTCAGCTCCATTTGCATATTTCAGAGACATCACCTGTCCTTTGAGTCTATTCACTCTTCCTCCAGAGCAGAGAATAATTTATGGAGCAGTTCTCCTGCGTTCTCTCTTCTCAAACAGAAACGGTCTGTGCCGTCAGCACCTCTCACTGCTTTGGTTCCCTTGGAGAGGTCTGTGTGTCCTGGCTGCTTCACTTCTCGTACAGTCACCTGTTGTCTTCCTGCTTTACTGGCAGCAAATGACACGCTGCTTTCAGTAGCTCTTGCTGCTGCATGTGTGAGGTTGGCAGTGGTGTTCTCCTACTCTCCCTGCCAGCCACCTGCAGCTTGTTGCCTATGTGTGGTCTTACCCCTTTCAGGTGGTAGCTCTGCATGACCACTGCCTTGGCCATGTCCTGTAGCCTCAGCATTGGGTTTGGTGATTTACAGAGATTCACCTTCACAGGCTGCTTGTCCTGCATCTTCATGCAACACTTTTGTTCTTGTATACGTGCTGGGCACTTCTAGGACTCTGCTCTTTGCTCTGGTGAGACCTCACCTGGAGTACTGCATCCATCTCTGGAGCCCTCGATATAGAAGGGACTTGGACCTGATTGAGCAGGTCCAGAGGAGGGCCATGAAAATGATCAGGGGTTTGGAGCACCTCTCCTACAGAGACAGACAGGCTGAGGGAGCTGGGGTTGTTCAGCCTGGAGAAGAGGAGGCTCTAGGGAGACCTAATGGCAGCCTTCCAGTACCTGAAGTGGGCCTACAAGAAAGCTGGAGGGAGACTGTTTATGAAGGCCTGTAGTGGTAGGACAAGAGGCAATGGCTTCAAACTAGAGAAGAGCAGGTTTAGACTGGATGTTAGGAGCAGGTTGAGTATTAAGCTCTTTACCATGAGGGTAGGGGAGCATTGGAACAGGTTGCCCAGAGAAGTGGTTGGGACCCCATTCCTGGAGATATTCAAGGTGAGGCTCAGCAGGGCTCTGGGCAACCTAATCTAGTTGAGGGTGCCTCTGCTTGTTGCAGAGGGGCTTGGACTGGATGACCTTTGGAGGTCCCTTCCAGCTCAGACCATTCTATGACTTGAGTCAGTGACTCTATTTCCATTCCCCGACATGCTTCGAAGTTCTAATCTCTGTCATGTGCTTAACATCCCAAATCCTCACTGGCCTTTAAGCATCCAGAGTTTTCAAAGCTCAGCGTGGCATGGGAAGTGGTGCTTTTGGGCACTGGCTATGCTGAGGCAGGAGCAGGGCAGCACCTCCTGTGCTGCGCAGCACCGTACCCGCCTGTTTGGCTGTTGCGGGCGCTGGGCGGAGGTGTGCACACAACGCTGCAGTGAAGCGCTTTGGAGCTGCTATCGATTGTTCCTTGTAATGAGACAGTGACATGGCACAGCTTGAACAGGCAAAATAAATAATTTTTAAAAGCATCCAGATCTGCTCATCAGTTTTAGCCTTCCATTTGCTGATTGCAGTCCTGGCATCTCTTGATTCTAAATATTTCCTTTTCCTATTTCTTACGTTGCAGATTTACCAGTTCCAGCCTCAACAGCTTGTCAGTGCTGCTAACTTCAGTGGCATCAAACACTTAGAGATCTTCTTTCTCTTTGCTTTGTCTGCTGAAACTCCCAGGGAGACTTAATGATTTTCTGTTTCTGCATTTAAAAAAAAAGGATAAATTGGCATTTTAAATTGTTTGGCTTCGCTGAGTAAGATTTCTGCTGTGCAAGAAGGGAATTTGCATATGAGGAGTCTGAAGAGCAGAGGGATGTCTCTCAGGGGAAGCAGGAAGAGAGCTCAAGTTCAAAGAAAACAGACACTGACCAAACACATTTTGAAGCTCTTAAAGGTTTGACATTCCAGTGCTGGTGTTTACAGGGGAGAAAGCTCCCTGTGGTTGGTGTTGTGGGGTTTTGTTTCAACTGTTGTCCTGTACCTTGTTTGAATAGAGGAGCATTTATTTCTCTCTGCTCTGGACCAGGTAGTGTATAGAAATAAAGTACCTCTGCTGCTGTGTTGGTGAGGGAGCTGCAGAGAATCCCTGGAGAGCAGATAGACTCATGAAAAAAGGAAACAAACTGCAGAGTGAATAGAATAGCAAAAGTATGATTGCTGCAGGGTCCAGTAAGCTGGAGAACCTGCAGGACTAAAGCAAATGAATTTGTCCAGCGGCCAGTGGATGTTGTTGCAGCAGTACTGCAGGGGGCAATATTTGATAAGGTGGCTGCCCAGCTACCCCGTGCTCAAGCCTGGGCTCCATCCTCCCTGCTCCCTGCTGAAATAACCCTTCACTGTCACGGTTTAAATCCAGCAAGCAAGTTGAAACTGGGATGTGGAAAAGAGAATTTGCAGTTGGAGAACAGAGTGAAAACCAGGAGCAAGAAGTTCCAGCTCTGCAGAGGAGCTGAGTCTGTGTGTGTGCTTTTTGTAAGGTACACCAGGGGAGACTGAAGTATTTTAACCATCGATTTAAATTGATGAGCCTCTTGTAGTTAAGTAGGATCTCCAAGGCAGCTTGGAGACCCAAATACAAAGTGTCTAGCCAGTGATGTTAACACAGGCATTTGGAAATCCAGACCTCAGCTTTTTATGTTGGGGTTTTTTTTTGTCCAACAGATGGATTCATTGCTCAAACGTGGCCTGCTCAGGCCTGGAGCAAAGAGCTTTACTCTTTTGCAGTTTACAGGTTTTCTGTTTGGTCAGTTTGTAAGGATTACAGTAGTGAATGGTAAACCAGACTCTGGTTTCAGGCTGAAACCTGCAGATTTCTTGGTAAGGAGATGGCATTTTTGCAGACAAAGCTATTGCCAGAAATACTGTGAACAAAATGAGCGCACCCATCGTGTTTTCTTGTTTTGTCTGTCAGACAGATGTCTCCCTTGATAATCTGTCCCAGCAGCCACCATTTGGGTTGGGAGAGAACAGCAGAGTGAGGTGGGCAGGATTACAAGGGGGATGGGAAGAGCAGGAAGGGAGAAGAGTGGTTTGGATCTCCGCCTGTCCCCAGCAGCAGTGTGTTCACAAACTGCTGTGCAGGTAGTTTGGGTAAATGGCTCCATTTATGCCTCTATACTGCAAGGTCCAAAACTTTATTTCTTTTGTAGTACAAAAGCAATTTAATTGCATCGTGTGAAGTAAGGACTAATGGAGCTACGGTTGCGCTCCTTCGAGCTTGCCTCTCTGTGCTGTGCTAATGCAGCGCGCTGGGAGAGGGACCTGCTGGCTTCCCCTGAGCAAACGCTGCCACTGTCTTTGCTCTCTGCTTCTCCCATTCCTTTCTGGGTTTGGCTAGATCCTCGTGTGTCTGTTCACACCTTTAGTGGATTTCATGTTTGCAAACAAAATAAACCCAACCACAAAAATTACCCTCCAAACCCCAAACAAGCCAAGGAGCCTGCATGTGCTGTGTATCTCTGTATGGTGTTACTTGTATCAATGAATATTCAAGCACCAGAGATTAAGAACACAACGAAAAGATTTGTTCCCCCCCGACTTGTTAGCAGTGCAGCGTTCTCTGGGTTTAGGCAGACTGCAGATTGGGTTGTTTGGGGTTTTTTGCAGCACGTGGTAGTTTAGTGGATGTCTTTAGAGGGATTAGATCTCAACACACTGAGAGATTCTTCTGCCCTGCCTTTTTCTGCCAGCTGTGCGAGGGGCAGTTTCCTCTATGCAAGTAGACATAGAGGTGGATGCAGCCTTCCTGTAGGGAGGAGTAATCTCTGCAGCTCCCAGTTTTTGTACAGCTTACTCATGCCTGCAAGATTACAGAGTAAGCCACCTTATGTTATCCAAGCTGGGGAAATGACAGTTTCTTAGCTGCACATATAGGCCTTGAGTGTTTTGCTTTTGGAACATACCTTCAGAACCAGTTTTTCTAACTAGCAAGGGGTTGTTTTCACGTTCCTTTTGTGTAAGGCAGTACAAGGGGTTGTTTCCTTGTTCCTGTTGTGCAAGACAGTAAAATAACACACTACCAACCGTGAATTAAACTTCCCAGTTCTTCTGCACTAAAGGTGGATAATGCTGCATCCTCTGCTTCACCTTGCCTTCTTGTAAGGAAAGTGTGCTCGTGCTTTAAGTACTCGATACGGGTCCTGCTCATAAACAAAGCTGTCCAGGGGTTATTTGCTACCTTTCTGTCCTTGTCTTTCACATGGAGCTGTTCATCAGTTTTATTCCATGCAAGGTAGCCCAGCTCTGGCACGCCAAGCACGTTGCTGACCTGCTTTGTTGTATGGGCTGTTATGCTCTGAGCAGCAAATCAAATTCGGCTTCCTCTTTCTACTTGCTGCTTTTGAAAGCAGCACAGGCTCATCGGCTGCAGAAGCCCTCGCTCAGTGCTGTGAGGATGATACTCCCATCCCTTGGCTGTTGTTTCAGGGAAGGAGCAGATGAGTAAAAGGCTGTGTGTAACTTCCCGATGATGACAGTGTAGATCGGAGCCGGCAATTGCTTGCCACGAACCCGTGGCCTGAGGATGGAGTTGTCAGAGATGTCCTGAGGACACTTTCTTTGTTCTAGTAAGTGGCTCTAGCAAGCATACTCACTGGGGTGCTGTGCTGGTAGGGCTGTCAGCTGTGGTGGTCTGAGATTTTGCCCGTGGACAGGCTTGATAAATTGCAGGGCTTTTGCCCTTACTCAGCTGCATTTTCATGGCAGAGCACAAAACAAAATGCCAGCTCTGGAGTGAGCTTTTCAGCTCTTTGGGGATTGTGGCTATGCCAAGCTGTGCAGAAGTGAAAAAGTTAAAAAGAACAAGTGTCTCCTAGCAGAAATATAAACAGCTGGAATATGTGTCAGGCTCCCTCCCCCTGGGAGCCTGTTGGGTTGTTCTCTTTGATTTTACATCTCCGCAGAAATTTATGGGCTCGGCTGCTTTTATTTACGGCATCGCAAGCCTCGCTCCAGCGATTGATTGAAATACAACGGGGCCAAGCTGCAAGCCTCTTATTTTACAAAGGCTGAAGTTTAGAAAGCAGAGCAGCAATGCAAACACTCCTGTAGGGAAGGCTACACTGGGATCCTGCACGGAGGTTGCTCACCTTTCTACCTTCCTAAGCTGCTTCTGAGTAAAGAATTGTGGTGCCAAGAATTTATACCTCTTCTCTCTCCCTCTTTTTAAGCTGTCTGGGCTTGCTGAAAACACAGTGTGTGTTAAATATACAATCTTACTGGCCCTGCAAGGGCTAACTTCTGCTTGTAACCATGCTAGCCCATATTTTTCCAGCAGTGCTGGTGTACTGCATTGTTAGCATGCTGTGGGCAGCATAACATGTTCTTTCGCAGTGACTTGAATGCAGCAGGAGTTGTTCTCTGGAATTTCAAGCAAGAAATTGGAGTGCCTCATAATTGTTTGGGTTTTTTTTGGCTACCAGTGCAGTGATTTTGGTTAAACAGTTGAGCAAAGACAAAATATTTTTCCTTTTGAATACGTTAGTGAATCAGTTTCCATCATCTTGCACTAATTCAGGAAAGCATCTTGAGCTATCTGGAATCTATTTGGAAGGATAATTTGAGATGTAGCTGATGCTGAGTGTGCTGCTGCAGCATAGTAATGTGTGTGGAATCCCAGCATCGTGATTCCTGGCTTGCTGGTAGATGAAGTACTCTGTGCTAGCCAGATATACCAGAGGCAAGTGGGGGAATAAAAATCAAATGTATTTAAACATCTGTATCAAACTACTGGCATTCAGTGGTGACAAGATGGCAAGAGTGGGACAAGGTACTTTACATGATGCAGAGGAAGTTATACAGTCCTTAGGAGCTGCCTTTGTTACACAGTCCTTAGTAGTTTTCTTTTTCCTTCCCCCTTAGTAGATGCCCAGAAACGACAGGCTTTGCTCTGGGTCTCTAGGACACAGGAAACAGTCCCACAGCTCCTGGTTATTCTGTGGTCCTGCAGCTCTGGGACTGGAGGCATGGAACACTTCTAAGCTCTGGGATCTGCAGACTTCGCTTGAGCAAGTGCTCTCCTAGCTGAGAAAGCATCTCTGTGTTGGAAGGACCACCAGATCAGGTTTAACTTGCTGACAGTCCCTCTGCTGAAGGTTGTTGCTGCTGTGGCTGTTGACAGAAAATGGATAGGTTCTGGTAATTCCAGGGAGTTCTAAAGATCTTGACTTAAATGGAGAGGGCAAGGTTGAGTTTAAGAGATCAGATCACAAATTAAAGTGACCGAGCTGCAACCAAGTGCTGCCCTCTGCCATTTCTGTCTTGAGGTGGCTTTAAATGCTGTGTGCAGTTTGCAGCCTTTGGCTGCTTCTTCCCAGCAACAAAAACGTGGCTAACAAAGGTGCTGAAAAGCTTGTTGTTATGAGCAGTTGTGTGAGGCTGCAAGGAGGGAAGAGCAATGTTGTGGTATGAGAAGGGACTCCAGCAGCAATCAAAACTTGCCTGAAAGATTTTTTTTTTTGTTTGTGTACTGAAACTCCTCTGGCTAAAAAAGGTTGGAGAATGAAGCTCTTGGTAGCACTGGGCAACACTACAAATCTGGGTTCCAGGGAGGTTGCAGCATGGGCTGGCAGAGAGGTGTTGAACTGAGCAGGATGCTCTCAGAGGCTGTAGAGACAGAGGAGGTAAGTGGGCAGTGAGACATAGATGGGGGCTTGTGTTAGCAAGCAGAGCTGGCTGAAGGTCAGCCTGATGTAACAGGAGATTTAGAAGCAGAGGAAGACCAAATAGGAAGTTGCAAGGGGAAGGTAAGAGGTGCTGTCTCTGCTCAGCAGCTTCCTGCTGGCCAGGTCACTTTCCAAGCAGTGTGGAACCTCCTTGACATCTCTAGAACCCAGTATTTTCCTGGGGTGCCCACAACCCTGGAATAGCCTGAATGACCACCACCCTGGAGAGCAAAGTGAGGTGGTGAGTGTGGGTGGGAGGAGCACGGACAGTCCCCTCTGCTTGTGCCATGAGGTGGACTTTGACTTCTTTTGCAGCGCATTTGGGAGCTCCTGGTAGGCTCTTATCAAATGCTTGCTCCTGCTTGGGCCAGCAGCTCGCTAGGCTGTGCAGGCAGCTTGTCTGTTTTAAATGGGGAAGGGTGCAACCTCTAAACAAAAAACCACGGTTTTGTTTTTTCAAAGCAATCAAAGCTGTTGCAGAACTTTCAGCTTGCTGCCTCAGAGGCTGTTACCAGGAACATGGATAGAAATGATGGGTTTAGTTTGCTGTGGAGTGTCTGATGCCTTGATTTTTAGATGTGGAGTCTGGTGGTATTCAGACACGGGAAGAACCAGTGTGCCCTGCTGCTTCCCTTAGCTATGGAGAGGCTGATTTAAGAGGGAATGTGTTAATTAAAAATAGCAGAGACTTTGGGATAGGAGAAAAGAGCTGTAATTGGTTTGTGTATAACATAAGCTACGACATCATTAAGCTGTTTCTTTAGTGAAAATACAGCTTTTCCTGTTGGAAAAAGGTTAAGCAGTTCTGTTCAGCTTGCTCTTTGCTTCAAGCATCAAGGAGGTAATGAGTGTAATTACTGGAGATTAAGATTTTGTTTGGATGTCAGCTAACACATTGCTTAATGTCTCCTAAATGCAGTTTGTCTCTTAGAGTGGAAAAAGAGCTACCCTCTAAAAGAGCAGTATTGTCTACTACTGCTGTACCAAAGTGCTCCTATTGTAAGAAAACGTGGCACTCCTGGAATGTCTCTGGAGCATGCTATAGAAGGATTTTGAGCTGAACCAACCCACAGGAAGGCAGAAGGAGGCTCAGGCACAGCATCAGTGCACAGCGCTGAAAGGTGTTCAGCAGGCAGCTGCCTCCAGGTCCTGCTGCATCCTTCTGGCTGAGGGCTACACCATAGCTTCAGAAACCTCCTGTTTCTGATGAGATACTCCCATCCTTCCCTTGCCCTAGCCTGTGGGGAACAGGGACCAGTGGAGATCTATTTATTTGCCAGTTCTCTGTCAGCAGAGGTCATGATCACAGAATGCCAGGTTGGAAGGGACCCCAAGGATCATCTGGTCCAACCTTCCCAGGTGATGGTGTAGTTGAAATGAGGTGGCCCAGCACCCTGTCCAGCTGAGCCTCAAACTGCCCAGCACAGGGGCATCCACTGCTTCCCCTGGGTCTTAACTGTTCTCATGGTGAAACGTTTTCTTCTGCAGAGCAATCAGAATCTCCCCAGCAGTACCTTCTGCCCATTGCCCCTTGTCTTTCCCACAGGACTCCTTGTACAAAGGGATTCTCCATCCTCCTGGTAGCCACCCTGTGTGCACTGGTTCATGGTACTAAGGTCTGCCCTGAGCCTTCCCTCACCTCATCTGTCCTCTAGTCATTTTTGTGGCCCTTCTCTGGACAGCTGCCTTCACAGGCCAGACCTGTTAGAGGAAACCAGTTTCATTGGTGCTGGTCAAGCAGCCCTGGGGCTGATTCCCTTTGGGAATGGGGAGGTTGGCATCTGCAGCAGCTGTGGTGTGTCTAGCCCAGTGCTACTCCAGGACAAATATGTCAGCAGGCAGGCTAGGGGTGGGGGCTGCTGACTTTCCTTTATTTCTCAGAAGTTAGGGTTGCCTCCTGCAGCTGGGTCAGGGCAATGCCAAGCACAAATCCAGGCTAGGCAGTGAGTGGCTGGAGAGCAGCCCTGTGGAGAGGCACTTGGGGATGCTGGTGGACAGGAATCTCAACAGGAGCCAGCAGTGTGCACTTGAAGCCCAGAAAGCCAAGCAGAGCCTGGGCTGCAGCAGCAGAAATGTGGCCAGCAGGGTCAGGGAGGTGATTCTGCCCCTCTGCTGTGCTCTGCTGAGATCCCAGCTGGAGTACTGCATCCAGCTCTGGAGCCCCTGGGCCAAGAGGGCTGTGGAGATGTTGGAGAGTGTCCAGAGCAGGACCACTCACTCTGCTGTGAGGACAGACTGAAAGAGTTGGGGCTGTGCAGGCTGGAGCAGAGGAGGCTCCCAGGTCACCTTCTTGTGGCCTGCCAGGATCTGAAGGAGGCTACAAAAAGGCTGAGCAGGGACTTTTGAGGCTGTGAGGGAGTGTCAGGACTGGGGGGAATGGAGCAAAGCTGGAGGTGGGTAGGTTCAAGCTGGCTGTGAGGAGGAAATTGTTGAGCATGAGAGTGGTGAGAGGCTGGAATGGGTTGCCCAGGGAGGAGGTTGAGGCCCTGTGGCTGGAGGTGTTTGAGGCCAGGCTGGCTGAGGCTGTGGGCAGGCTGCTCTAGGGTAGGGTGTCCCTGGGCATGGCAGAGGGGTTGGAACTGGCAGATCCTTGTGGTCCCTTCCAACCCTGACTGATTCTGTGATTCTGTGTTCCATCCCAAGCTGTGTAGCCTTTCAGTGTTTCCATTGTGGCTTGGAATGTATTCCTACAAACATCTGTGTCAGTCTGTGTAAATGAGTGTCTTGTCTGAGATTGGCAGGAGCCAGGACTTGTAGCACAGGAGATGCTGGTGCCTCTAGCTGGGTCCCCTCTGCCTGGGCTTTTGTGGATTTTTGTGTGGGTGGTGTGGCAGAAGTGACTGATTGCTTCCAGGACCCAGTGTTCCCCTCGTGCAGGCTCCTGATTTCTGCAAGCTGCTGCACGCAGCGAGGCTGCACACAGGCCATTGGCTTCCCCTGTGGCCTGCAGACACTGCCAGTCCAGGAGAAGGGGCTGTAGGAAGGAGAGCTGTTGCTGCTCTCGTGTTGGCCACATCCACGTCTGCGTTTCTATTACAGAGCAGAACTTGCTCCACAAGTGGAGAGCTGTTGGAAGACTCCGCGTTAGGGTTTTGCTAGAGGATGTTGTTTCATGCCATGCATTTGTTCACACATACACAGTGAGTCATGAAATCACAGCTACCCAGCAAGCACCACACCAGCTCCAAATTATCTTAAGCATTTCATGTTTTATTTCCCTTCCCCTGGCTGTCTTTACTACTAATTTCCAACTGTGATTATGGTGCAGCTGTTAATTAACTCGTTGTAGGTTAAATGAGTAATCTGCAAGGCCTTGGTTTTGATCCCAGCACTCTGTAACTATGACATTAATTATAGCATGTTTGTTTGTGTTTTCTTTAATGTAATCTAGAAAATATTTTCCTTGTCTTAGATTTGTGGTTTTGGGTTTGTGTTTCCAAGAGCAAATTCTGCAGTGAGGCTTAAAGGACCCAGAAAACTCTTTTTTAATATGATATATATTTTTTAACTAATGTAGCTATTAATGGCAGATTAAGCAAGCTACCCCTGCAATATGTAAAGCCAACCACTGAATCCCCCAACCCCACCTCACCCTGCAGAGCACAGTGCTCTTTTTTTAATAGGGCAGCTTGCTCAAGTTGTGCAGCTCCTCAGTGGTCTCTTGAAAAGGCTCCAGGTGCTGAGTCATGTGCAGGCTCTGGCCGGGCTGTGCTGGGAGCCAAGAAGGATTGTTGAGAGAGGAATATTGAAATGGCCTGTTTATGACAGCCATTAATACTTGCTGCTGCGGAGGGGACAGCAGCAGCCCTTCAGGAGAGGTGGCTTTGCAGCAGAGTCTAGCAGGGAAGCTGCCCTCAGCTGGGCTCTGCTTTTAGCCTGTTTGGATGTAACTGGTCCCTGCTGCTCTGTGAAGAGTGGTGAGAAATGCTGAGCTCGTACATTCTGGTAGGGAAGGGAGGGTTTTAAATGTTGTTAGATAAATCATTTTTCCTTTAGTAGCATCACCTCTGAAGGATTAATATTTGCCTTCCCTCCCACTGCAGGTAGCATAAAGTTCAGCTGATCTGAAGAGTCAGGAGGATACAGGTGGAAAATACCTTTGGCAGAGGACATTGTTTGTCCTCATTTCATGCTTCATTAGGGCGACCCTTCCTCATTGTTACGGGGTCAAGAGCCTCCCGCGGTGCTGGGGGAGAGGAGGCATCTCCCTGGCCAAGGGCTCTCATCCTTGGACCACCTGCACTTGGGGTGGAGAGTGCTCTCCTGGCACTGGCCTTAGCCAGTGAAGGAGGAGACGGCAGCAATTATGGCACACACAATTAACGAGCTTCTAATCTCCAGCCTTGCGTGTAATTGCTGCTGTCAAATACAATTAGTGTCTGCCCAAGTTCCCTTCCCGGGGGGATGGCCAGGCCCTGGCTCAGAGGCAGAGGAGGAGGACAAGTGTGTGAAACTTTAGGAGAGTTTACATTTTCTTGTTGCCTCCCTACTAATCTTCACTCTCTAATTGTGTCCTGCAATGTTAATCCAGAGCATTAAGGGAGCAGAGTGGCCAGCAAAGCAAGCCTTCAGGTTTACTGCTGGGTTAACTCTGCAGTGTCTTCTGTCAGGTTTGTCACCCAGCACTATACCTGCTTAATTATAGCTCACTCAGCACACTTCAGGGGCTTGCTTGTACCTTTGCATGAGCCTGATGGGGTTACAGGGCATGGTCTGTCCTGTCACGGCAGCCAGTACTGAAGCTGCTGAACACGTTGCCAGTGTGGTGTGAGGAGATGGGAGTTAGCTCAGGTTTCTCCTGCCAAGCAGACCTCTGTGAACATCCAGCGCTTGCAGCTCCCCCAGATTTGATAGCCTGGGACTCTCAGTTGCACCCCAAATACTGGCATAGAATCAAGCAGGTTGGAAGAAACCTCCAAGCTCGCCCTGGCCAAGCAACCAGACCATGGCACTAAGTGCCCCAGCCAGGCTTGGCTTCAACACCTCCAGGGACAGCCACTCCTCCACCTCCCTGGGCAGCCCATTCCAATGTCAATCACTCTCTCTGCCAACAACTTCCTCCTAACCTCCAGCTAAGACCTCCCCTGCCACAGCTTGAGACTCTGTCCCCTTCTTCTGTTGCTGGGTGCCTGGCAGAAGAGCCCAACCCTACTCTGCTACAGCCTCCCTGCAGGCAGCTGTGGAGAGCAATGAGGTCTGCCCTGAGCCTCCTCTGCTGCAGGCTGCACACCCCCAGCTCCCTCAGCCTCTCCTCACAGGGCTGTGCTCCAGGCCCCTCACCAGCCTTGCTGCCCTTCTCTGGACACCTTCCAGCACCTCAACATCTCTCTGCAATGGAGGAGCCCAGAACTGGACACAGCACTCAAGGGGTGTCCTGAGCAGTGCTGAGCACAGGGGCAGAAGAACCTCCCTTGTCCTGCTGGCCACACTGCTCCTGGGCCAGCCCAGGATGCCATTGGCTCTGCTGCCCACCTGGGCACTGCTGCCTCCTCTTCAGATCCTCTCTACCAGCACCCCCAGGTCCCTCTCAGCCCCTCTGTCCCCAGCCTGTAGTGCTGCTTGGGGTTGTTGTGGCCAAAGTGCAGAACCCTGCCCTTGGCCTTGTTCAGTCTCATCCCATTGGCCTCTGCCCACCCATCCAGCCTGGCCAGGTCCCTCTGCAGGGCTCTCCTGCCCTCCCGACAGCTGCACAGCTGTTCCTAGCTTGGTGTCATCTGCAAACTGAGTGATGCTGGACTCAATCTCCTGGTTCAGATCATCAGTAAAGATGTTGAACAGCACTGGGCCCAGCACTGATCTTTGGGGCACACCACTGGTGCCAGCTGGATGTGGCACCATTCACCACCACTCTTTGTGCCCAGCCCTCCAGCCAGTTCTTGACCCATTCCAGAGTGACTCTGTCCAAGCCACGAGCTGCCAGCTGTGCCAGGAGCTGCTTGTGCAGATGGTGTCAGAGGCTTTGCAGGCACCCTGTGAGACCAGGAGAGGTGGTGACTGTTGCTCTGGCGGCTGTTGCAGTGGCCACGTTCCTGTCCAGCAGGACAGGTCACTCTTCCACTGCTCTGTGTGTGCCTTTCTCCAAACTGTTATGAGCGAGGTGATGCCTGTCTCTGTCCCCAGCACTGGGAAGCCAGGAAGGGTGACACCTGCGGCTGGAGGACAGGGTGAGCTGTGGGAAGGTGAACTGTGCAGAGCAGATGCAGACTGGGATCTGCACTGTCTGTGTTTGCTGCTGCAGAAAGACTTGACAAGTTTTGGTGGGAGAATTCCTTGTTTCCACACCACCAAGCCAGATACAGCTGCTACTCTCCGACTCAAGGTGCATCAGGCTCAGAGGATGTGGCAGGTAATGCAGTGGGCAGGCTCAGAAGATAACCTGAGATACCTTCTCCGTGCCCTGTGGTGCCTGGGCTGTGAGATGCTGATACATAGCTCTCAGTTGTTTCACTTCTTTATGTTTCCAGGATTCGTGCTGCTGAAGAACTTAAGCTTTGGCTGCTTTAAGTGTAACTTTGAAGAGAAGTGTTTTGATGAGATGAACCTTTCTGCTAATGGCTTTCTCTTTTTTTAAATATATATTCATCTGGAGCTATTTAAAGGGTTTGGGTGTGGCAAAAAGCCAGAGCGAGGTGTGAGGGAACTAGGAGGGTGATAGATCTACTGAGCAAGACAGCCATATGCCTTGCCAAACAGCTGTTCCTGCTGGGTGTGCTGGGTGTCTAGACAGGCAGAAACTGTCCAGAGTGGTCATTCCACTCTGGGTATAACTGGGATGCCCTACATGTAATCTGTGCCTAGGATCCAGCTCTTTTGTTGATTCCAAGTTGTGGCTGGGGGTGCTAAAAGCTTTACTGAAGCTTGTGCTTCTCCTGCTGTTTTGTAGTATCTCTGTAGGACTTACCCATACCTTCTACTGGCTTCATGAGTCCAGTGTCCAGCATGTGTAATAGCTGTGTACTGTTCAGTCCCAGTTAATCACCAGTGGGGATGAGTGAACTCATTTGCATCTCTGTGACAACTTCTGGCCCATGAGTTTGAAGTGAGTCATGAGAAGAGCCCTCAGAAGGGCTGCCTTGTTAGGTCTGCTGGAGTCTGCTTTGGGTCAGTTGGAACAAATCTCGGGCTCAGACTTGAAAAGTAATCAATCCCTGTCCTGTCTTCAGGAGTATAGCAAGAGGCTGGCCCACCAAAGCAGTCCCTCACAGGAAGCTACCAATCTTCCTCTTGGATGATAATTTTCATCCAAAAATGCAAGAAGATAAATGGATCATGGTGTGATCATGGAAGACTTAAGACCAAAACAGAAGGCAAACTCAAAACCCTGGCGAAGAAAATGATTGTCTCTAATTGTTTGCTGCTTCCATAATGCTTAGTACGATCAAACTCTCCTCTCTTTCTCCTTTATTTTTCAATCATGATTAGACTTTAATGTTGTTAAGGCTTATAAGTGAGTTTGAGCTACTGTCTCATTGAAGAGAAGATGGAGCTGAAATTGTCAGTGAGGCTTGGGACAGGGTTTTTTAATGTGTCTGTCATTGTATGTTAACCTCTGAACTGGGACACGACGTCTGTTTTATGGCTGACAACAATTTAAAGGTATACATCTTGACATCCTGCATAAAGGGAGAAGGGGGAGTGGAGAGAAAAAATGAATTAATGATGTTAGCAAATATTAGTCCCCATCCTTCCATTCAGTTCAGAAAGTGGTTGTCAGGCTCGCAGGCTGCCTGGAGCAGCATTGCCAGTGACAGCCAGTCGAGATGCAATTGTCCCTCCAATCGAGCCAGGCTTTTATTGACAAACGCAGTGCACCGAGGCAGGGATCAGGATGCTCTGCTGTCTGTTCCAGGGGCAGGGTGGCTTTTCTCCTGGCAATCCTGGTGACATCCGAGAGGATGGTGCTGCGCTTAATGGAGTTCCCTGTGCCCGTCCTGAGCACATCAGGAGTCAGGGGAGCTGAAAATATTTCTTAATGAGTCTGTATGCTGCATACTGAAACACACTGGCCTGTGTTTGTGCTAGCTTGGGTAAACCAGGCTGCAGAGCCCAGGTAGCTGTCGAGAGTAGCGGCAACTTTGGTACCACCCTCGGTCATACACAGGCAACAAGGAATCAAGGGGCAAGCTAGGGGAGAACAAGAGATTTTCCAGTGCCTCTTAATCATGCAATTGGTTCAGTTGGAAAAGACCTCTAAGGTCATCAAGTCCAATCACCATCCCAAACGACCACGGCTGTTAAACCATGTCCCCAGGTGCCATGTCCACACATTTCTTTAGCACCTCTAGGGACAGTGACTCAGCCACACTCTGTGCAGCCTGTCCCAATGCCTGACCACTCTTTCTGTACAGAAATTTTTCTTAACACCAAACCTGAACTTCCCTGGCACAAACTCAGGCCACTTTCTCTTGTCATATCACCTGATAGTAAGGAGAAGAGACTGATCCCGCTCTCACTCCAACCTTCTTTCAGGGAGTTGTAGAGGGATATGAGGTCTCCTCTCAGCCTCTTTTTCTCCGGACTAAACAGTCCCAGGTCCCTCAGCCACCCCTCATAAGACTTCTAGACCTGTCCCCAGTTTTGATATCTGGATAAGTTCTGACAGCTCAATGTCTGTCTTGTAGTGAGAGGCATCTGTTACGTGTTGTGACCTCTTCTCAGATCTCCTGTATGCCACGAGTGCTTTGGCACTCCAGTGCAGTCCTCCAGTGCTTCTTCCCACACTGTCACAAATTCCCCTTTATTCCCACAGTTTTTACCTAGGAGCTTGAGGGCCACTCTGCTCATGCTCATGGAGCGCAGCATAATTTTGCCTTCCCTACAGCATCCTGACTGTGGTCCCAACTGCGGATAATGCTGCTGTCAACTCTCTTGGATCCAGGTTGCAAATTATGGGAGGCTGGGATCATGTTATTTCTTAACTCTCATTAGTTACATGTGTATTTGCAGTGCTTTTGGCCAGCTCTGCCAGCAGTGAAAGAGATGGAGCTGGCTTAATTGAGCCACGTAGTTAATTATTAGTGTCTTTTTTAATGGAGGAGAGAGAGAATGTGCAGCACCAGGTTTTCATTGCGCTGTGCTTTACAAGCTAAATGCAACTTTAAACTCAATGGTTATCTCCGCATGTGTAGTGTTTCCTTTAGCTTTCCAGCCCTGAAAGCCCTTTTCTGCTGCAGGCATGTCAAGATCTGAGAAGGAACCTGCATGCTCCTCAGCTTGTGTGAGCAGCAACTAACAACACTGGTTCCTGTTAGTGCAGCAGCTGTGACATGGCTTGGAAGGTCCAACTGCTTTGTCCCACTTCTGTCATTACCCAGTTTGGTCCATCATACTCCGATGTTTGTGAGCCCCTGGCAGGCTGGGAAGGACAGAAGCAGGCAGATGAGCTCATGGCATAGGCAAGTTGTCAAGAGAGGCTGGAAAGAAACCAGTTTGTATCTGCCCTGATGCAGAGTTAACATTTTGGGGAAGAAATGTTCCTCATAGCTTCAACAGATTCCCCTTGGGAAGTCCAGTGGTGATGAGTGGTGGAGCTTTAAATCTTAGGGGGACAATGAAGCCTTTTCCTGTACATTCTTTGTAAACTTGTTCAACATACCAAGGCTGGAGCCAGGTGGGGTTGGGCTCTTCTCCCAGGCAAGCAGCAATAGAACAAGGGGGCACAGTCTCAAGTAGTGCCAGGGGAGGTCTAGGCTGGATGTTAGGAGGAAGTTGTTGGCCGAGAGGGTGATTGGCATTGGAATGGGCTGCCCAGGGAGGTGGTGGAGTTGCTAGATGGGGCACTTAGTGCCATGGTCTGGTTGATTGGCCAGGGCTGGGAGCTAGTTTGGGCTGGATGAGCTTGGAGGTCTCTTCCAACCTGCTTGATTCTATGACATAGGTTTGGCTCAACATGCATAAATTGAATATTGAGTTACCTGTGTCTGCATGGAAGAGACAAGAGAAAATCTCCTTGCACAAAGCAGCAATTTCAGTTGGGGCAATTAACGAGGCAGGAATTACACAATATGTGGTCATTTTATTTCCAAAAATCCCTGCCAACAACTTACATACAAATGACTTAATTTGGGGTTCTAATTTGTTCAGGAAAATCTTCACAAGGATGCTTATAGGCAATTCATTCATTTAGGAGAAACAGAGAATTGGAAGAGTTTAGCCACAAAACAGCTTTGCCCCACTCATAAATAAAAGGCAGCCTGGAGCCCTAAGGAATGTCTGTGCTACTCGTGGTGGTGGAGTAGCTCCTGAGAGACTGCTAGAGGTTGGGGCAGCTTTCCCTTTGCTTCTGGTTACATTCACCCTGGGAGTGCTAATCTCTCCTCACAAAAAGGCACAGAACTGTCCCCCTGACAGCAGCATGTTGCAATTAATGGGCTGAGTTTATAAGGAATTACTGCTACAAAATGCAAACCAGCTTTGACTCCTTACCCAAAGAACGAGATAGTAGATGCCTTAGAGGAACTGAGGTTTCTGGTGCCCTGCACCTGGTCAAATTGAGCCAGGCTTTCAGACAGGAGGCACTTAGCCCTTTCTGAAAGCCTGGCTTTGATGTTAAGTCACCCAATTGAAGATCCCAAGCTGCAGGCTGTTTCCTTTGAAAAGGTGGGCCCGAAGCTCTGGATCGATCAATCATTATTCTAATTGTTCTTTTCTATTATGGTGGGAACCATTCAGAATCCTCCAGTTCCTGGGAGTAAATCATTTGGAAATGCTGCCCATTATAAAATTTAATTTTAAATCTATATTAAATAGATTTACAAAGGCAAGCTTTGCAATCTAGTAACATAGCATTATGCTACCTCACAGAAGCTCAGCTTTTGGGTCCTGAGGGGCCACGGCTGGGAGTGCTGTGGGGGCAACTCTTTGGCTCATTGCAAGCTGGACAGTGAAGCTGCCAAGCTTGTGTTTTGGGTCACCCTTTCAGGCTTCCTTCAGAGAAACATTGGTCTGGTTTGTTGAGAGATCCATCTGCCATATGGATATGGTAGCATCTACCAAGAAGATGAGGCTTCTAGAGGGCCTCCCTAAAGGGAGGTTGTAGCCAGGTGGGAGTTGGTCTCTTCTCCCAGTCTACCACCAATAGAATAAGGGGACACAGTCTCAAGTTGTGCCAGGGGAAGTACAGTCTGGATGTTAGGAGAAAGTTCTTTACAGAGAGAGTGATTGGCATTGGAATGGGCTGCCCAGGGAGGTGGTGGAGTCGCCGTGCCTGGAGGTGTTCAAGAAAAGCCTGGCTGAGGCACTTAGTGCTGTGGTCTGGTTGAGTGGATAGGGCTGGGTGCTAGGTTGGACTGGATGAGCTTGGAGGTCTCTTCCAACCTGCTTGATTCTATGATCCCATCTCTGGGGCAGGGGAGGGGGTGGGACAGGCTAGAATGAGATGGAAGCCAGGATTCTAGACCAATCTTTCCTTTTCTTTCAGATGACAGAGAAGAAGGTAAAGGAAAACAAAACTGCATTTGGAGGACCAGTGGTCAGCTCGTTGTATCAAGAAGAAACAATCAGGTGATTATCTTTGCTGGGCCTGAGTTAAACCCAGGGTTTTTCTAATGTCATTTTGTTAAACCTTTCCTTTTTTTTTTAATATTGCACAAGTGTGGTGGCAACTACAACAGGATAATAAATGACAGGAAAGAACTTTTCAGGTCCATAATCATTTAAATCAATAACTGTCTGTATCTCTGCCAGGTAGTAACCTTTCCCTAGCACAAACTGTGGGGGAAGGGCAAAGCTTCCCATTTTTTTAGTTATATGGCTAAAAAAAGCTAATATTGGATATTTTTAACAGAAAGCTGTCCAGACACTACCTTTTTCAGTTATTTCTTTACCCATGCATTCATTAAAGATTGTTCAGTGAAGGTTTTAATGCTGAACAGTGTTCGCCTTCAGGGAGAGTTTGTACCTTATATCAAATTAATTTCTCCTAGCTTCTGCAGCTAGCATAGCAGAGACACATTTACTAAACTGGAGTGGCTGCTATTTAAGAACTGTCAAGGTGCAAGTAGTAAATGACATCAGCTACTGAATAAGGACAGATGGGTTTTCTTGTTTGGTTGGGCTTTACTGATCCAGACTGCTAATCATGGCTATAATATTAACTCCAATACCTAAATGATTGCCGGGAGGAGCTTGCAGAGTGCAGCATCCTATTTTAAGTGAAGATCAACAGGCAGGGAAGACCACATTTTGGAGCAGTGTTTACCATCATGTTGCAGTCACCGGTTTAGGCCTGATCTCATTTGTTTTATTGTGTCTTCGAAGTCCCAGGAAATTGAAAGCAAACCCACTGTTTTCTGTACCCACAGCCTCCCCAGCTTGCTGAGACCTTTCTCAAAGCATTGCAGCTCTTTAGCACAGCATTTCTTTGACTCGTTGTCTGAAACTAATGACAAATAGGTCTTGAACAGGTAGCTCCAAAACCCTTTGCAAGGAGCTCAGGTAGAAAATTGATGTGGCTGTTCCATGTAAGCTAACAAAGTGGCAGTTTTGCACTTGGCAGTAGTCAGGGCACTTCCCCACTGTGTTGCCACACACTTCAGACTGAGATGGAACACTTGGCCGGGAACAGCCTTCTCCACCTCGCATGGAGAGCCAACACATCTTTAACTTAACTGTGGACCTTGAGTAGAGGCGTTCAGGTGTGACCTTGGTTTGAAGAATAGCACTTCTGCTAGCCACAAGCTCCTTTTCCTTCCCTGCTCTGTCAGTGCAGGTCTCAGCCAACATCCTTGATCCCATAGTTTGACCTTATGGTTTAAATCCTGTTCAGTCTCTTGTTTTAGGAGTGGAACATTTCAGTGCTCCTCCTGTTGGGTGCTAAGCCTGAGCTATCCTTAGTCCTGCAGTGCTCTCAGAGTCTTAGCTATCCCTAGTACTGTCCATGTCCCTTCTTGGGTGTGAAATATGATAAAATATGCTGGGAAAGAGTTTGCTCTGGTTGGCTTGACTACTTGACCAGCCTAAAGCTTGTTGTGGGTTTTTGTGTATTTCCATGAGGATGTGATTTGTGCAGTACTTGAGCATAAGTACAGCTCTGACTACACTTTGTTTTCCCCAAGTATACCATGAGGAGTGTGTGTTGTGTGTACAGCTATGCTATATGGAAGTCCCTGCAAAACGAAGCTGAAGGCAGATGTAGTCTGACAGAGCTGAAATTGGGTGATTCTGCTGAAATTAAGTGAAGTCCCCTAGATTCTGGTAGGTTGGTGTGGTGGAACCTCCTGTGGTCTATTAGCACAGCTTGGCTCTCAGGCCTCTGTGTTTTCAGCTGTGAGGTAGAAAGTGAACAAGTGTCTCCATCTCATCTACATGCAAGTTGTACAGCTTGAACCTTCTCCATGCACTTGCCCATATATTACAGCTTTTGTCTTCTCTTACTGGAACAGGGAATAAATATGAACAGGTATAGACACATCTCTCATGGTGGTCAGTAGCAGGGCAAAAGTATGGCCCTAAACAGCGAAATGGCACTCGTACCACATCTGCAAGCTGGTGAGCCAAAGAAGTATGGCTCTGGATGTTCATTTTGGGCCCACATTTATCCAGAGCATGGAGTGAATTGGTTTGATAGTAAAGTCACCTGCCTGAGAAGAGTGACTTTTCTGAGGCTGTGTGTGGTTACCTATGAGAACTTGAGGTTAACACTGCATAGTACTTCAGTGTATTTGTAAGTAGGACACAGTCTGTAAGAAAATAAGGTGTTTTCTGTAGAGAAAGGAAATGCAAATATTTAAGGGGAAAGAAAATGTACATGGCTTTGGTGCGCATAGGTCTTTGCTAGCTCAAGAAGATCTGAGAGAAGAAACATGATGGGCCTGCTGAAGCTTCACAGCAAGTTCACAAGCATTAGAATATAAATCAAACCACTTTAGTCCCTGTTTCCCAGGGCAGTTGGTAGGACAAATATTTTTCTAGTTACAGGCCATATTAAGGGAGTCCAGAACCAGCAAAACCCTTATTTTGTGTGCTAAAAACAAACTTGAGTCCTCATTGGCCCTGGGTTCTGACAGACTGCTGAGAGCAATTTCTCAGGAGGCATTACTCTGCCAAACACAGCTTACTGTGTGCCCTTTAGGATTCTGCTGATGCAAAGGCAGGAGAAGTCTAATTTATCTGGAGCCTGGCATCGTCACGGCCTCACCTTGCGCTGGGAGACAGACAAGAATGCAAGTGCAGGGTTTTGAAGGTTCACCTAAGCTGGTTCACTTATTTTATTCTTGCCAGAAGTTTATCAAATGATTAACCTCCTTCAAGCTGCTCCTATGCCATAGGAAGATGAGAGATCCTGTTTTAAGCAATGGAAACCACTGCTTTACCATCAGCAGTAAATTACCAAGTGAATTATGCTTACATAGTTCATAGATTCATGGAATGTTTTGGGTTGGAAGAGATCTTAAATATCATCTAGTTCCAACCCCTCTCCAATGGGCAGGGACACCTTCCACTAGACCAAGTTGCTCAAGGCTCCGTCCAGCCTGGCTTTGAGCACCTCCAGGGAGGAAGCATCCACAACCTCCTGGGCAACCTGTTCCAGTGTCTCACCAGCCTCACTGTAAAGAATTTGTTCCTAATATCCAGTCTAAAGCTACCCTCCTCAAGCTTCAAGCCATTCCCTCTTGTCTTGTCACTACAAGTCCTTGTAAAAAGTCCCTACATTCCTTTGGTGGAGTGCAAGTTTTGGGGTGCAAATTGGGCCAAGTGGAGTTAACATACCCTACCCTAAAGTCAAGTGGAGTGCAGTCAGGAGGAACTGGAATGGTGCCAGGGCTGATTTTGCCTTATCACCAATTATCTCAAATGTTTCTGCTTAGAGAAGAAGATAGAAAAATGGTCAGCCTGGCTCGTAGACATACACTGCACTGATTCCAAATAAATCCAAGAGCATCCATAGAAACAGGTTATACCAATCTAATTAAATCAATTTAGGAAGAGATTCAGTTAAATCAGTGCAATTTGTGTGTTCATAGATCAGTCCTCAAATCAGGAGAAGGTCTCTTGAGCTAATGAGGCGTAGCAGATATTTACTTTAGGGTGCTGGGCACTGGTCATCAATTAGGAGTCATTAATAAACCCTGGCAATAAAGAGCTCAAGGCTCCCCCGTGACTAATGGGGGGCAGTTGCAGAATGTATTAGCACAGTGCTCTGCCTTGGTGTTTCTCTGCAAATCACTTATCTAACTTTGAGCATTACATAAAAATAATGCTTGCTGGTGACTGATGATGGGACTTGGAGGTTCCCCAGGAAGGAAGGATGTGGAAGGAATCCTCTGTGATTTCAGGCTGGATGTAGTAGTGGTTTGGGTGAGATTTTTTTCCCACTTGCTACATAAAGCTTTGTGTCTCTCTTTCTGGTCTTATTACCAGAACAAAAGCAGTAGCAGTTGAGCTCTTTCATGATCAAAGAGCCATAATTACAGTTTCACAAACCTGGGAAATGAGCAGTGAGATGAGGTTGACTGATGTGTCACCGGTATAAATCTCATCTGAGGCACAAGCTGAGGGAGGTGCCAGAAATACTGAAGCATGGGAAATGCAACTTTAAAGTTATTCTTCAATATGATTTTTTTTTTCCAAAGGGGGGAGGGGGGGAGGAGGAGGCAGTTTGTGTTTCCAGCAAACCAGAGCATTGATATGGCAGATGGAGAATGTGAAATTATGTTGGCCCATGTCCATACCCCGTTCCACTTCCACTGGAGGAGCTCTCCTGCGCTCTGCCGTGTGCTGCTGCCACCTGACCTCGTCGTGCCGGGATGGGAATGGCATCTACCACTCCTCACGGAGGTCTCCCTGAGAGCTGAGCTTCACTCTTCTGCCATCCCGAGGGATGCTGAAGCAGCCCTTTTCTGCTAGAAACTTCCAACTTTTCCCATAAGACATGGGAGCAATCCTGGTTGCGAGCGGGGCTCCATTTAGGATCAGGGTGCAGAGCTGGCACCCTCCTGCCTGGGAGGCAGCCTGCTGCCCTGTAATCTATCAGAACTGTATTAATCCCGCTAACACAGCCACCATCTGGCCCTGCTGCCGGGCCGGCTCGCAGGAGCCCCCGTGATGGATGGCCTGGGGAATTGATTAGTTGTTGTGCGAGACAAATGAACTGTTTTGGCAGAAAATACCAGAGGTCGCTGCGTGTGGTCAGGCACAAAGGCTGCTGAATTTTAAAGAGCTGCTTCCAGCATCCGTTGCAGGGATGCCGCTTCGGAGCGCGGATGACTTTTGAGGCGAGCCCGGCAGCGCTGCGGAGCACGGTCGGGGTTTCGGTCTCTCCCTTCACCCCCGCTTTCGGGAATGCCGGCGCTGGAAGCGGGCGCAAAGCCAGGGAGCTGTGGGAGCAGGCACCTTTGCCGCGGTGGGGATCGCGGGCTGGCGCTGGCCTGTGCCTGCCTTCGGCTGGCTGCGGCGCAGATGTCTGTCGCTCGCACAAGTGCTGGGCCCTGCAGTCCCTGCGGAGAAGCTCTCCTGGCCGGGAAGAGCCCACGCAGCCTGCCCAGCCGCCGCACGTCTCAAACAAAGCACCTGCGGGGCCAGGCAGCTGGGCTGTGGGGTTTTTTCAGGGCAGAGTTATTTAGCAGCGGATGCTCTTCTGGTGGTGCTTAGCGGACGAGTCCCTGACTTCAAGATGATTGCCAAGTTTATTGCTTCTGCCCTCTTTTGTTGGTCCCGGAGCGGTGGCTCTTGGGGCTTTGCTTTGTTGTGCAAAGGGGCAGCCTGGCTCAGGCTTGCCTTCCCTTTGGGAGAGTGTATCCTTCAGCGGTGGCTTCTGCTTGGGTTTTCGCAGCCACCTTCTCTCCGGTGCCACCGCTAATCCACCGGAGTGCGTGAGGGAATTGGCTGACACATGTCTCGCAATGTCCCGGCTGCTCCCGCAGGACGGCAGTGAGTGTGCCGGCAACACTTCCCCCGGGATGGCCTGCCAGATCGAAATAAACTTGAGTTATGGATTTATTCAGCTTGTAAAACCTCAGCTGGCATAAATAATTGAGAAAGCAAAGGTTTGTCTGCAGCGCTTACCTCAGGGACCCGCTCCTGCCTCCCTCCCTCCCACCACCCTTTCTTATGAAAATGATCCCAGTTGCACTGATAGATAATAACAACACCAAGCAATTAAAAGCTATGGGTGGCTGGAGAGAGGAGAAAAGGTTCAGTTAATGAGCTTTTCCTCTTCCTTGTGCCCAGGAGAGCCTCAGAAGTGAGGAGGCGATTAAAGCGAAGAGATAATTATAGATTATGTGAAAATGGGTCCCTTGGGAGCCGAGGGCCTTGACATAAACAGCAAGTGTTGCAAGTGCCTCTCGGCTCCCCGCACGCTGCCGGCTCCGCTCCGCCGCCTGCCCTCCCGCTCGCTCGGCAGCGCCGTGCCAAGCAGGCAGGCGAAGCCACCTGTTAGCGGCACCCGGGGCCGCGCCGCGGCGAGCCCGCTGGGACCGGCCTTTGGACCAGCCCTGGGAAAGGGGAGAGGACCTCCAAAGTGGCACCCGAACGCAGCCCTCTGCCCAGAGCTTTGTGCCGGAGGTAACCTGCCAGGGGGGAGGAGGGGAATGGGGCAAACCTGAAGGACTGTCTCTGTGCAGGGGTAGAATATCTGAGTTTCAAGTCTCTTCCGTGCCCTTTTTCATGGCAGGCTTGGTGGCTGTATAGAAAGCAAAGGAGCTTTGCAGCGTTTCAGGTAATCAGGATTTCCTTACTTCTTAACTGGCAGCAGAGCTTTTTTGTGAGCTGTAGAAAAACTTGGTTCAACACATGCTTGGGGCAGCTTACGAAGAAAGCTTCTGAAAACTTAGAAGCCAGGAGAGAGAAAGAGAGAGATAATTTGCTCTGAAGTTCTTCCATATTATTTTATTCAAGGCTGGAAAAAGCTACTCGTGTTATCTGCAAGCAACAGATATGCTTCAGCTCAGCTTTGAATCAGTTAGCATCTCTTACCGGGAATGTGGAAGAGCAGAAGCAAACAGCCTTAGGCGTTGAAGATGTATTAGCCAGGGGGAGAGGAGAAGCCATTCTGACCATCCTCAAGAGCAGGTGTGAACACACTCGCTGTCCTTACTGACAGTCAGGTGGTTGCTGACTTTAAGACTCCTTTTTAGCTCCACAAGAAGAGCCAGTGCTTATATTTCACACAATCTGACATGGAAGCAAAACTGCTTCTGAGCCTTCCTTTTAGCTCCAGGTTTTAAAACATTTTGCACGGCTCCATGAGGTTGAGTTTCATCATCTTTGCCATGCTGTGTTGTTTTTTTTTCCCCTGAAAATACTGATGGAAGTGTTCTGGGGTTCCCACTCCCAACATTATCTGAGCAATATGTCTGCAGGGTCACTTCTGTGTTTCTGATGTGCTTCTCTCTGCTTTTAGTCTGTTCCTACCAGTTTCTGAGCCGTGCTGCTGACTCTCCCAGGTTTTATGTGGAGAAAAAATTCCTGCTAGGAATCAGTCTGATAACAACACTGCATCCTTTTTGTTTTCTTATAGCTGCTACAGTGAAGGGATTATCCAATACATACACATGCACACATGTGAAATGAAAGTGGGGGGGAACCTTGTCTTGGGAGGTTTTCAAGCTGTGTTTCTTTGATGTTCTGTGTAGTCTTGAATGCAAAGTCAGCAAATGACAGTAACTTTTCTTCATTCCATTCATACCATTCAGGTAGAGCTTTTTCCTGATTATTGGTACTTCCATAAATCTGGGTTTAACTCCTCTGAGCTCTTTCTCAGTTTGCTTTCCTTGTTTTGGCACCCAACTCAATCAGATTGTTTTAAATGTGTGGGGTGCAGCTTCCTATGACTTGTTTGCAGGTGAAATGTCTTTGTTGTGACTATGGACTTCCCTCAGAAGTGCTGAGGAAATGGCTCATTTCCCTCTGTTACTGTGTATAGAAAAGTTGGAGATAATACATGCTGGGTTTTTTCTGTAAGGGGTCATCAGGAGCAGAGGAGTGGTTTAAAGCTTGAGAAATAAATGCAGAGTAGAGAGATGAAATTTCCCAAAACCTTATCTTCAGGTGAGGAAATTGCTATTCTGGATTAATTCCATTGTGGAGACTTCTGAAAGGAAAGTGGTTTTTTGGAAGGGGCATATAAAGAGCATTTGCAGAGGTTGTTATTCCAGAAAAGCTAAATCATATCCAAATAGCTGTGTCAGGTCATTTCCCCCTTACGGATGGTAATATACTTGGAAAAAGCCTGTAGAAGTCTTGTCTGGAGGCTGTGGTAGGAGGATCACCTGGGCTTGGTATGTCAGTGGGGTGCAGTCAGCTGCTCTATCACTGCTACCTACCTACCACAGAGTGCCTGGAGAGCAGCCAGGCAGAAAGGGACCTGGGAGTACCGGTAGATAGTAGCTGAACATGAGGCAGCAGTGTGCCCAGGTGGCCAAGAAAGCCAATGGCATCCTGGCCTGGCTCAGGAACAGTGTGGCCAGTAGGATAAGGGAGATTCTTCTTCCCTTGTACTCAACACTGATCAAGCCACACCTTGAGTGCTGTGTCCAGTTCTAGGCTACTCCATTCAAGAGAGATGTTGAGGTGCTGGAAGGTGTTTGGAGAAGGGCAGCAAGGCTGTTGAGGGGCCTGGAGCACAGCCCTGTGAGGAGAGGCTGAGGGAGCTGGGGGTGTGCAGCCTGCAGCAGAGGAGGCTCAGGGCAGAGCTCATTGCTGTCTGCAGCTCCCTGAAGGGAGGCTGTAGCCAGGTGGGGTTGGGCTATGCTGCCAGGCAAGCAGCATCAGAAGAAGGGGACAGAGTCTCAAGCTGTGCCAGGGGAGGTCTAAGCTGGGTGTTGGGAGGAAGTTGTTGGCAGAGAGAGTGATTGGCATTGGAATGGGCTGCCCAGGGAGGTGGTGGAGTCCCTGTCCTGTCCCTGGAGGTGTTGAAGCCAAGCCTGGCTGGGGCACTTAGTGCCATGGTCTGGTTGATTGGCCAGGGCTGGGTGCTAGGTTGGGCTGGATGAGCTTGGAAGTCACTTCCAACCTGCTTGATTCTATGATTCTGTGATACTGGTACCCCTGGTGCTGCTGGGAGGTGGTGGAGATGGTGGTGCCTGGGCTGACTGGGTGGCATCACTGCCAAGCATAGAGTACACTGTCTGCTCATAGCTGGGAGATGAAAAATCATCCAAGAGCTATCTGAGGATGGTTGTGGACTTCCCTAGCAAGGAGAGACAGAACTCTGCTTCAGTGTTGTGGAAGAAAGAGTGATCTGTAATAAATGATGTGTGTGTGTGTAGCTCTGCAGTGGGGGAAAAGCTGCTGGAAGCAGGTTACTGTGCAGCGTTGTCAGAAAAGCAGCTTCACCCAAAAGGCTGCTCTGCGCTCAGCGGCCAAGGGTGTGTTTGACTAACAAAGTGGGACTGGAGGGACTTCACAGCGTATCAAATCAGCCCTTGTTAGTAGAAGCAGGCATGTCTCATGACCTCCATCATGAATCTGTCAAGCTCCATCTCAAGCAGTGCAAGCTTTTGCCTTCTCTAATCCCACCATGAGATGCTTTTTCCCCGGAATTCAGAGTAATTGCAGCTAAAGCAGGCAGCGATCTGTTTCCCGGGAGCGTGTGTGCAGTGAGCAGGCAAGGTCTCCAGCAAGTACGTTCTTGAGAGACTGATTAAGAAACTGGAAGGTTTCTGTGATGTCCATAGGCCTAAATGTGGAGTGTGAGATCTTGTGCAGCACCCAGCTCCTTGCTGGAAAGGTGCAGCTCAGTTGTTTGGAAGGCCTGCATGCATACAGAGAAAAAGGGTGATGTGCAGGTGAAAGGTGCTACTAAAGGAGCAAGGTGAGAGAGAGGGCAGGGGGAGTGACTGCTTTGAAGTAAGCAGCACACTGCTGCTGGAGCTGAGTGTCAGCACTTCTTCCTGCCTTTTACTGGCACTGAGGAAGGAAACAGATGCTCGAAGTCTGAATAATTAGAGTGTAACTTGGTAAGTTAAATACATAACAGTAAAAGATGAAGTCAGAGCTGTGTGGTGGAGCTCAGCCTGCTCTGAGAGGAGAAAGGGAAGTGGTCTTGCTGGTGTTGGTGGTGTCATTTTGGGGATTACAGGGCAAAGAACATCACTTTTTCTCTATAACCCATTGCTTAGAAATACAAATAGCATTTGGATTTTATTTTTCCTTCCACTGATATTCTTCAGGCTGTGAAGTTCAAGAGCGGTGCAGATGCACAGGAAGAGCCTTTTAGCACAGGGGGGGCAGTTCTCAAATTACCCCATGGCATTACCAAGGGTGCTCAAAAGGCTCACAGCAGAGCAGCCTTCTTACTGGATCTGGCTTGCTCCAACAACCTCCTATTTTAATGAGGAGTTTCCTTTGGGGCTTTCAGGTCTGAGTTCTGCTGAACATCCAGTCTGTCTTCAGTTGAGGTGATTGAAAACTGGGGATGTCATGAGAGGCAACTCCTTGGTGCTTGGCTCCTGTGGAGCTGCCAGGTCTCCTGGCAATGCAGGTGGGATCACTTGAACCATAGTTCTCATGTGGAAACTAGAGAAGAGAAGGTTAGCATGTGGTTTTCTGCTTTACTTTTAGACAACCAAGGACCTCTTTCCTTTACTCCTTACTGGCAACACACTTGTGTATCTACACCTAAAGGTGCTGTTGTAAAGGTGCCTGGTGCTGGTATGGCACAGCCCCTTTCCAATGAAAAATCTGCTGCCTTGGAGTAAGTACCTTTCAGCATGGACTGGAGGGCAGTTGTACTTTCTCAGCAGTACTGGTGCCAGTAACTTCCCATCATTAAATGTGTGAGTGTAGATTTATACAGCGAGATAAAAATGTCTTGGTCCTGCCCTGTCCTTTCCCTAAAGATTTCTAACACTTGCTGGTTTAGCTGCTGCAAAGCACCATGGCACCAGTCACTCACACAAAGCTCTTCTGTAGTGCTTGAGGAATCTTTGAAAGGTTTGAGCTTCGTTAGGAGTTCTGTTTAGCTGGTAAAAGCACAGGTTTTGCTGTGTCTGAAGCCAGGGTATTGCTTCTGGCTCTAGAAGAAGCTGTGGTGTAACTCAAGCAGCAGTGACTCCACAACTCAGATCGTTCTGCTGCAGGCAGGCCTGCCTGGCACAGAGACATGCTGGTCCCTCCACGTGCACCAGCCTGCTGCTCACAGCACAGGTTATGGTCAGGCTTTGCCTTAACACTGTCAACACAAAAAAGAGGAGTAGCTTTGGGTCACTCACAGGCTGGCAAAGAAGAAATAAAGGCCTGCCCTCAGATTCCAAAGGCAAACACCAAAGATTTCACAAATCCCTAGGCAGTTACTTACCAAAGAGTAGCCAATAATAGCAGGCACCTGTTTGAAAGCCACCAGAAGAATGTGTTTGCCCACTGTGCTCCCCTGCACACACAGAACACTGAATTGTACAGCTTGGCCCTTAGAGAGGCCAAGAGATGAATGGGTTAAAGTGCAGGATAGAGTGGAAAAAGGGCCTGGGAAAGGCTTATAAATATATCCATCCAGCTTCAGGAAATCCTTCAGCTCCTGAGCCTCTGAAAGTGGAAGGCTCCAGCTGGGGACAGGCTGTTTTGCACATGTGCTGTATCATCTGATTTTTAATCTAAAACACCATTAGTGGCCACTGTCTGAGATGGAGAGCATCAGGAGGGCCTTTGGCCTGACCCAAAGTGCCTGTTGCAAGTTTTCATCACAAGGAGAAGAGGAACTTTAGCCTTTTAGATCTGTGGAATTTATGATTGATATCAGGACCTGGATATGGTTTTTGCTGGGTGAATTTATAGACTTGTTCCAGCAGTTCACAGGAGTAAGCTGACTTTTGCCCTGGCATAACACTGAAAAACAACCCTGTTCTCTAAGAAACAAGATCTTCTGTCTCCTGGGAGGGAAAATCCCACTGTTGCTCTGTGTGTGCAATATGTGCTATGCCAGACGTCTGTTTTAAGCCCAGTGGTGGTGCTGGGATGTCTGTAGCAGAGCTGGAGCCTGTAAGGTGCACGTGGCCCTTGTGTTGTGCGTAACAGGGTGCTTCTTTTGGTTTTGTTTCCTGACTAGGGAAGAAGACAAGAACATTTTTGATTACTGCAGAGAAAACAACATTGACTACGTAACCAAAGCCATTCGATCCAGAAAAGTGGATGTGAATGTCACAGATGAGGAGGTATGGAGAAGAAGATTAAAAGACCACCAATCTTGCCACTCTGTTTCAGAGTTCCCTGGTTAGGACTGGAGCACAACTAGAAGTGGGTAGATTCAGATTGGATGTTAGGAAGAAGTTCTTCAGCATGAGGGTGGTGAGACACTGGAACAGGCTGCCCAGGGAGATGGTAGAAGCTCCATCCCTGGAGGTTTTTAAGGCCAGGCTGGATGAGGCTCTGAGCAACCTGATCTAGTGCGAGGTGTCCCTGCCCATGGCAGGGGGGTTGGAACTAGATGATCCTCAAGATCGCTTCCAGCCCTGATAATTCTGTGGTTCTAAGGTGTTCCAACAACTGGACAAAGGCTTGGTCATTGAGACAGAGGTAATCTACTTGAAAATAACTTTCCCCTGGATTTCTGGATGTACTGACTGTGATGCTGTAGCATATCAGAAACTTCCCTTCTGTGTTACTTTCAGCAACGCCAGCAACCAGTTGTGGAATAAGATCTTCTGAATGCCTTCCTTTCCCCACCAGTGCACCAATCATGATCAAATAGAAGTAGGAAGTGAGGGAAATGCTTCTTTTTTTTTTTAATTTCTGACATGCTATCAGCTTTTCCTAACTCCCAGGAAGAGGGCAGATGACTGGCACTGGTTTTCCAGCTTCATAAAAATCCCACCACAGCCAGCAGTTCTTGCACATCCAAAGCAGGGCAGTGAAGCTGGCAAAGGGTCTAGAGCACAAGTCTGGTGAGGAGCAGCTGAGCGAGCTAGGATTGTTTAGCCTGAAGAAAAGCAAGCTGAGGGGGCACCTCCTCACTCCCTACAACTCTCTGAAAAGAGGTTGTAGTGAGGTAGGGTCTGTCTTCTCCAAAGTAGCAAGCAATAGGACAAGGGGACATGACCTCAAGTTGTTCCAGGGGAGAATTAGACTGGACCTTAGGAAAACGTCTCCCCTAAAAGGGTTGTCAGGCCCTGGAGCAGTCTGCCCAGGGCAGTAGTGGAGCCTCTGTCCCTGGAGAGATTTGAAAGCTACGTAGATGTGGTGCTGAGGGACATGGTTTAGTGGTGACCTGGCAGTACTGGCTTAACAGCTGGACTTGATGGTCTGAAAGGCCTCTTGCAAACTAAACAATTCTGTATTTCTCTGGAAAGCAGTGACATGCTCCAGTCTTTCTCTGCTCATCAAACTTCAAACACCATTCCCCCACAGGAAGACAGTACAGACATTGCCAGAAACCTCTCAAGAAAAAAGGATTGTGAGTTGGCTTGATGCTGCCCTTGGTAAAAATAAACACTTGTAGGCAGCTTCCTGTTCATCCTTCAGGAAAGGCAGCAGTGCCAGCTTTGCTGCCCTGGCTTCAGTGCTTGCGTGCTGCCACCTAGCCCTGCTCGTGGTCCAGCATCCCTACAGCTCCTCCTGCCCACTGCTCTTCCAGCACATTGTGTTGGGCTGAACAGATGAAGTGCTTACACATTCATAGACTGAGACGCCACAAATTCAGTTGGGTTCTCCTGTAGCTCTAAGCAGATTTCTGCCCTCTGAGCCATGACAGCCCCGGCTGGGGCTCTGAATGCTGATGGCAGGGCCTTTTATTATTAATCAGGACTTCATGTGATTAATTTCCAGAGGAGAGAAGGGGAGGATGTTCACTATCAGGGCTGGAATTTCACATCATAAATTCAGTGAGCTGAAACTGTCATGTGCCACACGGTGGCCGCAGCAGCGCCAGTGGCGAGCTGCATCTCCTGCCGGTCACAGGCTGCAGAGGTAAATGTCGTGGGGCAGTCCCACAGAACATGGCTGAGTCCTCTCCTTGACAAAGACTCCTTTTTGTGAGCACACCCTTGCAGTAAGTGTCTAATAATAATATCACATTAGCAGTATGTCCTTTCTACTGGCATCATGCTCTTTGTTATTTAGCGGGTTCGGAAGCTTGTACGTTCCTTTGTGGCCAAGCAACAAATGTGCTTGTTTTCAGCCAAAGGAGCATGTTTAGAGGCAGATCTGAATGCTGCCAGGTGACATCCTCTCTGGGAATTATCCACAGGTCTCTCCTGCTTCTGAGCTAGTAGGTGTTACCCCATCGGTGTTGCAGAGTGTGGAACTAAACCCCTGCCTACTTCTGAAGGGCTCATGGGAAGATTCCCACTGGTGTGAAAGTCCCCCATAGACAAAGTGTCCACAGCTGCTGTGATTTTTGGCTTACCCAGCAAGTGCTCAGTCAAGGAAATAAGAACTTTTTTTAAGGTAAATGCTGAAGAAGAGCGTGGATGAGGCACTTAGTGCCATGGTCTAGTTGATTGGATAGGGCTGGGTGCTAGGTTGGACTGGATGAGCTTGGAGGTCTCTTCCAACCTGTTTGATTCTGTGATTCCTTAGCATTGTCTGTAGCTGGCCAGTCTGGTCTGAAACAAACCAAAATAGCCTACCAAACCCCAAAATCTGAAATAATGACTTATTTAATGATACTTTAAGCAGCTGAAACCATTGGCAGTGTTGTTTGGTATCCAAACCTGTTCTTCACACTCCTGGAAGGTAGCTTATTTTCCAACATCGTGCAGGTTGATTGAAGTTTAAGAACCCATTTTAGACTAGACATAACCCAGAGCGAGCTTTTGGTGGAGGGAAGTGTATGCAAGCATAATCTTGTCATTTTTATTAACTATTTTAGTGTTACTGCATAAACACATCCTACCACATCCAAAAGATGCCTCTCCTCATCCTCTGAACATAACTCAGGGTGTCAGGCCTTTGATTTAAATGCATGTAAATGTAAAATGGTAGGAAGGCTAAGTACAAAGAGTTAACTTGCTGTGAAGCAACATCTACCAAAGCAGCAAACAGTCTTATGCTGAACTGCAAAGATGCTTGGCTTGGCCTTTCTGTGCACAACAAAGTTTTGACTGAGGTTGGAGGTGTTGAAGTTGTATTGCTATGGGATGTGTTAGTGCTGTCTCTAATTGTATCCTCTCGTTTTGTGCAAGCCTGAAATAAGTGAACAAAAAGAGGCAATAAATTCATAGATAGTGGTTTGGGTTGGAAGGGACCTTAAAGATCACCTAGTTCCAACTCCCATGCCATGGGCAGAGACACCTTCCACTAGACCAGCTTGCTCAAGGCCTCATCCAACCCAGCCTTGAACACGTCCAGGGATAGGGAGGCATTCACAGCTTCCCTGGGCAAGCTGTTCCAGTGTCTCACCACCTTCACTGTAAGGAATTTCTTCCTAATCTCCTGTCTTAAATCTGCCTTCCTCAAGCTTCAGTCCATTCCTTCTCATCCTATCACAACAAGCCCTTGTAAAAAGTCCCTTCCCATCTTTCTTGTAGGCCCTTTTCAGTTAGTAGAATGCCACATGGGAGACATGGGGACTATTTACAAGGTCTTGTAATGACAGGACAAGGAGTAATGGGTTTAAACTGGAAGAGGAGAGATTTAGACTAGATATTCGGAAGAAGTTCTTCGCAATGAGGGTGGTGAAACACTGAGACAGATTGCCCAGGGAGGTTGGGGATGCTCCCTCCCTGGAGGTGTTCAAGGCCAGGTTAGATGGGGCCATGAGTGACCTGTTCTAGTGGGAGATGTTCCTGCCTATGGCAGGGGGTTGGAACTGGATGATCCTTGAGGTCACTTTCAACCTAAACCATTCTATTCTGTGATTCTGTTCTATGACATGGCCTTGAACACCTTCAGGAAGAACAAAACCATAAGTGAGATCAAGCCAACTTACAGAAAGCAAAAACGTTTCAGAAAGGGCAGTGGAAGTCTCTGGGGATTGGACAGCTGCACTTGGCAACTCCCAAAACCTAAGCAGTAGAAATAAAGGTCTTCACGGAGAGCATTTGAGCCAACCTACCTGCTAACAGTTTGGACATGATAAACTTCAATTTGGAATTAAACAAAGAATCTAATGACAGCAGTCGTGTAGAAGCTTCCATTTACTGTGCCTAAATTGCCCAGAGTTCAAGAGAGGAGCTTGCATTCACTTAGAAGCAGGAGCAGAGTCTAAACCCACCTGCTTCTCCTAGGTCCATCAGCAGGACTAATGAAATTGGAACTGAACTGTGGCCGTGAAGTGGCTGCAGGCAGCCACATCCTGCTGGTGCGGATTTGTTGCTGCCTTTTGGAGAACTCCGTTTCTTCAGCTTTTAACAAACCAGGCACTGCACAACAGCATCCCTGAGTTGCTTCTGCAATTGGTGCCAAGGGCTGTGGAGGTTGTAAACAGAGAAATTGTTTTGGATTGCTGGAGGAGCCCCAGTAAACAAAACGTGTTACCTGTGTGCAGTATTTAAGCCCTTGCCAAAACTTTAATGAAAGGCATCTCAAACGATGCTCACTCGGTCCCCAGTCCTCATGTGTTTGAGACAGCATGTGCCAAATTACTGCCAGCTTGCCAAGCAAAGGACAGGGTGGGGGGAAAATGGGTCTGAAGAAGGATCACATGCTTCTGGATTTACAGGCTTACTCCCCTTGGACAGCACTTGCCCAAGTGTTTCACAGCTCTGAAAGTGATTGACTTCCAAATCACAGCTGAAGTTTACCTGTATAATTACCACAATGGCTCTTCCATTCACTGTTTTTACTGTCACAGGGGGATGCAGCCTTTAAATATCTCCTCTTAATTACCAGTTATAAAATGCTTGCCACAAGCTAGAGTGGCTGTCATTGCTGTACAGCCATTACAGCTGCAAGCGGCGTGCCTAGAAGGGTGGCTAATATTGTAGGCACATCCATTCAGTTTGGCTTTGTTCTGCTCTTTCTCTGCACTGGCTAATTGATGTGAAAATCATTCCCATCCGTTTGTCTGCTGAGACTCGGTGTATCTGAGACAAATCCCTGTCCTGTGCTTTGTTTGTGAACACCCTGTGACTTGGAGCTGAGCAAAATTGATGTGCTGTTGGCTTGAGAAACTGCTGCAGGAGCTGGCCAAGCTGGCAGCGGTTAGCCAGGCAAAGCATAGAAGATTTAAGAGGCAGGGTTAGTGCACTGGGGCTATTTTTGTGCTCTGCTTTTTTAATGCTAGATGCTTCAAAGGCAGGGCAAAATGCAGCCTCTTAAGTAACTTCTGTGACAGCTGTTGAGTTTGAATGGCATGGAGGGAGTAGGAGTACCTTGGTGTTTGACTGCTTTCAGTCAAGACCTCACCACTGCAATGCTTTGCTCTACCAAATTATTCACATTGCTTTGAATCTCTCACTGCTTAATGGCATAGTTGTATGGGAAGTGTTTTGGGAAAGCTCAATCTGTGGCTCCTAAGATTTCTGCCACATTATTTAAGCACTCCAATACATGTTATATGCTGACACAAAGCAGCAGCTGTGCACACCAGAGAATTTTTCAGCAGGCATAGATGGTGCACAGAAAGAGTTGGATTATGCATTCAGTTTAAGTTTGTCTCCTTGCTAAGATTTAAGGAAGATGTGGCAAACAAGTGGGCTTTGTAGCTGTATACCTGCCCAGGTACATTGGCTGGACCTTCTCAGAGTTTGAATTTGCCTGATGCTATGCAAACAGCAGTGTATAGTCCCTTGTTGTAAGTACAAGTTTCTTAGTAATTATTTTGTTGCACTGTCAGTAGGCTGAGTTTCTTCTGCAGGTGTTTTTACTTCCACGTGAAATGCTGTGCTCCTGCCCAGAAGGTCTCCCAAGTCCCTTACACTGTGTTTAGGGTGTAGCATGCTGCAAGGATGCAGCCCTTTTCTTGGGTGGAACGTGTCAGCCTTTTAATAGTGCACAATTACAATGCAGAGCCATTTAAGGCACTAATTGGAAAATATTGTATCCATTTAGAATCACAGAGAAAATATATAGGTAAGCAGAGTGTAATTACCCAAAGTGGAACTGGCCCTGGGCTTGAAATCCATACTCCTGCCAATAGCACGAGGAGATTTTTAATGACTGTAGGTGATCAGGCTTCAGTTCCTTCTCCTGTTCCAAAGGTAACACTTGCAGCAGAACCAGCTTCAAAGCATCATGGGCAGGGCCCAGCTGCACAGTGCTGTAGTGTCTCTGTGCTGACAGAACTGACAGCACTGTGCCTCCTAAACCTTTGGGCTTCCTTCATTGCTCTTAGCCAAATTCAACACCGATACAATGAGATTCTGTTGCTCCAGAGTCAATGACATATTCTAGCTGCTAACCTGTGGCATGGATTTTGATAGGAGTGATAGCAACACCTTTATTTTGTAGTGTAACTGCACTTGTGTGAGCACCATATTATTCCTCTACATGTAGGTCAAGAAAGAGAAGCCATCTGTTGAAGTATTTATTGCTACTTGTGCATATTTCAGGTGCTGCTTCTTTCTACTGAGCTCAACATGAGGAAGAGCTGCTTTACTGTAAGGGTCATGAACCAGGCTGCCCAGAGATTGTGGAGTCTCCTGCTCTGGAGACTTTCAAGGCCCATCCTGATGCATTCCTGTGTGACCTGAGCTAGGTTGTGTGGTCCTGCTCTGGCAGGGGGATGGACTCGATGACCTGTGGAGGTCCCTTCCAACCCCTAACATCCTGTGATTGTGTTGGTATTTGTCCACCTGAAATCCTAAGTGTTAAGAAATCAGCAATCCAGAAATGAGTTAAGGATTTTCCCATGTTTGTCACTTGGTTTAAATTCTTCTCTTTACCCCATTTAGGCTTTGATAATGGCATTGAGCACAGGAACATTAATCATTAAATGACCCACGGATGTCATCAGTGCTTTCATGGAAAGCCATTGTCAGAGAATTCATTCTGATCCAAGGTTAATTAGTGTAACATTAAAATTATGTGTTACAAAAATTAATTACTTGCTGGGTCAAAAAGTGTGTTAAAAAGCATAATGCCTTGAGCCTGAGATCACCCTTCCTACCTCAGAACCGGTTAGAATTGTGGTCAGGGTTGGAAGGGACCACAAGAACCCAACCCCAGAAATTTGGTTTAACTTTCCTGTACCACATCCCCCATCCTTGACAGGCAGAAGGAGCTGACCTTCCACTGCATCCCCTTCCTTGGTGGCAGAGACTCGCAGAGAGACTTTAGAATCACAGAATGGTAGGGTCTGAAAAGGATGTCTGGAAATCATCCAGGCCAATGTCCCTGCTAGAGCAGGGTTACCCAGAGCAGATTGATCAGGATTATGATGTTAGGTGGGTTTGAGATCTCTCCACAGAAAGAGACTCCAGGACCTCTCTGGGCAGCCTTCTTCAGTGCTCTGGCACCCTCACAGGAAAGCTTTTCCCCCATGTTCAGGTGAAACTTCCTCTGTTCCACTTTGTGCCTGTTGCACCTTGTCCCATTACTGAAAAGAGTCTGGCCCCAGTGTCTTGACACTGCCTTTTAGATCGAGATAAACATTGATCAGATCCCTTCTCAGTTTTCTCCAGGCTAAACGGCCTCAGCCTTTCCTCCTCAGAAGTGCTCCAGTCTCTGATCATCTTCATATCCCTATGCAGGACCCTCTGCAATAGTTCCTTGTCTGCCTTGACATGAGGAGCCCGGTGTGTGCAGAGACTTGTAGAAAGGGGGTGGGAAGAGAACCAGAGAGTTTTTGGACAGGCTGGAGGCATGGATGCAACAGCCCATGCTGCAGAGCTGAAAGGGGACTGTCATGGGTGCTGCCAGCCCAGACAGCCAATTGTAATCTTCTCTTGCAGCAGAGACAGGGCCTGCGGGTTGAGTGTTTTGGACCTGCTGGAAGAATGAGCTTTTGGGGTGACCTAGGCAGCATTGAAAATCTTAGCCCTTACTCTGTGATCCTTTGCTCCCATAAAAGCCAGAGGCATCAAAATCCCAGACCTGTACTAGAGAAGGAATCATGGCGTGGATCTTGCTTTGCTGCTTTTCTGCCTTGGATGTTTTGCTGGGTGCTGGTTTTGGTGCCAAACAAATGACACATTCAGCATTTCGGCGTTTCTAGCCTTGGTCTCCAAGTCCAGAGCAGCAGCAGTTGTATGTTACAAACTGATCCTGGGGTGGTTTTTCAAAGCCTGGGTTAGTGTTAATAGTGCTTAGTACTTCAGGCAGTGTTTCTGTGTGGGGATCTGTTCATTTTCTCCTGGATGTTGCAGGGCCGGGCTCTGCTCCACTGGGCGTGCGACAGAGGACACAAGGAGCTGGTTTCAGTGCTCTTACAGCACGATGCTGAAGTTAACAGCCAGGTAAGAAAGGAGTAAAACGTTGAATTTGATTGATATGTTGTTACCTAGCCCCCTCAACAAATGTTTGATGTGAAACTGAATCCTTCCAAAGCTCCACAGCAAGTTCTAAGGAGCACTTACCATAGAGAGGAACATCCAAAGGAAGGTAACAGGGAAACAGCAGAATGGGGCTGGCTGAAATACATCTTCATAAGGGCCCTTTTTCACTCCTTGCAGAAACTTCAACCTGCAGTGAAGCTTTTTGATTGACAGGACTAGAGGAAATGGTTTCAAGGTGCACCAGGGGAGGTTCAGGCTGGATGTTAGGAATTATTTCTTCACTGAGAGGGTTATCAAACCTTGGAATGGTCTGCCAGGGCAGTGGTGGAGTCACCATCTCTGGAGGGGTTTAAGCAGTGTGTGGACCTGGTGTCTGGGGACATGGTTTAGTACTGACCCTTCAGTGCTGGGTCAGTGGTTGGATTGGATGAGCTTTGAGTTCTTTTCTGGCTGGATGCGTTCTGTGATTCTGTGACTGTGGCTTCCAGTGTGACCATGGTGCTGATGGCAGGAGAGGCTTCTTGTGTATGAGTTGTTCAGTAGCTTCCCACATAAAGTCTGTTCTAACACCCCACTTACAGCAGGACTTTATGGACTAGTGCAAAGAGAACCTTGTCTTTGCTTAGCATAAAAGCATCCCATACTTGTCTGGGTTTGGCACGAGGGTCAGTGCTGCTTCAGCTTGCATTATGGTGAGCATCTTACACCTGCAGCAGGATCTCAGTGCAGGCTGAGGGCAAAGCCAAATGGCTGATGCCATTTTCAGCCTCACATACCCACTTCACCTCCTTTTCTGGCACAGTTTGACTCCGAGTCATTTCAATTGGAAAAGACCTTTAAGATCAAGTCCATTATCTAACTCTACAAAGTCTGGTGCTAAATCATAATCCTCAGCACTACATCTCTGTGTCTTTTAAACGTCTTCTGGGATGGCAATTCAACCACCTCCCTGGGGAGCCTGTCCGAGTGTTTAAGAACCCTTGCAGTGAAGAATTTTCTTCTAATATCCAACCTAAACATCCCCTGTCACAATTTGAGTCCATTTCCTCTTATCCTAACAATTGTTTTTTGGGAGAAGAGGCCAACACCCCCCTCACTGCAACTTCCTTTCAGGTAGTTGTAGTGAGCAAAAAAGGTCTTCCCTCAGCATCCTTTTTTTTCCAGACCAAACAATCCCAATTTCCTCAGCCACTCCTCACAAGACCTGTTCTCCAAACCCTTCATCAGAGTCCTTGTCCCTCTCTGGACCCTCCCCAGCACCTCAGGGTCTTTCTCATAGTGACTTAACTGGACATAAAGCAGTGTTTTTAGCCCCTGGAGAGGCCAAAGCTTAACTAGCAGCAGTTTTAGAGTACCTTAATAGACCAAGCTCTGAACTGCCTGGGCTCAGCAGCTGCTTTGCAAGGGGCTCTTTGCAGCCAGCCAGCCTGGGTCTGCCTGTGTTCACGAGTCAGTGCTCCTGGGTTTGTCAGCTTGCTGTAATTAAGGGCTGACCTGTGTGAGTGCCATCGCGTTGGGAACTAATAGTCCAATGTGTTTCTGTCACATGGTGATTGACTGCTCTTTACCACTGGGGCACTTCCTGGCTCTGCACTCCTCACCACTCTGCAGACACACACACCTCTGGGGAAAGTTTGCTACCTCCTGCTGCTGAGGCCTTAAGCAGCCTTGCGAGAGGTGCCTCAGGAGTCTGCGAGCCTCAGGGCTTGTCAGCACATCTGTAGTGTTCGCTGCCTCTTCACAGCTGCACTGCTATTTACACCTGGGCCACAGTGTTAGAAGAGTCTTTCCTGCCCGTGCCTGGGCAGAATTGCTGCTGGGATGGGTATTAGGAAGCACAGCAGCTGATGAGACACCTTCATGCTTACACCTCAGGGATTTCTGTTCTGACAGATTTTACAGGAGGTTTTCCTTACTCAGAAAAGGGGCAGGGGAGCCACTGCAAATGGGGGGCTTTGTGTGCCCCACTGCCAGCTAAACCAGCACTCAGCACTGCTCAGGCCACACCTTGAGTACTGTGTCTAGTTCTGGAGTCCTCAATTGCAGAGAGATGTTGAGGTGCTGGAAGGTGTCCAGAGAAGGGCAAGGAAGCTTTTGAGGGGCCTGGAGCAGAGCCATGTGAGGAGAGGCTGAGGGAGCTGGGGGTGTGCAGCCTGCAGCAGAGGAGGCTCAGGGCAGAGCTCATTGCTGCCTGCAGCTGCCTGAAGGGAGGCTGTAGCCAGGTGGGGTTGGGCTCTGCTGCCAGGCAAGCAGCAACAGAACAAGGGGACAGAGTCTCAAGTTGTGCTGGGGAAGGTCTAGGCTGGATGTTAGGAGGAAGTTGTTGTCAGAGAGAGTGATTGGCATTGGAATGGGCTGCCCAGGGAGGTGGTGGAGTTGAACACCTGGAGGTGTTGAAGCCAAACCTGGCTGGGGCACTTAGTGCCATGGTCTGGTTGGTTGGGCAGGGCTGGGTGCTAGGTTGTGCTGGATGAGCTTGGAGCTCTCTTCCAACCTGGCTGATTCTATGATTCTGTGATTTCAGTCAGGGCCTAGTGATGTTCAAGGTGCACATGGGAACAGCTTTGTCTTGAAATCAGGGAGAAGTGAGGTCAGACACCTGCCCATCCCATGGCCCTGGCAGCCCAGGAGTGCTTCACCTGGAACTCTGCTCTGCTGCAGCACTCTGAAAAATCACTTCTCTGTGATGCTTTGCAGGTGAAGTCTGTCTCTTAGAAGAGAAGACTGAAGGGAGACTCATTTTTTTTCCCCCATGACATTAATTTTCTGTTAATTTTTTCTTCCCTCTTTTTATTTTTGGTGCATTGCACATTTTCTAACCAGATTATTTTTGGCCAGTAACAAAAGGTTAATAATAGCCATAAAAAAAAAATCAATCTCTGAATATTTTTTTTCCTCCCCACCAAGGTAATAAAGGAGAATTTCTTATAAAGGTCTCTGTTCACGTGGAGGTGTGTTCCCAGGGAAAGCAGACACGTTTGTGTTCTCAGGCAGATATAAATTGCAGAAGCATTTCAAGGCTTTGTGACCTAATGTTTATTTCTTTTTTTTGTTTTTTGATCTTTGCCCTGTAAGAATTCACAGCCAGGAGCAGCAGGAATTTTAAGTGAAGCCAGAAAAAGAATGGAGGAGTGGGGAGGGAAAACTCTGGCTTCCTAGGAGGCCACAAACACCCCAGCACCTGCTATTAGACACTCCCAAGCACACCCTCAGTTACTGCATGAGGTTCAACAAGAGCAAGTGCAGGGTCCTGCAGCTGGGTCAGGGCAATCCCAAGCATAAATGCAGGCTGGGCAGTGAGTGGCTGGAGAGCAGCCCTGGGGAGAGGGACTTGGGGATGCTGCTGGAGGAGAAGCTCAGCAGGAGCCAGCAGTGTGCACTTGCAGCCCAGAAAGCCAAGCAGAGCCTGGGCTGCAGCAGAAGTGTGGCCAGCAGGGCCAGGGAGGGGATTCTGCCCCTCTGCTTTGTTCTGTTAAGACCCCACCTGGAGTACTGCATCCAGCTCTGGAGCCCCCATGACAAGAGGGCTGTGGAGATGCTGGAAAGTGTCCAGAGCAGGGCCAGGAGGATGCTCAGAGGCTGCAGCAGCTCTGCTGTGAGCACAGACTGAAAGAGTTGGGGCTGTGCAGGCTGGAGCAGAGGAGGCTCCCAGGTGACCTTCTTGTGGCCTTCCAGGATCTGAAGTGCCCTACAAAAAGGCTGGGGAGGGACTTTTGAGGCTATCAGGGAGTGACAGGATTGGGGAGAATGGAGCAAAGCTGGAGGTGGGGAGAGTGAGGCTGGAGGTGAGGAGGAAGTTGTTGAGCAGGAGAGTGGTGAGAGGCTGGAATGGGTTGCCCAGGGAGGTGGTTGAGGCCCCATGGCTGGAGGTGTTTAAGGCCAGGCTGGCTGAGGCTGTGGGCAGGCTGCTCTAGGGTAGGGTGTCCCTGGGCATGGCAGGGGTTGGCACTGGCTGCTCCTTGTGCTCCCTTTCAACCCTGACTGGTTCTGTGATTCCAGGACCAAGTGGCTGTGCGGACTGCAGAGCAAGTTGGTGCCAGTGGTGTATCTTGTACCAATCCATGCAGTGCTGTCTGAATCTGTACCTGTTAACATCTGATTTGCAATTAGATGGGTTTATTCCTTTCTAAAAGACATCTAGAGTAGCAGACAGAGTCTGGTTGCCTCCTCAGCTTATCTTTTTTCCCTGCCCCCTGTCACACACCTCCAGCAGACAGCCCAGCTGCTTCCCTCCTCTCTATTTGCATGCTAACACACTTGTGAGTCAGAGGGCTTGTGGAGACAGGGAGGTGGAGGAGCTGTCCCCTTGTAATACCTGCACTCACGTCCTCATTGGGGGAAAAAAGACAGAATCTTTTCAAATGAAGACAATACAAACATAATAAATGGCCGGGAGGGCTCATCTCCCTCATGACTCAATCCTTCTCAAACAACATTATTATTGACTGGCCTATTGGTTGCCAAAAAGGAAAATCAATTGTACTGGAAGTAGTTGCTGGGCCACAGATCATGGTACTAGCCCAGCAGAGACAGGTTGATTTTTATCAACTATCCAAAGACTAATTCCCACCATTAGCTGAAAACGAAGCAGAAGTGATGGCTGTGTCGAAGACTGCCAAGATTGGTGGCCTGCTGCCTTTGTTTCCTTTGCATGGTTCTGTTTCTCTGCCTGCCTCTAAAAGGGTTGTGTCTGTGTAGGATAAAAAACCCAAGGAGGCATCAGAGCTGCTTGCCTGGCTGGCACTGCTTGTTTCTTTTCTGCCTTGCTCGTTTGGACTGCGCAGCAAGGTACGAACTGCTTCGTTCTTTAGTTGTACACCTTTAGGTGTCTGCAGCTACCTGAAGGGAGGCTGTAGCCAGGTGGGGTTGGGCTCTGCTGCCAGGCAACCAGCAACAGAACAAGGGGACACAGTCTCAAGCTGTGCCAGGGCAGGTCTAGGCTGGAGATGAGGAGGAAGTTCCTGGCAGAGAGAGTGATTGGCATTGGAATGGGCTGCCCAGGGAGGTGGTGGAGTTGAACACCTGGAGGTGTTGAAGGCAAGCCTGGCTGGGGCACTTAGTGCCATGGTCTGGTTGGTTGGGCAGGGCTGGGTGCTAGGTTGGGCTGGATGAGCTTGGAGCTCTCTTCCAAGCTGCCTTATTCTGTGATTCTCTGCACAAGCCTTGTGTTGGAGGTGTTGTGTAGATGCTTGAAAGTGAAGCTGGTCTCAGCAAACACAATCATAGAATCCTTTTGTTTGGAAAAGACCTTTAAGATGAAGTTCAACCAGACAGGAACCCCTTCCCTGCCTCCTGCACCATATATGTGTCATGCCCATTTTTTTCTGTATCAGTAGGGAGATGCTGAGGCATCTTAACTGTATCTGTGCTGCTTTCCCCCTCCCCAGTGAATATGTATGTGTGTCCATGCCCACCACCACCTTGAGTGGTGGTGAGTTGATGGGTGCAAGCACACTTGTAGGTATGATGCCAGCTGCCAGAGTACTTTGCTGTCATGATCATTCTCTAAACCTGGCTGAGATTAAAAGGGAAGATGTCTGAGCCTTGTGCCCTTGCAGTTAATGTCTCCACTATAAATTTCCCCTCATAAAGTCAGGAGGGACCTTGTCCTGGATCTGATGGTTGCTGCAGAGAGTTTGGTTATGCTCACTGCAAGCAAAGGGCATTACAGACACCACTGTGCCATTGCTGTGGTAGGAAGGGTCAGTGCCACACAGACAAGACACTAAACAGAGATGAAAAGCAAAGCAGTGAGAACAGAATTATTAACCACAATAGTGTCCTCCTTCCCAGCCCCTGTCTCAATATTTCTGGAGTCAGCTTTGCCAAGCAGATCTCAGAAGACTGCAGGCTCATACCCCTTCAGTCTTGACATTGTTGCCAATGGGTGTGAAAGCCATTAGCCAAGAGAAAGGAGAGATCTGCTTAGTGACAGAGGGTAGCTCTCTACATTAAAGCATTGACATGGTGCCAGTCACACAGTTATTAGAAGTGGCACAGCTCCATGTCTCTCCTGCGGGTCTCTCTGTGGAATGTAGATTGGCAGCAGGTTGAATGTTAAATGGTCACCACTCAGCAGATGCTGATTTTACCTACTGGGAGAAAGACCATTTCAGCAGAGACATTTGGAAAATACTTGCAGCTGTAAGTGTGTGCTGGGGGATGCAGAGGCTTATCCCCCATTTGCTGCTCTTCTTCTTGCCACACTTTGAGTGCTGTGTCCAGTTCTGGGCTCCTCAATTCAAGAGAGATGCTGAGATACTGCAATGTGTCCAGAGAAGGGCAGCAAGGCTGGGGAGGGGCCTGGAGCACAGCCCTGGGAGGAGAGGCTGAGGGAGCTGGGGGTATGCAGCCTGCAGAAGAGGAGGCTCAGGGCAGAGCTCATTGCTGGCTACAGCTACCTGAAGGGAGGTTCTAGCCAGGTGGGATTGGTCTCATCTGCCAGGCAAGCAGCGAGAGAAGAAGGGGACAGTGTCTCAAGTTGTGCCAGGGGAGGTCTAGGCTGGATGTTAGGAGGAAGATGTTGTCAGAGAGAGTGATTGGCACTGCAATGGGCTGCCCAGGGAGGTGGTGGAGTTGAACACCTGGAGGTGTTGAAGCCAAGCCTGGCTGGGGCACTTAGTGCCATGGTCTGGTTGATTGGCCAGGGCTGGGTGCTAGGTTGGATTGAATGATCTTGGAGGTCTCTTCCACCCTGGTTGATGCTATGATTCAGTGTCTGTCTGCCTAGGGAAACAAAAGCCAGCGTCACCTTCCTTCTGCCTTTTGGAGGGACTGTGCAGTTGCTCCCTTTTGCAACAAAACGAGTGAATCCTGTCCTGGAGTAAGCTTCTAGTTCACCTAGCAGGCTAGTTGGCTGTCCCAGCTTAAACATCCCATGTCAGAATGGGTCCTCTGTCCTCTTGTGGTGAGGCACAGTTTGTCTGGAATCAGCCAGTCCTGAGAAGGTTTTCTTACAGAGAGAAGTTCTGAGCTTATGTGATGGTGGAGTTGTACTGAAATGGTCTGCCATATTTTCCCTCAAGTTAGGAGTTGGCTGCCTGCAAGCTGGGTACCAGCAGTGGGAGAATTGGTAAACTTCCATCCTCTAAATCCGTTTCTGCTGTTCCAGCCAATTAAACATTACAATGAGCATGACAAATAAGTGCTCATTTATGGGTCAATAACTCCCTAGTATGTCTCTGACATGGCTGGCGGAGACAATCCATTTTAGTGTGGTCCTGAGCAACCCAACATCTTCCAAGGATGTAATTGCTTTCCTAGGGAAAGAGAAGTAATAAGGATAATGTAGCTATTGGGCCTTGACTCACTAGTTCAGAAACTCCCCCTTGCCAGTCAAGTTTCTTTGGTATTCAGCCTGGTGTAGGCTGGTTCCAAAGGCACTAGTGTGATGTCAGGGAGTATCCTGATGGAGATAGGCATTTCCTCCGGCGTTAGAAGTGACCCCTCTCCAGATGCTTGGCTTTGCCCACCAGCCAGTTAACTGTCTGGATGAAGAGCCCTGGGTGCAAGCTTTATGGCAATGGACAGGATTTCCTTGTCCCCCTCTTCCTTTCCCCCTCCCTTATTATATATCTATTTTCTCAGCACTATTAGATTATTAAATGCTTAATGACTCTTCCATTCCTGGTAACTAGACTTTTGATGAGCTGCAGTAATAAAACTTTGTAACAGCAAAGCCTGTGCCTGCTTCCTTTATAGGAAGGGCACATTTGGGGAACTGAAGTAATGGGGGATAAAGCTCAATTAATGAATAGAAATAAAAAGAAGTAATTGAAGTAATCAAACTTGGAGAAATTAGTATTGGCAGGTTCTGAATGATGCTCTTGGATGAACAATCTTTCAGAATCCTTCCTTGTATGCTGCTGCTGTCTCTTTATTTATTATTAAAATAACATGATCCATGAGGCGCTTGGGGTGAGTCCCAGCCCAGCTAATTCTAATTAATCCAGTCAGGGAGAGCAGCAGGGTAAGTGGAGCAGTCTATCGGATTGAAATTCATAACTTAATTGAGGTCAAAGTCCCGGGTTGGGAGAACAAAAGTCTTTCTCTGGGACCAGGCAGATCAATAGCAATAAATATCTGGCTTGGATACAAGGAGCTTATAGTGACGGATTATCTGACACTGGCCAGAGGTCCTGCTCTTGTTCAGGGCAGAGTCCTGTGGCATCCACGCTCTAGGGTGACTTTTGTCAGTGTTCCCTCCAAAACCTCCCAAGAACCCTTCAGGGGCTCGTGAGCACCACAGAAGGAGGATGCCCATAAAGAAGTCCACGTAAGTCATGCCGAAATTTGGGTTAGGTTTCCCAAGGTACAGGTCTCTCACTGGTAGCACAAGGGCATGTGTCACATTAGTGCTGATGGAGGTTGGAAGAAATTGCTCAGGCTTACAGGAACTTGGAGCTAAATCACAGCTTGTCCAGAGAAGGACCTTTAGGATCAGGGGAAGCTGAGCAGCGGATTGATGGGCTTCGTGCCAGGTCTGTATTTATAGTGTGTTTACATAAGAGGAGAGGAGAAGGTTGGAAGAGGAAAGTGTAAATAGTCATTAAGGTAGATTTGTGGTGTAAGAGAAAGCAGCAGAAGCAACTGTGGTCTCACTCATTCTTCGGCAAAGCAGTCAGCACCTCTGCTCCCACCTCCAAGACATTCTCTTTTGTAAGGCTGTGTGTGGCAGCAGTGGGTGGTTTCCCGGGACCGTCCCCAAGCACAGCATGACCTGGAGTGGTGACTGCAGCACTGAGCTCTCAGTGCCTAAGGCCGAGAAGAGGGCTGGGACCTGCGGCGTTGCACTGTACCCATGCTGTGGACTACGAGACTTGCCAAGGCCAGCAGCCAGAGAAGCTCCTCTGAACTTTGGAGTAAGTAGGTACTGCAGAGAAGCTCCTCTGAACTTTGGAGTAAGTAGGTACTGCAGAGAAGCTCCTCTGAACTTTGGAGTAAGTAGGTACTGCAGAGAAGCTCCTCTGAACTTTGGAGTAAGTAGGTACTGCAGAGAAGCTCCTCTGAACTTTGGAGTAAGTAGGTACTGCAGAGAAGCTCCTCTGAACTTTGGAGTAAGTGGGTACTGCAGAGAAGCTCCTCTGAACTTTGGAGTGAGTAGGTACTGCAGAGAAGCTCCTCTGAACTTTGGAGTAAGTAGGTACTGCAGCTGGAGTGCAATATTTAAATGCAGTCTTCACCCAGGCTGTTATTAATGCGATGTTTATGCAGATATGACTGCTCTGCTATATCCTCTTTGCAGAGGGCAAATACTGCTGTGGTCAGCATTTGATACACCCCTGATGGATGTTGTTCTGCCAATGTACTTCAACACTGCTTGGAAGAGAGATGGAAACCGCAGCTTGGACGCAGCCAGTGACTTAGTTTGACATACCTGCTCCTCCTATTAACACTGCATAAGCCTAAAGCAGCTGTTAGCATCCAAAAATGCTTCAGCTCCACTGCTCAGGTTTAGAGGTTTAGCTCAAACCTGAGCAGGTTTTAAGGCAGTGAGCAACTGTTGATATTTCTGTGTGTAGAAATGGTTACTGTACCCCCACAGGCTTCTGAAGCTCTCTGGAAAACACCTCTTGTTTTCCACTGCCGGGCATTGCCACTGTGTGGACACTGTGTAAGGAGCAAGTGTACAAGTGCAGTTCCTGTATGCTATTTCTCATTGCACTGTATACTGCTTCCCTCATTCACAGCACAACCTCAGCCTCCTCCTTTCAAGCTGGTGGCTTCACTCTGTGAGTTGCTGTTGTGTTGTCTGTGTGTTCCTGCTTCATCCCTGCCCAGAAGGAGCAAAGCTGGAAGTGGGGAAATTCAGACTGGACGTGAGGAGGAAATTGTTCAGCATGAGAGTGGTGAGAGCCTGGAGTGAGTTGTCCAGGGAGGTGGTTGAGGTCCCATGGCTGGAGGTGTTTAAGGCCAGGCTGGCTGAGGCTGTGTGCAGCCTGCTCTAGGGTAGGATGTCCCTGTCCATGGCAGGGGGCTTGGAACTGGCTGCTCCTTATGGCCCCTTCCAACCCTGACTGATTCTGTGATTCTAATTGCCCAGTTTTGCTACAGAATTCTAGCGTGACCTCAAGCAGGTCACTTGATGTCTTTCTGCCTTGCTTTCCCATTTGGGAAATGGTGAGACCAAAAAGAATCAGTTTTTTATCTCATGGGTATAACAAGGTTACCAAAATATGGTAGTTCTAAGATCCTTGGGAAGCCGAGCGAATGAAATTAAACAGATCCTGCAGTCCAGATAAAATGAGATGAAACAAGCATGAAACTATTAGTGAAAGAAAGGTTTCTTTATCTTCTACAAATAAAAATGCAAAGGGATTAAGTGGGTCTTTTCTAGCTGTTAGCAGTAAGGGCTCTAGCCAGCTGGCTTCTCTTACCCTTGAAGAATTAATTTGTGGGGTACAGTCTTGAATTTAGTGTGCTTACAATGAGTGCCCCTGGAAGCGCTGTCACCTCCTCTGATGCACGGTGCTGCTGCTGCCGTGGCACTGCAATTACTTGCCCTGCAGAGAAAAAAGTGGCTGCTCTAAAGGAGATGCTTGGACACAGGGGTTTGCAGGTTTCTTTAACTGATGGAGGGTTTTTCTTCCTCTCTGTGATATTTCCTTCCGTTACTGTACACCCAGCAGTGTTTTGTGAGGTGGGGGAAAGGAACAGGAGGGCAACAGTGTTTTGGAGGTCTGGTTCGTAGTACGCCTGTGCCCCAGGCAGCTGTGGCTGTGTGGCAGAGCCATGGGAAGTGGTGGCACAGAGATGTGTGTGGCAGAGCCATGGGAAGCAGTGGCACAGAGATGGAGCTGAGTGGCTGGAGGTGGATATACCTCTAGGCAGCTTCTCTGCCATGCAGCTGCATGCTAGAGAAACCCCCTTGTGTCGCTGATGCCAGCACAAAGGCTGAGCACAGTTAGTGATGAGCCTTGTGTGTGTGAGGTGTTGGGAGAGAAGGAAAGGGCCAGCTCTGTCCATAGCCATTTTCCTTCTCTAGCTTGATGATTAGATGAGCAGTGCCACTTTCAGCATGCCCCTCAAAGCAAGAGAGCTATTAATGAACAAAGCAGTCAGGAAGGAGCTTTGACTGGTTGACTTTCTCCAACACAGAAGGAAGACAAGAGAGGTGTTTCAGAAATCAGTGGGCTAGAATGTGCTGCAGAGAAGCCTTGACAGTTGTTTGCTCTTGGCCAGAAGCTGCTTTTCCTGTGTGCAGGAAATTTCGATTTCCTATTTCCCTTTTTTCCTTTTTTTAAAAAAAAAAAAAAAAACAACAAATTTTAATCATGTTCCTGTTGTGTAGGTGAAATCTTGAGTCAGAAGCCAGGTCTGCAAAAGCTGCCTGCTTACCTTCTCTGTGGGTGACTTATCCCTGCTGCTGTTGTGAGGACATTTTCAAGTGAGAGTCGTGGATTGCAAGGTAATCTGGCTTCTGAAGGGGTATGAAATTGAGCTTTGTGCTTCAAGTTCCAGTGGTCAGACCTGGAGGAGATTTGTAAAGTTAAGGCACAGCAATTGCAAATGATCCATTTTTCATGGCTTAATCCCCTCTGCTCCATGCTGGTGAGACCCCACCTGGAGTGCTGTGTCCAGCTCTGGAGCTCGCATTACAAGAAGGATGTGGACGTGCTGAAGCGTGTCCAGAGCAGGGCCAGGAGGGGGATCGGAGGGCTGGAGCACTTCTCCTGTGGAGGCTGAGGGAGCTGGGGCTGTTCAGTATGGTGAGGAGAAGGCTCCAAGGAGACCTTATTGTGGCCTTTCAGTATCTGAAGGGGCCTACAGGAAAGCTGCTGAGGGACTTTTAGGATGTCAGGTAGTGATAGGACTGGGCAGAGTGAAGCAAAAGCAGATTCAGATTGGATGTTAGGAAGAAGTTCTTCAGCATGAGGGTGGTGAGACACTGGAACAGATTGCTCAGGGAGGTGGTAGAAGCTCAATCCCTGGAGGTTTTTAAGGCCAGGCTGGATGAGGCTCTGAGCAACCTGATCTAGTATGAGGTGTCTCTGCCCAGGGCAGGGGGGTTGGAGCTAGATGATCCTGGACATCCCTTCCAGTCCTGACAGTTCTGTGATTCTGGTTTTTGTCTGACAGGAAGTGATCATATCCTCCTTCACCTCCAGTCCTAATTGTAAAGTAAAAGAGGTTAATTCAGACCATGAAGTCAGTTTCAATCTGGGTGTTTGACAGCAGTAGGAAAAACTCAGAGCTATGGTGACTTTGAATCATTCATTTTACTTCTCAGATGGCAAAGTTAAGCATGGATGTGGTCAGTTTGCACTCATCAGCTGGTTTAAGTGGATGCTTGTGATACCTTCTCATGCAACAAGCAAGGCAGCCCTGTAAAGTGGCACATGGACAATCACAGAATGGACTCAGTTGGAGATGACCTCAAGAGGTCATCTAGTCCAACACCTCTGCAGTAAGCAGGGTTGTCCCCTACTACACCATGTTGCTCTGAGCCCCATCAAGCCTTATCTTGTATGTTTCCCGGGATGGAGTGGACAACCTGTTCCACTTCACCCTCACAGTAAAGAATTTCTTCCTAATGTCCAACCTAAACCTACCCTTCTGTCCTTCAGCAGCATTGTCCCTCATCTTTGTGTTACATGCCTTTTTACAAAGTCCCTCCCCAGCTTTCTTGTAGGCCCCATTTGGCTACTAGGAGGCTTCTGTAAGGTCTTCCCAAAGTCTTCTCAGTCTGTCTGTACTGGCAGCTTTAATCAGCTCTTCCATCTTATTTTGTCTGTTGTAGCCAGTAGAAATGCCAGTCAAGGCATCAAGTGAGTGCAGAGACCATCCCAGAGAGATCATCTTGGCATCAGATACAGTGAAACTGGTAGTGCAAATGGAAAGGTTGAGTGAATGGAAGGAAGAGAACAAAACAGAGATCAGCAGAAAAATGGTGTTCTTGGCTCATCCCTTCCCCACGCAGTGCCAGACTGCGGTGACACAGAGGGGCATGGCAGAAGTAGTCTTAAGCAGGATTTAAAGGATAGCAAAGAGTCATTATTGAGGACTTCTGCTGAAGGATAAAGACATGAATTCCCTGCTAAAGTCACAGGGACTTGTATTGGCATCTGTCTTAGGGCTGAATGTGTCCCTTTCTGCCATCAGTTAAAAGAAAGCTCCGAAAGTGATGCACTTTAGCAAAGTCCACAGGGAGATCAGGTCAGTGATGGGGAAGAAATGGGAAACTTTTCCTAGGGAAGAGGAGAAAATTGCTTCATTTGCATTGGAATCCATCACAGCTGTACCCAGTGCAGAAAAGGTTTCCTCTTGGGATAGGGTGGTTTAAAACCACAGCCATCCAGCTGCAAAATTGTTTATTGGAGCAGAGAATGGTACTAATAGTGGCACTGCATATCTGGAGGGATGATGCTTTCCACCTTGTGCCTATCTACTGGAAACAGCTGGCACAGCACTGGTCTCCAGGGTAAAAACATAGAATCATAGAATCAACCAGGTTGGAAGAGACTTCCAAGATCATCCAGTCCAACCTAGCACCCAGCCCTTAAACGTTGCTGTTTCTAAACTAAATATCTGCACAGTATTCCCTAGCTTGGGACTTACCCATCTACATTTGCCAACCACAGCCTGTCTTGTTTGATGTGACTGCGTGTTAGCTCCTATGGTAGCACCTCCTGCATCATCAAATAGCCTCTAAACATCCAGCTTGGTGATTTTCAATTAGCATTTTGTCTTTGAGCCCCATGTTTTGTATCTGCTGCTACACTTCAGTGAGTCAGCTGTGTGTCCCGTGAGTCTGGAGTTGGTCCAAGAGATCAGGAAAGGCATAGCAGATTAGGCTGGGGGTGTCTGATGTGCTCTTAGCAGCACTCCTCATTTCCCATATCCAGGCAGATTAGTGGTTCTTTTATTGTGTTTGCTTCCTGTGCCTTAGGCAGGAAGGATTGCTGTGGCTCTGGAGAGGTATCAAGGTAGGAAAAAAGGAGGAGTCTGACCCTGTTTTGTTGGCTAAATAAATTCTCCTGAAAATATGATTTCTACTTATTTTTGCTGCCACCAACTTTCTATCCTGCTGTAAGCTTGAGAAGTTATATTTGAGATGCAGTATCAGGGCATGGCCCCATTGCTGCAGTAGCTTGGTCAGGCACATTTTTCCCCTTCTGTTCTGGCAAGATCCTTTTCCCTACTTCTGTTTTTCAAGATAGCCACTGTTCAGCTCATTTGCCTTTTGTGCCCCTCCTAGCTCCTGGGCAGCCAAGCTACAGGCCTAGAGAATGTTGCATGGCAAAGGTCTGCTTGAGGCTGTCGGAGTCTGCTGACGTGAGGTGCCTGCTTCTAGGAGCACAGAATGGGCTGGGCTGAAGGCCACCTGGTCCACCCCTCTCTGCAGTCAGCAGGTACATCCTCAACTAGATCAGTTTGCCCAGAGCCCTGTCAAGCCTCACCTGGAGGATCTCCAGGGATGGGGTCCCAACCACCTCCCTGGGCAACCTGTTCCAGTGTTCCACCACCCTCATAGTAAAGAGCCTGTTCCTAACATCCAGTCTAAATCTGCTCTTCTCTAGTTTGGAGCCATTGCTCCTTGTCCTGTCACTACAGGCCTTTGTAAACAGTCTCTCTCCAGCCTTCCATTGAGGTACTGGAAGGCTGCTATTAGGTCTCCCCAGAGCCTCCTCTTCTCTAGGAATGAATCTTTCCCTAACACCCACAGCTTCAGCAGCTGCTGTCTTTGCGCTCAGTTGCTGGACATTGCTCCACTCTGCTGTGGCCAAGAGTAGCTGATGATAAAGAGCAAGGTGCCCTGTCCTCCCTTGTGCACTCTTTCTGGTACCACTAGGCAAAAAAGAACAACAAATGCACTAAATGTCTGCCCCTTAGCACTGGGGCTTTTGTTGTTCTGGAAAACAAAAACTGAACAAAAACCCTCCCAAGCAGTGTTTCAGCCTAGGATTCAGAAGGTTTCAGAGGCGTCAGTTAGACCTGCTTGCTCCGTGATAGCCAACAAGTGGATCCTTCAGATGTCTGAGTGTTCCCTGGAGGTTCACACTATTAATACCTGCCTTATGACAGGGTGGCTGTGCTGATGCCAGGTTGGGGTTTTTCCTTTCCCCTGCCAGCATGATTAATTTTTCTTTCCTTTCTCTGAGCCAGATGCTTCTAAATGTCCTCACGGGAGTGTATTGCTGTTCTTAACCACTCCTCCTGTGTGTTCCCCCACCCCTTTTGCAACTAATTCATGTAATGGCTCCATGTAGAATCACAAAAAGCAGAACTTTGAAAGCTTCCTAAGGTGATGGAATTGACATGTGCAAGTCTGGCCTCCTGGTGATCCTGCTGGGTTTGGGAGCTTAGTGCCAGGTAGTCTGTAAATAACATTTCCCATTTCAGAGTGTACTTATTTGTCTAGCACTTAAAAAATTAGAATCTTAGAATTGTCAGGGCTGGAAGAGACCTCAGGGATCATCCAGTTCCAACCCCCCTGCCGTGGGCCGAGACACCTCACACTAGATCAGGTTGCTCAGAGCCACATCCATCCTGGCCTGTACTTTCAGGGCTGGGGCTTCACCACCTCCCTGGGCAACCCGTTGCAGGGTCTCACCACTCTCATGGTGAAGAACTTCCTCCTAACATCCAATCTCAATCTACCCACTTCTAGTTTTGCTGCCTTCCCCCCAGTCGTATCACTACCTGACACCCTAAAACCTCTCTCCCCAGCTTTCCTGTAAGCCCCCTTCAGATACCAAAAGGCCACAGTAAGGTCTCCTTGGAGCCTTCTCCATATCCATGTAGAAATGCTGAAGTGCCAGGGTTGCTGGTGAATGACAGCAGGGTGTTGAGCTGATGTGCCCCAGCAGAAGGAGAACATCAGGCTGTTAGAGCAGGTCCAGACAAGGGCTGTGAGGATCATCAGAGGGCTGGAGTACCTCGCTTCTGGGGACAGACTGAGAGTTGAGGCCATTCAGTTTGGAGAAGAGAAGGCTCCAAAGAGCAGAAGACTTTAACAAGCTCTACAGCAAGTGTCTTGTTTCCAAGGAGTTTGTCCTTTTGCCACCTCTGTCCATTGGTTTCTTGCAGATAACAGAGCTGTGAGTCCTCTGTGTGTGTCCTCAGCTGTTTACAGTCAGGAATGCATTCACCTGCATCTCAGGGGATTTTTTGCTGGGGGAAGCAAAACTGAGAAAAAGAATAGTTAGTGCTGAATAGATTAGGACTTACTGCTTGTTTGTGTGTGTTAACAGATTCGTAGAATCATAGAACCAACCAGGATGGAAGAGACCTCCAACCTAGCACTCAGCCCTGTTCAGTCAACCAGACCATGGCACTAAGTGCCTCAGCCAGGCTTCTATTGAACACCTCCAGGTGTTCAACTCCACCACCTCCCTGGGCAGCCCATTCCAATGCCAATCACTCTTTCTGCCAACAGCTTCCTCCTAACATCCAGCTTAGACCTCCCTGGCACAATTTGAGGCATTGTCCCCTTGTTCTGTTGCTGGGTGCCTGGCAGCAGAGCCCAACCCCACCTGGCTACAGCCTCCCTTCAGGGAGCTGCAGACAGCAATGAGCTGTGCCCTGAGCCTCCTCTTCTGCAGGCTGCACACCCCCAGCTCCCTCAGCCTCTCCTCACAGGGCTGTGCTCCAGGCCCCTCCCCAGCTTTGTCTCCCTAACAGTACCTGCCAGAGGTGGCTCTCTGGATCTGGTGGAGAAAGGCTTTAAGAAGCCTAGGAAACAGTGTTTCTTAGTTACTTCAGGGCAGGCTGAAATCTCCTCACACCTCTCATGTTCTGCTGTATTTTGTTTGCAGTCTGGCAGTGAGACAAGGTAGAATGTGAAGCAATGGGTTTGCCAATGCAGGTAGTGTTGTAGCAGGGCAGTCATGTTTGCTTTCAGTCCTTTGGTGGGAAGGTGAGAGTCATCATAGCATGGCCTAGGCTGGAAAGGATCTTACAGATGATCTGCTCCAACCTCCCTGCCATGGGCTTCCAGGAAGCCTCTTGACTTGGTTGCTCAAGGCCTCATCCATCCTCACCTTAAACACCTCCAGGGAGGAGGTATCTACAGCCTTCCTGGGCAAGATCCCAGAGTCTAACCACCCTCATACTGAAGAACTTCTACCTAAGGTCCAGTCTAAACCTACCCTCCCTCAGCTTAAAACCATTCCCCCTTGTCCTGTTGCTAGACATTCTTATGGCAAGTCTCTCTCAAGCTTTCCTGTAGGTTCTCTTCAGGTAGTGGAAGGCAGCTCTAAAGTCCCCCCACAGCCTTCTCTTCTCCAGGCTGAACAATGCCAGCTCCCTCAGCCTATCCTCATAGCAGAGGTGCTTCAACAATCTCATCTTGTTTGTGGCCCTCCTCTGAACTTGATCCAAGGGCTCTGTGTCCCTCTTATGATGGGGACATCAGGACTGGCTGCAGCATTCGAGGTGAGTGCAGTCCCCCTTTCAGGGGGGAGTTTAATATTGCTATATCCAACAGGTGAGGCCTCACAAGAGCAGAGTGAAGGGGCAGAATCACCTCTCTTGCCCCACTGGCCACACTCCTCTTGATGCAGCCTAGAATACTTAGAATAACCTCAGAGTAAGGATCCCCGTAGGAGTATCCAAAGAGAGGAGCAGCAGGGCTCCTCCAGCGTCCCTTTCTGTCAGACAGCAGGAGCCCTTTAGCCCGCAGCAGTGTGGGGATGAAGTTAACATTAACCTGAGTTTGGAAAACAACTGGCACCACTTGATTTCCCCATTTAATTGAGTTCTCTGAGGCTGTGCAAGTGTGCTGACCGCCGACCTAAACTGCTCCACCCTACCCATTTCCCTCCTTAATTCCTTCATGCTAATGGAGCTGATGGGGGATGTTGACTGCGCAGATAGAGAGAGGGAAAAAAAGACAGGCTGGAAATAAACGGGACCATTTCAGCCCTGTGCAAGCCTCCCTCTTCAGTGAAGTGCTCCTGAGTGTCACAGCTGCGCTGACTGCGCTGTGATCTTTGTTGCCATTAAGCTGATTATATCTGCTGAAGGCTTCATCCAACTAATCCTGCAGTGCTGCAACCGGTTGCTTCACATTTAAACACACTTGGGTTGTTGGGTTTTTTTCCCCTAAGAAATCAAAGTCAGTTTGGCTTCGTTGGACTTTGGAAATGGGTCAGACTGCTAGAGGGAGCCACTGTTTTAGTGGTTAGTTTGGTTACTTAATGCAGGCAAGTGAGGTGCGGTAATGGGCTCCACGTGTTAATGGATGCACTCAGTTTGGGAGAGGGCTGTGCAGGCATTAGGACTCAGCAGCATCTGGTGGGATTTTGGGTGGATGTGCTGTGAAGGTGCTGTGCTGTCACTAACCTTTGGCACTGAACCAATTTGTGTTGTTTCCTCTGTGGGCAGACCGTACAGGCAGCAGCTTTCATTCGGCATTGACCCTGTGGAGGGAGATTCTGACAGGTTGGATTGATTCAATTGATTTAATAATCAATTTAAATCTAGTTCTTGGTTATTTTTCTAAGGAAAGGTTGATTTTCATTAGTTAGTAGCCATTAAAATATGTTCATTTGCAGCTGAATACAGCCTTTATAGTAAATTTAGCTCTTCTTTCTGCTGATCAGATACATGATGTCTGTCTGTGTTTACTTAATTATGGAGTTTAACCTCATTTAGTCACATTCCTAATTTTTTACATTGGAATGAGGCTAGGAAAAAAGCCAAATATTTCTTCTCAGTTTGACTGTTAGGTGCTTGGGGTTTGTTTTTCTGTTGTTGAGGTTTTTTGTGTCAGAGTACATCTGAATGGAAAACAGCATTTATCAGACACCTCTTAAAAACAGATTAAAATCTCATCATAGATAGGGTGAGTTTGATTTTGGGGAAGGAAAAAGTAAACAGCATTTTCTGTGTATTTGTGGATAAAAAATCACTCCTGATCAGTATCTTTATTGATGATCTGGACTAGGGGATTGAGTCCAGCATCAGTAAGTGTGTAGATGACACCAAGCTAGGAGCTGCTGTGGGGCTGTTGGAGGGACCTGGCCAGGCTGGATGGGTGGGCAGAGGCCAATGGGATGAGACTGAACAAGGCCAAGGGCAGGGTTCTACACTTTGGCCACAGCAACCCCAAGCAGCACTGCAGGCTGGGGACAGAGTGGCTGAGACCAGCCAGGCAGAGAGGGAGCTGGGGGTGCTGGAGAGAGGAGCTGAAGCTGAGGCAGCAGTGCCCAGGTGGGCAGCAGAGCCAATGGCATCCTGGGCTGGCTCAGGAGCAGTGTGGGCAGCAGGACAAGGGAGGTTCTTCTGCCCCTGTGCTCAGCACTGCTCAGGCCACCCCTTGAGTGCTGTGTCCAGTTCTGGGCTCCTCAATTCAAGAGAGATGTTGAGGTGCTGGAAGGTGTTTGGAGCAGGGCAGCAAAGCTGGGGAGGGGCCTGGAGCAGAGCCCTGTGAGGAGAGGCTGAGGGAGCTGGGGGTGTGCAGCCTGCAGCAGAGGAGGCTCAGGGCAGAGCTCATTGCTGTCTGCAGCTGCCTGAAGGGAAGCTTCAGCCAGGTAGGGTTGGGCTCATCTGCCTTGGCACCCAGCAACAGAAGAAGGGAACAGAGTCTGAAGTTGTGCCAGGGGAGGTCTAGGCTGGATGTTAGGAGGAAGTTCCTGGCAGAGAGAGTGACTGGCATTGGAATGGGCTGCCCAGGGAGGTTTAATTGACCAAGACTTGCAAAGCTGCCTACGTGTGGTCCTCAGTGTGGGTGGGGGAAGTCTGAAGATAACCATGCAGAAGGCGTGTGCCAGCCCAGTGGTGGTAGGTGGTCTTGGCAGCTGCCAGAGTCTTGGTTCAGAGCTTATGGTTCTCAGCTTTGAGCTTTTCATTACTTTTTATTCCCAGATTACTAAATGAAGGCCAGATTCACACTAAACATAGGCTTAGGTGAAGACAGATGTCACAAAAAGAGGGAAGACCTAGTGTAGAAAAGGACAGCATGTCCTGTCCTAGCAGTCACAGCATGCCAGGAGCTCAGCATCCTGAGAACTAATTCTGGCTGTGGGCTGTGTTCCTCGTTTGACCTTGACTAAGTCAGGCAGGTTTTGTGTGTGTGTCTCAGTTTCTCTAAGTAACATGGGAATACTGTGTGCATATATCCCTGGGTCTTGCCTAGATTAATAAATCAATATTTGTGAAGTAAGCCTTGCTAAATGCCAGCTGCATCAATACACATACCTGAACCTTGCACACAGCTTTGGGGGTGTGCCTCTGTTTCTGCCCTGAGAGTGCCTGGGTACCTCAGAGCCCTGGGCCAGGTCAGTCATCAGTGAGAGAGAGACAGGTTTGGGTCATTTTCCCCTTCCCAAGGGACTGCCTGTAGCATATATCTGCAAGGAGGTCTTGAATACAACTTTTCCACTTAACATGCTCCCCCATCACCCACTGTCAGCAATGAGATTAAATCCTGTGCGACTGCAGAGGACGTTGCATGATTAAAATCCTCTTTCAGAAATTAATATGTACCACAGCTCTGTAGTACTGTGCCTCTTCTCAGGGAAGGGTATTGTCTCCTGAGCACTCAAGGTGTGAGAAGCCACCAAGTGAAGCTATCTATCTTGGAATTTTATGCCGCTGCACAGTTGCTCTGCTGACAGCTACAACTGCATCAAATCACAGGGACCTGGGGATTGCTCCCTTCACAGGGTCACAGCTGGGATGAGGGGGGTAAGTTTGGCAGAACAGCAAATAAGATAGCAAAAGGAGTGGGTTTTGAACCAGAAGTTCTGCTTGCAGCAAAGTCCACTGTGCTGGTTTGAAGATAGCTAAGAGTATTCTGGTGAGAAGAATGAGATGCTAGGCTGAGAAAAGGAAACAGTGCTGCTGTCTGCTGCACTCACAGGCTTGCTGAGGTGGATAAAGACAAGAACACAAACATAGAAAACACATCTGCTTTGGCTGCCTCCTTTCTCTCTTTAACCTGCTAACCCCTTTGCTTCCTAACCCCCCTGGCCCATTCTCCAAACTCACCTTGAATGTAAGGCAAAGTCTGGGATAAGGTAGAGGGGTGGAAAGGAGGTGTTAGGGTGGTTGGAAGCCCCTCCTGGGGACTCTGGTTGCTGGGAGGGCTGCTGTGTTTCTGTGTTACCTTTTCAACTTGTCTGTTTCTGTCTGTAGCTGTAGAGATTGTAAATACCTGCTTGTAAATATAAAGCTACATTCTTTAATTTCCAGCCACTGAGTCTAGTCTGGGGGATTTTCTTAAGTGGGAGGGGGCAGGTAACACCCAGACCATCACATCCACACTCACCCATTCTCCTCGGAAGGTGTCTCCTGTAACAGGGTGTTCAGGAAAAAACACCACTTTCCCTCAGGTACTGCACAGCTTTTCCTTACCTTGCTGCCTGTCAGCCAGGAGAAAGACAGCAGTTGGTGCATTTTCATACCCAAATCCAGCCTTCCTTAGGCAGCAGACATTGATCTGCTGGGGCTTTACTTGCATGAGCTTTGCATTCTCTTGGTAGGTATGCTTAGGTCTGTAGGGCTTGTACAACTGAAGCTCTTGAGCCATCATTTCTGTTCTGGTTTAGGTGCTGGGAGGCTTGGTGGATTGACCAAGAGGTGCAGTAGGGTGAGTTATAGAATCACAGAATCAACCAGGTTGGAAGAGACCTCCAAGATCATCCAGCCCAACCTAGCACCCAGCCCTGGCCAAGCAACCAGACCATGGCACTAAGTGCCCCAGCCAGGCTTTTCTTGAACACCTCCAGGGACAGAGACTCCACCACCTCCCTGGGCAGCCCATTCCAATGCCAATCACTCTCTCTGACAACAGCTTCCTCCTAACATCCAGCCTAGACCTCCCCTGCCACAGTTTGAGACTGTGTCCCCTTCTTCTGTTGCTGCTTGCCTGGCAGCAGAGCCCAACCCCACCTGGCTACAGCCTCCCTGCAGGGGGCTGCAGGCAGCAATGAGCTCTGCCCTGAGCCTCCTCTGCTGCAGGCTGCACGCTCCCAGCTCATGGTGGATGGATTGCTGGCTTTCTGGAGGAACTTTTCTGGTAGCAGCTGCTCTTTGAGTGTTTGTTTCACACAGCTAGCAGGCTTCATACTGCCTTGAAGAGGGCAGCAGCAGAAACAGCTAACTCTGTGAGAGGTCTTCCTTTCTACTCCCACATCCTTGGTAGCTGTAGCACAGAGCAGTTAATATGAGCATGTCCCACAGGTGTTCTCTGGTAATAGACCCATGAATATGATTTCTGCCTATTTAAATCCTGCTATGAACCTGAAGCTCTGAATCCCTGGTTAAGCTCCAGGCCTCATTGAAAAGTGCAAATGCATTTGCTGGTGTGAGTTACCGCCAAACTGAGAAAGTGCTGTTGTTGGCAGCCCACCCCATGGGCATGGTGTCCCTGGGTGGGTTGTCCTACACCTGCAGGGACACTCTTGTGGTTAAGGGTTTGCCTTGCCAAGCTCCATGGCTTCTTTTTTATTGTGGCTTCTTTTACTGTGTTTGGTTTGGGGCATGAGAGGGATGTGGAGATGCAGGAGTGAGTGCAGAGGAGGGCAGTGAAGCTGGGGAAGGGCCTGGAGGATAAATATTATGAAGAATGACTGAAGGAGCTGGGGATGGTTAGTTTGAAAAAGGGGAGGGGAAACCTCATTGCTATCTACAGCTACCTGAAAGGATGTTATGGAGAAGTTGGTGTTGGTCTTTTCTCACAGATAAATAGTGCTGGAACAAGAGGGAATGGCCTCAAAATGTGGCTGGGAAGGTTTAGACTAGGTATAAGGAAAAAGGTTTTCCCAGCAAGAGTGGTCAGGCACTGGAACGAGCTGCCCAGGGAGGTGGTTGAATCACTGACCCTGGGTGTGTTGAAAAGTGGTTTGGATGTGGTGCTTGGGGATATGGTTCAGAGTGCACCTTATGGAGTAGGGTTGTCAGTTGGACTGGGTGAGCCTGAGGATCTTTCCAACCTGAATGTTTCTGTGCTTGTGTGATTTCTGTGATTCTTTGGAAAGCTTCTCTTAGCAGCTGGGATGGAGAAGGAAGGTAGCAGCTCAGTTGGTATTTTGTTTTAGAGCTGCCTCAATGAAACTAGACTGAAGTGATATTCTCAGGTTTGGTCTGGGCTCCTTCAGCTGCAAGACATTGTTGCTGTTGTAGGTTACAGTTAGCATAGAGAAGTCTGTAAGGAGGATAGGATAGAAATAGAAATAGAATTAGAATAGAATCAAATCAAGTTGAATCAAATCAGCCAGGTTGGAAGAGACCTCCAAGCTCAGCCAGTCCAACCTAGCACCCAGCTCTTCCACTCTGATTGGTTCTGTGACTCTGTGGCTCCTGCTCTCCAGAGCCACCCGAGTGCTGAGCCTTGGTCAGACACACAGAGCTGCTTCAGCTTAACTCCCCTCCTGTCCGTGTCCACTGGGAGGCACTTGACATGTTCCCCATTTCACAGGTGGGAAAACTGAGGCACAGAACCGTTTGGGTTCAGCTGCTGTTTGCGGCAGAGCTCCTTCTGCCCGTGCTGTGCCTTCCCTGTCCCCAAGGGAAGGAGGGCTGGAGGTAAGACTGAACAGGGCTGCTGTTGCCACCGGGACTGGGTTATGTGGCAGACTGGGTTCATGCTTGCTGCTTCCTGTTCTGAGTGTGCATTTGTGCTGAAGCCTCTCCCTGGCTGCGGGCAGGCTGCTGGCTCCCGGGAGCGCCAGAGATGGGAGGATGTGGGGGAATCTGTGGGAGCACCGGCTCGAAGCAGACACCTGCTTCCCAAACCTGGATCTGGCTCTGCACAGCTTTTAGCAGAAGGGTTGATTTGGGTCAAAATTTAATGCAAACACTGGTGCAGGCCATTTGAACGTTTAGTTCATGGACCTGTTAAGGCAGCAGGATAATCCCTTTAGATTACCCGTGTAATTCCTGGCGAATATTCATTTTAAAGGGGCTTCAGTGCCCTCAGTCATTAGCAGAGGTTAGTAATGCATCTCACAGCTGCCAGCCTCAGTACGACAGCATTTGTCACGGGGAGGGTTTTGCCTTTTGTCTCTCCTTTTGTTGGGTTGGTTTTGGTTTGGTTTGGTGGTTGGGTTGGTTGGTTGGTTGGGTGTTTTTTTACCATTTCTCCGAGCCTTGCCAGCTTAATCCCATAAGCTCACCTCTAATCACAGGGAAGCAGCCAAGCTGCCTTTGCCAGGCTGACTTCCACTCGAGCAGGGCTAAGGAGGGTGCCTAATCCTGGGCTTTGCTCCCGCTGCCTAGGGAAGGTGCTGGGTCCCCAGGCGGCGTGGGCCGGGGGGAGGCTGGAGCTGGGTTCAAGGACGCGCTCCCGCTTTAGTGTGCGCAGACATGCTCCTGCTGCCTGCCTGATTGGCAGGGTTAGCTCCGGGAGCCTGCAGCTTTTTAAACTGATTTGATTAGACCCACTCCTTTAGCCCGTGCCCTCCCCCACTGCTCGGCCCACCACCTCCGCCTGATCCTTTTAACACAGCCCTCAGCCCAGCAACCAGCGGGGCTGATTTTATTTTTCTTTTCCCCCTTTTTGCCAATTCCAGTGCTGAATTTTGACATTTGGTAAAGTAGATTATGCAGCCCTACAGGCAGGATCAGGAGGCAGCATCTCGGGCTCCTCAGGCTGTGCTTTATTGTGCCTAGTTGAGAGGATGCGATTTGCCTCTTCCTACTTGCTCTTACTGTCTCTGCTCTTTTCCTGGCTTTTAATGTGGATGGATTGGTGGATGGATAGATGTGGGGACAAGAAGCTGAGGGCTCACATACCCCCACAGATGCTCAGTGCCCTCCAATTCCTCCCCTCCCTGGAAAACCAGGGCTGGAGAGGATTATAGAGTCAGACCAAAGTGAGTCAGCAGCCTGGGTTCTCTTTTGCTGTGGTGTGAGGACACTGCTTGCTGAAAGAAGAATCTGCAAAGTTTTGCAGTGTGGCCAGAGAACTCCCTTACCTTGTAGCAGCAAAATAATGGTATGTTTTAGTAGTAAATATTGCTCTGGGATGGCAGATCACCCATAGCTTCCATCTTCTAAGCAGAATGGGCACGGAGAAGCCAGAAGCAGCTGTTTTGGCATTAATGCCCACAGCCATAGGGACAGCAAGTGTTGGGTAGGCACCAGCCCAAGGGTATGGGACCCTGTTTGCTGTCTTTAGCAAGTGTGGTGCAGCACTTCCCAGTTGGAGTCCTGCGCTCCGCCTCTGACATGCAGTTTATGTTTGTCATATTAAATTCTCCAGGGGAATCTGCAGCCTTGTGTACAGAAGTGCCTCTTGCCAAGCCTCTTTAATCCTCCTTTTAATAAACAAATAAAGCCTATAAATCACAGGCCTTCACAAAAGAAAGAGCCCCAGCTCACTGGAAAAACCCACTGGAGAATGAGCAGCAGTGCTGAATTTTTGGGAATCCTGAACTTACCCAGAGGAAGCCTCATCTCTGCCTAGCCTGTGAGTTAGAACTGATCTAAAGTGGTGTAGGCTAGCAAACAGGACCAGCCCTACAGAGTCACCCTGGTGAAACAGCACAGAGTATAGACAATCCCTTCCCCACAATGTATTAAACCTTGACATACTGCATTACTTAAGAGGTCTCGGGGAAAATTAAACCTCTTTCGACTGGGTTTTGCAATGCAGGGGAAATTTTAGTGACATTTAAAAGGTTTCTCTTGTGTTCCTCTAATGGGATAAATAAAAAAAGGCTTGTTTTAGGCCAGCAAATGGGGGGACAATCCAATTTCCCTGATTCCATCAAGACACTCTTAAAGCATTAGCTTGTGCAGTTCTAAAAAAACCCACAGCAGACTGACCCCACTGCCTGATGGCTCTGAAAAGTGTCCTGATGTGGAGGTATTTATCCTGCACAGCCTGCTTCATCGAGGCACTCCAGCAGCTCTCCTCAATGTACTCCTTTGTCATTAAACTGTTTAGGAGGACAACATGCACAGGAGGAAACACAAACACCAGTTTATTATTTACTGCAGCAATCCACGCCGGGGCTGTGCCCGGAGACTAATGGGGGCTGATGTGCTCTGTGAGTTTGCTCTTTGCAAGGGAAAAAGGCTGGCCTGAGCTGGTGCCATGTCTAATGAAGGACCAAAAGTTAACCGTGCCCTTAACTGTGTGTTTTTAAGCACAACTTTGGCTGGAAGCAAAGGGAGGTTCCCCTGTGGAAGGCTGTGTGTGCGGCTTGTTTGCAGCGGTCAGGAAGATTAATGTATCAACACTTACTTGGGAGGGAGCTCTGGGCATTGGTAATGGGAGATCCGAGGCCTTTCACCTCGGGGTCACTGATTCAGCTCTGCCCCACGTCGGTCGCCTCCACCAGAACCTGCCATCTGCTCCTTCCCCAGCGGTCCCAGTTGTGGGTGCTGGGGGACAGATGTCCGTGTCCCAGCAGGCTCCCTGGACTGCTGTAGTAGGAAATGGGATGGAGTCGCTCAGCTCAGCCCCCATGTGTGAGGGCATCCTCAGCCTTCAGCTTGGGCCGAGCGCCACCGGGGAACTTGACCTTCTGCCACGCTCGTACGAGCCGTGAATGGCAAACCTGTTAGTCCTGCCCTGTGCAGAGTAACTCATTCAAAAAGCAGGGCATCCCTGCACATAAATCTGTCTGTTAGGAAGTTGTCTGTGGTTTTCCCCAGTTGCCTCCAGCTCCTGCTGAATTTCATTAGGAGCACCTCTATTATACAGCAGGAGGAGGGAGTGAGTGCTGCCTGTAGACTTTGAAAGAGCCCTTTAAAGCAAAGATCAATCCTGCATCTCACTAAATAAGTAATGACAGACCAAACTGCAAGTACTTAGTTCAGCTTCATTTTAATGGCCCTGTGGCTCCATCGAGAAATTTCAGTTACTGACACAGTTTGATGTCCTGAGGCCGTTTTCTCCAGACATTTCTCTCTTTTTTTTCCCTTTAATATTGGCACTTTTTTAACAGCCATTGGGAAACCTGACTGTCTGTGAATAAGCAGCGCTCATAAACCTTGTCCCTCTCTATTTATTCCTCCTTTCTTCCATCAGGGAGCAGTCCCAACGATCATAGGCTGAGAGGGGAGCTTTCAGAGCCTGCCGCGCGGTTGGACTTGTGGTAGATGATCAAATGAAAGAGCAGCTTCGTGCCTTGTGAAACAGAAAAATGGTAAATCAGCTACTAATACAATTCACAGAGGCTGCTAAGAGGCTGCTGGACATCACAAAAACGGCAACCCCTGGAGGTGATGAGACGGGAGCTGCTTAAGTCAACGCGTGCAGTCAGCTGCTCCCTGGCAGTGGTCCACTCTGGGGCAGGATCCAGGCTCTGCTGTCTTCCTCCCTCTGGCAGACAGCTGTGAGAACGTCCTCTCTAATTCCAGATTAGCCACAGAGAAGAGTCCTCATCCTTAAGAAACAGGCGTGCTTGGGAGGGAAAGGCTGTCTGGGGGCTGCAGGGCACAGCACTGTCCTGAGAGCCTTTCAGAGGTCTGAGCAATCATCTCTGGAACTGGGGTTTAGTAAGGGAGTGGCAAAAAAAGAAGTGACTTGCAAGCTGAGGACCATGGGCCACAGTCACTCAGCTCCCCAGGCTTGGCTTAGTGAAGTCCAGATCTCATTTAATGAGTTCAGACCATCTTGAAGTGGAAAGTTTTGATTTTGCATCCCAAGCTGAGGAGGGCTTATGAGACCAAACCAGAGTCTTCAAAATCTTTATCCTCACCAGCTTAGAAGAGGAAAAGATCCCTGGGCTGTTAGCATCATCTCTGCCCCTCTTGTGGCACCTTGCCCGGTGCAGTGTGGCTGCACTTCCATTGCAGTCATCACAATGTGTGACCTCCCTGCAGGTCCCATGGCAGGATCCTGGGGCATTTCAGCTGACCCTGCCTTGGCCCAAGTCAGTGAAAACCAAACTGTGGGTTCAGACTAGGTGCTGCTTTGGCCCACCAAGGGGTGTTTTTTCTGCTCACTTTTGGATTTATGTCCAGTGGCCACTTGGTCGTTGGCTTTAAAGGGGCAGTTTATACGCAGAGGGCAACCTGAGATGGGGAGGTGGCAGCTGTGAGTCCATCATCGCTGACAACTAAACATCTCCTTGACCACCCAGGGTTGTGGCTTCAAGCCTGTGTAGGAAAAATAGGTTGTTTGCAAAGTCCTGAATCCCTTGGAGTAAGTACAAGCCACTATTTGCCTTCAAGTCAGAAAGGGTTCAGGTCAACCAAGCCGTGGCAGCAGCGCTCTCTGCTCCCAATGTCTCCTGTCCAGCCTGCTCAATTTAGCAGTCTCATCAAGCTTCCTTCTCTCCTTTTATTCAGGTGGAGCCAGTGGCCCGTTGACTCGTGGCTGGTGCTGGCTGCCACCCTGCCCTTGCAGCCCCCAGCAGCAGCCCGGGGAGCCATATGCAGGGGAGCAGCGTGCCCGATAGGCCGCGGCGGCAGCGCTGCCGCCCACGCGTGCTGCCCTGCTACCCGACAGCCGGTCCCGCGCGGGCGCCGTGCCAGCAGTGACTTTACAGGCTTTGTGGCAGAGATTATTTAAAGGAGATTAACCCTTCTAAACCCCTTAGATTTTAATTATTTCTGTATGTATTTATAAAACCTGCAGTCTGCTAGTGCCAGGGCACAACTGCCCCAGTCCCCAGCCTTAACCTGGATTCCCGCGCGTACCGCACAGCCATGGCGCAGGACGGGGGCTGGTCTGCACCAGAGGCTCATTGGACTTAGTTATTTATTGCCACTCGGGAGCAAATTCACATCTGGGATGAAAGTGAAGCATTCTGGTTTCAAATTGCAAAAGGAGCTAATAACTGGAGTGAGTTTAAAACACTAACAGGACATTAATTGAATTGTTTGAGTCAGTGCAGCATCTCTCACTAATTGTTTTGTTTAAGGCAGCTCTGGCATTAACGTGGGCTGTTGCCTCCCCACTGCCTGTGTTGTGAACATGAAGCACCCTGCTTCTCTCTGAAGACAGGGCTCTCTGCTGGGTAGGATTGACAGCCAGAAAAAGGGAGACCTGTTCTTTCAGTCAGGCTCTTAGTGAATCTTTTATACGTGTGTTAATGCTGTGAAACGATGAAGTCTGGAAAACTGTCCCTGCCAACAGGTACTCTCAAGAGAAAAAGGTAAAAAGGCTGTGCATCTCCATCCTTTCATGCTTTGCTTTCTGCCATCTTGGTTTGAGCTGGGCTAATTAATTTTTTGGAGTTGAAGAGTGATGGAGGGAATGCTTCCTCACTGTGAGATGTAAAACCCAAATGAAAGTGGAAATGCCCTTTTTCTGTTTCACAGAGCAGCCTGGCTTATCTCAGATGATACCACACCTTGCAGAGGTGGGGGAAGGAGACTAAGAGAGGTGGGGAAGAGGAGAGTGAGAGGCAATCTCATTAATGGTTATAAATATGTGCAGGGTGAGTGCCAGGAGGCTGGAGCCAGGCCCTGCTGGGTGATGCCCAGTAACATGACAAGGGGCAGTGGGTGGAAGCTGAGGCATAGGAAGTTCCATGGAAACACGAGGAAAAATTTCTTCAGTTTGAGGGTGACTGAACACTGGAACAGGCTGCCCAGGAGGGTTGTGGAGATTTTCAGGACCTGCCTGTGTGTGTTCCAGTGTGATCTGATAGAGGTGATCTTGCTCTGGCAGGGGGCTTGGACTGGATGAGCTTTCAAGGTCCCTTCCAGCCCCTAACATTCTGTGGTTCTGTGAAACTGTGAAACAGAGTTGGTAAGCCTTTGCCACTGGACTGTTGGACCAGAGATACTGCAGAAGCCATCTCTCCATGTGGGTATGGATATGGGTTCTGGCATGAATGCTGCAGCCTCTATTCCTCTATCTTCTAGGAGTACCGCTGAAAAAAAGTCAGTATTCAGATGTCTGTCTGTCTTGTAAATGCAAGTGTAAAAGGTGGCTCTTAGAAGGAAACAAAGCCCACAGCATTAATTACAGACCCAAATGATCTGAGGGGAAAAAATTCATTTGGAGCATGTTCCTCTAATTCAGATGCTTTTTATTTATCCTTGTCTCCCAAACAAAGAAATAAATACAGGCAATGCCAAGGAGTCCATAAATAATTTTGGCTCTTGGAGAAGCTCCTTAATATGCACACAGTCCTGCTTCTGTAGTAGTGAACATTTGACCAGTAGCAATTAATTTCTTATCACAGCCTTTCTATGAGGTAAGAAAACATTAGTGTTTCCATTAGGAGGTGGAGAATGGGAGCTGTCCGAGATGTGCCCAGCTTCTCTCCCTTGCCTTGTGGCTTGCCAAGAGCTGCCGGAGGGAGAGGGCATCACAGCAATGTTCCAGGCAGGTCTGACCTCCTCATCAGGTGCTAAGACTCAGCAAACATTCAGTGTCTCTATAGGTCAAAAGAACTGTTGTCAAACTAATGACTTTTCAGCTGCTTATTGTGAAGCCTGTTGGCTAAAGGTGTTTCCTTTAAAGGCAAGTGGCAAAACAGGGAAGGGGAGGAAAAAGCAGTCAAGGTCTCTGGTATAAATCTCTTCTGTGTAGGAAGGGTGAAAAGAGGGCTTCTTACAAAACCAGCCTCACAGAAGAGAATATGTGATGCTGTAGATGATTGGGCAAAGCATCCCAATGGTTAACATTTCTCTTCTCATTCAAATGGGTAGGATCTTGAGCTGGCAGTGCCAGACCCCTACATTCAGCCCCGTGTCCCAGGGAGGGGGAACAGGGAAGTAAAGGGTTAAATTTCGGGGCTGTAGAAGCAGATTGTGTTTTCCTTCTATGATGTGGGCTGACAAGACATCAGTATTCTATTCATCTGTTGGGAATTAGGCTGTTAATCCAATCAATGACTCTTGAGCGAGCTGCAGCCTGCCTCCCCACTGGGGAACAATCGGATCAGACGGGAGATTGTTTAAGAGCACAGTGCAGTCCCCGTGTCAGGTGGAATTTCCAAGCGTTCCCTAGTGAATTGGGGATGGGAAAGCTGTCTCAGCCCATTTATCCTGCCCCTTAAATGACCAGGTATCTGCCTCAGCCTCACTAAAGTGATAAAGCAGTGCAGGAGCTACTAACTTTTACACGGGGAGGGGGCAGGGAAGAACCCTAGGAAGAGGGATTTTAGCAGCTTACCCTTAGGACTATTGTCCTGTTTGCAGCCTGGGATGGCTTTGGCATGGGTTTGTGGAGGCTGGCTCAGCTGCACTCTGTGACACTTGTTACAGCTCTAGCCACCAGCCCTTCCCAAACGCATTTGATGCCTGGGCTGAGGAAGCCCAGAGCTTCGCAACAGCTTTTCTGCCGCACCAGCATGCTTGTTTGATGGCCAGACAGGTGCCCGGTGCTAGACGTAGCAAACCAGTAGCAAATATTCCTTGGAGCAACCTATAAATAGGTATGTACTAACCCACAGCTGTGCTCGGGGTGCCAGCTGCAAAGTGGGGTGAAAAGACCTGGCAGGAAAACAGCCCTGAGAGTTTTGGGGTGGCCACGCGAGCCGCTGGGTAGGTTCAGCAGTCAGTTTATTCTGCAGTTACAGAGCGTGGGGGGATATTGGGAGTCTGTATCCGTGCCAGCAGCACTACATGCTGATGATAGTAGGATGTGATAAATCCCATTGAAATTGCACTTGGAAATTTAGGGACAGCACCAGTTAGAAACTAGGGCGATGAGGGATTAGTGTAACCCTGGCACGCTGAACTCCTCAGGCCGCTGGCTTTTGGGTGCATTAGCAGATGCAGGCTGCAGGAGGGAGTGACTGGCAGTTCCTGGCCATCATATTCTCTCCAAGCTTTCTTCAATCTGCTTTTAACAGGGGCTTTGCAAGTGCAGGGCTCCACAAATTTAGTGCACCTAAATGAACCGTGGCTGTGAGCTCAGGCAGCAGCTATGAATAGGGAAGTCCCCAGACAGAAGGATTCCCGGCTTGGAAGCTTGGCTTTAAAGGGGCTTCAACTTTCCTCTTCCCTCGATCATAATTTTGAATCATGCAAAAGCTAATGCAATTTTCTTTGCCTTTCAGTGGTAGAGTGTGCTGTAAGGGTCTGTGCCATTAGAAATGTAATAATTGCTTCTCTATGCAGATCTAATTTATCTCTGAGGCACTTAGAAGATGGACCAAATGATAGCCTGGCGGTAGGCTCTGGAGAAGGGCCCAGAAGGTGAGGATAAAGATCTGCCTAGCACCTTCCATCATTACAGAAATCTGCCCAGCACAACGCAGGAAAAGGGCTGAATGGGAGGAAAGGGGCAGAGGAGAGAGCTCTAGGAGAGGGCAGTTCAACAGAAGAAGAGTCCTTGCCAAGCGTATCCATATGCATAGGGGATGGAAGAGTTTACTGAGGAGCCAGACTCGCAGGGTGTCCAAGCCCTGGTGCTGTCAGCCTGGGCTGCTTGCAGTCCCCAGATTGCAATGCTTGTGAGCAGTGTGTGGATCTTGGTTTCACTTCTGCTGGAGTGTGCTTTGTGTCCTTTCTCCCGTGGTGCTGTGCCGCCAGGGATGCACACAGTGATGTGCCACAACAGCCTACACTTAACATTAACAGCCATACCCTCAGGAGCACTTCCCCAACACCAGCTAGCCGGTTACCCTCATGTGGGCTCCCCAGTGTGAAAAATAGGACAGCATTAAAGCCTACTTCATTTCCGTAGGGTTGGAGCTGCTTGGGACTCTAGATGTTGTGGCACAAAGCTGTTAGATGGTCTTGATTCTCAAATTGCTCTGCCTCTGCTATTGCTTTAAGGCTCAAGCAGCAACTAAAACCAAAAACCTGTGTGCCTGTGAGTCCACCGTGGTCTGAGGTAGAGATTTTAGGACAGGATCAAATTTCAAACTCAGCCATGGCTTTTCTGTGCCAGCACTTTTACACACAGCGACCCACTCGTCTGGCTGCTTCGACTGGACAGGCATTCATTGCACATATATTAATGTATGTGTCCAAAGCCAGGCTGCTGTGTGCAAAAGCAGCATGTAAATGAACATCAGGGCTGTGCTGGGGCTGTCTGCTGAGCTGCCTGGTGAAGTTTGGACTGGTTAAATTAGCCCACGTTGCCTGGGTTTACATCCTGGTGGGTATTAGCATGGCAGTTGTGATAGTCCTTTAGCTGCAGCTTCACCCTCTGTCATCCTGGGGATAAAACTTCAGAAAGAAAGAAAGAGGAGATTAAAGTAAATTCTTGGGAAGTCAGAGTCTGAAACAGAAACAAATGAGAAATAAAACCCTTTTTAAAAGTGGAGGGAGGTATTTTCTTGCTATTTTTCATCTCCCTGGCTTGAGTGAGTGTGTGTCGTGAGGCTGCAGAGATTTATATTCACAGCTCCTAAGCTCCAGTGCTTGTTGAAGAAGCTGTATTATTCCAGCCCTCTTTATTCACTCACCTTCTAAAGATGTAGTGTAAATATTTATCTTCCCTCTGGCCCATCGTGCTGCCCAAGACCCAGTGCTGTTAAACACTCTTATCACCTCATCAGTCTTATCTCCTGCGATCCCTGCCAACATTTGGAGCCTGTCGATGGGAACGAGCCTGCACCTTAAAAGGTGCCACAGCTGAGCAGAAAGAAGAGATGCCAGGGAATGTCTTAGGATGAAGAGTGCTACCCCTCAGGAGGGGGAGGGGAAAGGATATCTTTTCTGCTGTGCTTTTCATGCTCACGTTGTCTGCTCTCGGAGGTGTGATTGAAGGCACAGGGATGAGGTTTCAGTGTGGATCAGCACTGGAGGAGGTGTGGGGGTCCTTTGCAGACTCCTGAACAGGTGTGGAAGGGCTGTCCCACCCCAGCTTCACCACTGATACGGGGTCTAGGTGAACCAAAGTTTACCCTGGTAACCATCTGGGTTTGGTTTTGACCCTTTTTGTTCTTCTGCTGAAGGAAACGTGAGATAGAGGAAGAAACAGCATCTCCCTTAGGGCCACCATCTCACTTAAGAGGTTCTTCCACACAGCTTGGAGAGCAAATGAAGCAGCTCAGCATTTGTGTAGCCCTGTTTTAAAGCTGAACCCAGCACAGCCAAACTCTGGCACATCAAGGTCTGTTTGCCATGGCTCGTTCAGTTTTGTAACGAGTGCATCCTCTCAGCGAGGCTCAGCCAAGCTCTTTCCACATCTGCCCTTCGGTCCAGAACCCTTGTGTTAGGTTAAGCAGGGTACAGAAGTTCCCAAGGACTGAACATGGGATGGCAACACCAATATAATCCTATCACTTACGAGACAAAATTGATGCGCGGCGGCCGTAGTACCACTTAAGGGATAAGGCAGTTGGTCCATCTGCGCCCGGCCCATCTTCTCTCATTTCTCTTGCTTAAATTTCTCAGGAGCAGAACAAAATCCTGTTATCCAATAAGTTACCCACTGGTAGTTGGATTTTCATTGAGTGACATCTGTCACGGACCGTGGGTGCAGGAGGTTCCGGTGGTTTTGTGGCGTCTTTGTTTTGATGGCTTTGGTAGATGTGGGCGTTTGGGTTTATTTCTGGGGTCTTTGGGGACGCTCTGCTCTCTCCCTTGGAGGCCATACAGCTTGGCTGTCATCCTGCCACGGCCAGATGTGCCAGAAGGCTGTAAAAGGCACCAGAGATGGGAGAAAGCTTGGGATCTCTCCGTGGTTGGTCAGTAACTTGTGTGTGTGAGCCGAGCGCTCCTGTGTTTGAGCAGGTGATGGTCTTTGCTTCGTTCCTGGTTGTCAGTCTGTCTGCCTGGGTGGGCTCTGCCATTTCCAGGAGCCACTTCTTTTTAGGGGCAGATGCTTGCCAGTGCCCTGGAAGCTGAAAGCAAAGCTGTACAGAAATATGTATCACTGCTTTGAGCTTGGTCTTTTCCTCCTTCGGTGCTGAAGTTCACTGAATCAAAGCTCTGCTCTCCTTTTTAACTTGTCACACTGACATCATTCCAGCTGCTGAAAGGGCATTTCTCAGAGGCGTCCTGGCATAGAGCCTTGGACCCAGAGCTGCCCATCTCTTCTCTTGCACCCCCTGACGCCAGCCCCACTACTCAACATCTTTGCTTTGTGCTCTTCTCACACTACAGAAGCTCAGGTTGGGGGCAAGAAGTCTAATTTCTTCTAACGTGCCTTAGCACAGGTGGTCGCACACCCTGATTACCTGACTTGCCATAGCTCAGAAACGACTGGTTACAGCCTTCAGGGCTTTTACCTTCCAGAGTTATGCATTTATTATTGTTTTATGTGTATCCATAGAATCCTGTACTCACAGTTCTGCATGATTTACATCACTGTCACCTGAAAGATAAATTGCAGAGAAAAGAAGTAAACAATCACGGCAAACCCCTTGCCTGGAATGCTCCAGAAACCGCTGCTTTTTGTCTCATGGCAGGAGTCAGAATCTCAGAAAAGGCCTTCAAGATCATCAGGTCCACCTTATCACCCAGCCTCATCTGATCAACTAAACCCTGGCACCAAGTAGCCACATCCAGTCTCTTTTTAAACACCTCCGGGGACAGTGACTCCACCTCCTCCACAGACAGCTCATTCTGATGTCAGTCACTCTTTCTGCGAAGATCTTCTTCCTGACATCCAGCCTAAACCTGCCCTGGCTCAGCTTGAGGCTGTGGCCTCTTGTTCTGTCACTGGGTGCTTAGGAGAAGAGCCCAACCTCACCTGGCTACAGCCTCCTTTCAGGTAGTTTTAGTCAGCAATGAGCTCTGCCCTGAGCCTTCTCTTCTACAGGTAAAACACCCCCAGCTCCCTCAGCCACTCCTTGTAGGGTTGTGCTCCAGCCCCCTCCCCAACCTTGTTGCTCTTCTGTGGACACATTCAAGCATCTCAACATCTTTCTTACATTGAGAGGCCCAGAACTGGGCACAGAACACACAGTAGTTGTGGCCTAAGTGGTGCTGAGTACAAGGACTTCCCTAGTTCTGCTGGCCACACTATTCCCAGTACAGGCTAGGCTGCCATTGGCCTTCGTGGCCACCTGGGCACACTGATGGCTCATGTTCAGTCAGCTGTTGACCAGTACCCGCGGGTCCCTGTCTGCCTGGCTGCTCTCCAGCCCCTCTGTCTCCAGGCTGTCTCACTGCTTGGGGTTGTTGTCACCAAAGTGTAGAATCCAGCATCAAGGCCAGCCACAGTTCATCTTAGGACCACTTCTCTGCATCTTGTTTTGTTGCAAAGCAAAGGTTTCCAGTGCCCAGCGGACAATATTCATCTCAGTTTCCACAAAGGGAGCTGTAATCCTCACTTTCACAGCCCACTCCTGGGTTGTTTCCAAGTGTGACCATTGTAAGCTGAAGCCTCAGCACTGCAGTACCTGGAGCCAAGCAGTGTGTGCAGAGCAGCCAGGCACATTGGGTTCTGATTAGCAACAGTGCTCCAAAAAGCCAAATCAGAGAGGCACTGAAATCAGCAGCCTCCTGAGGACGTTTCAAGGCCCTTAGGGACTGACCACACTTGAGCTTTTTCCATTTCCCTGGATTAAAATCTGTCACAGAGAAAAGCACAGGTGAGTGGCATAGCAATGGGGAAGTGTAACAAATAGCATTTGGCCTGGCTCAGAGGAGGGGAAAAACAACCTACCCACAGCACAGCTGAAGTGAACACAGTGTTTGCATAACAGTGGATTAATAGTTCTTTCTGAAAACCACACTGGGATTAAAGAGACAGCTTTCATATGCCTGGGCTTGTGCTCTGGCTCTTCAGCCCAATAAATGCCACAATGTACATCTGAGAGAGATTAAAAACCTCCTTGGCCCAAAGGCTGCTGCTGAGGCAGCAGTGCCTTTGGAAGAGAAGCAGCTGGCTGTGGTGTTCCTGGAGCAGGTGTAGTTCAGCAGGAGTTTTGCAGCAAAGCATTCCCATGGAGAGGGATTTTGTCCCACATCCTGAGCCCCACATACCTGTGGGGTTTGTCGGGTACAGTGTCAAAGGTGACAGTGTGGAGGGGAAGTGACTTCCCATCCCCCAGCACACACACCCTGCACGCTGAAAACTGCCTTTCCAATAACTCATTCCTTGTGCTCCCTCCTCTTCTTCCTCAGCCCTGCTCCTCTGTGTTCTGCTGAAGTCAGTGCCAGCCCTGTCACTCCTCTGAGCAGAATTATGCTTAAAGGACCACTCCAGGGATGTGTCTTACATCGGTTACCTTATTAGTGTGGAATAATCAATGGATGCTGTCCTTGATGCCTTCAGTTGTTTGGTTTGTGGTGTCTTCTAATGACATCCATTTGCATTAACCTCCCCACGGTTCAGGCAGAAATAGGCTCATGAAATGAACAAGGGGACACAGTCTCAAGTTGTGCCAGGGCAGGTCTAGGCTGGATGTTAGGAGGAAGTTGTTGGCAGAGAGAGTGATTGGCATTGGAATGGGCTGCCCAGGGAGGTGGTGGAGTCGCCGTGCCTGGAGGTGTTCAGGAAAAGCCTGGCTGAGGCACTTAGTGCCATGGTTAGGTCGATTGGCCAGCGCTGGGTGATAGATTGGACTGGATGATGTTGGAGGTCTCTTCCAGCCTGGTTGATTCTATGATTTCTATGATCTCCAAACTGTCAGGGCCACAAATTGGGTCATAGCAGCACATGGAGGGGAAAATTCTCACCCCTCACCCTTTGTTTGGAGAAGACATGAAATAGGTGTTTAGGCAGCAGATGCCTGCTATGTCTGGCAGTCCTCTTTTGTCCCTGTTGCTCCTGTGGTTGTGGTGTTGATGTGGTGTCCCCAAGCAAAGCATGGCACCTCCCACCCTGAAACACAAGTCCATCCTAGCTCCTGAGCAAAACAAGGTTAATAACAACATAGTAGTCTAGGAAACCAGAGGTCTCCAACCAGCCTCAGATGGATTTTCTACCTGTTTCCCTGTTCCTTGTTTCCTTTCCCCTCCAGAATCCACAGCAGGCTGTAGAATTTGCACCTTAATCCTAAAGATGATGGTAATTACAAACTTAAGTCTCCATAAACAGATGCAAATAAATTAAGGAGGCGAAGAACTGAATTAGAGGCTAATCCTGGTGGGGTAGTGAAAGCAAAGGGGCCAGTAATTCTTTCCTTCTGGTATTTCACCTGTTCTTGTGTGGCATGCTGCAGTGCCTGGGTTTGCACTGCTGGCTGTACCCTGTGGGCACCAGCTGCTCACCCACAAAGCCCTGCCCAAGCTTGTGGAGTCTGGGAAGGGGACACAGTTCCCAAAGCACTGCAGCTGGTGCAGCAGTGTATGTGTTAGCTGGAGGAGGGAGCTGTGTGCCAGCATCTTCACGTCCTGTGGTTTGCCTTGTCCTTGTGCTGCAGCAGTGTCGCACAGATGAGTTTGTCAATCAGCTCTCATTCCTCAGTGTTTTGTAGCCCTTTCTTCATCCTCATAGAGCAAGGATGCCAACAGCCCAACAGAACAGATTAACAGATTGCATTGGTTTGGAAGGGACCCTCAGAGGTCATCTTGTCCAACCCTCCTGCTGTTAGCAGAGACACCTCCAACTAGATCAGGCTACCCATGGCCACATCGTGTCTGATCTTTAATGTCTCCAGGGACAGAGCCTCAACCAAAACCCTGGGCAACCTGTCCTGGCACCTCACCACTCTCATTGTGCAGAACCTCCTCCTGATCTGCACCCTAAATCTGCCCTGCTCCAGTTTCAGGACATTGCCCCTTGTCCTATTGCTATAAGCCCTTCTAAACAGTCCCTCCCCAGCCTTTCTGGAGGTCCCCTTCAGATACTGAAATGTAGCTATAGGGCCTCTCCAAAGCTCTCTTCAGGCTGGACAGCCCAAACTCATTGGTGAGCTTTGTGTCAACCTTCAGTCAGTCTGAAGAGCAGGTACCTAAGATTTATTGAAGTGGAAGAAGAGCATTTTCCCTCTGTCCTTCCTTGCTATGGAGAGTGCAGTGCGCTGAGCCGTGCTCTTGAGTAGCTGGCCAAGGCCAGGCTTGCCATCTTGGACCGAAGCATCAGGATTAGCAAGGGTCCCAAAGTAAGGCCATAGGATTGAAATCCTTCATCTTTATGGGCTGGAAGTGCTAACGCTGTGAGCTGAATTATCCTCATGCCGTGACGTGATCTGTGCACTCTGATGGGGGAGCAGGTATTGATTATCCATCAATATGGATTGATGCCGGAGGATGATTCAAAGCCTCGCTGCCAGGTAGCTGGCTGTCCTGGGCTGTGTGTCTAGTCAGCTGAAGTACTGCTGTGATCCAGCTGATTTGTGTACAACTGGGGCTTGCTCCCATCCCCACAGTCTCAGCTGTACCTTTAAAATGCACTCCCTCTCTGTTTTTCAGGATGGGGAAGGCCAGACCGCACTCCATTACGGTAAGCTGCCTTTCAGCTCGGTTGCACCCTCTTAACAGGATGGATTTGCAGATGGATAAATGAGCTATGTACAGAGAGCAAATTTCAGCAGGAATGTGAGCAGGGAGGCTGGATTTGATTAAGCAGCAGCGACCTCCACTAGCAAATCCCAGCATGGTATGAGTAGGAGCCCCGAGGACAAGCAACAGAGGAATGCTGCTGTCCTTTCTTCATTCTCCTCTGCAAATATCACTCTAAAACTGTCCTTTCCCTCAGTTAGTGAAGCATGTTTCATACACTCATAGATTCATAGCATGGTTTGAGTTAGAGGGGACCTTAAAGATCATCTAGTCCCAACACCCCTGTGCCATGGGCAGGGACACTTTCTACTAGACCAGGTTGTTCAAGGCCTCATCCAGCCTGGCCTTGAACACCTCCAGGGAGGATCATCCACAAGCTCCCTCAGAAACCTGTTTCAGTGTCTGACCACCTTCACTGTAAAGCATTTCTTTCTTATATCCAACCTAAATCTCCATTCCTCCAGCTTCAATCCATTCCCTCTCCCTCCATTCCCATCACGGCAAGGCATTGCAAAAGGTCCCTTCCCAGCTTTCTTGTAGGCTTCCTTTACTCCTACAAGGTCTCCCCAGAGCCTTCTTTTCTCCAGGCTGAACAGCCCCAACTCTCTCAGCCTGTCTCTATAGGGGAGGGTTTCCAGCTCTCTGATCATCTTCCTGGCCTCCTCTAGACCTGTTCCAGCAGTTTGATGTTCCTTTTATAATGAGCATGGCAGAGCTGGATGCAGTACTCCAGGTGGGGTCTCATGAGAGCAGAGTGGAGGGGCTGGATCACCTCCCTCACCCTGCTGGTCGCACTGCTTTTAATGCAGGCCAGCACTTGGTTGCCTTATGGGCTGCAAGTGACTGTTGCCAGCTCGTGTTGAGTTTCTCATCAGCTGACACCTCCAAGTCTTGCAGAGTTTGTCTTGTGCACCTCCATGCCTCCAGGACATGGTTTGTACAACTCGCAACCCCAGGAGTGTCTCAGGTTAGGGGACACCAAGGTTAAGAGAAGGGTCCGTAGTGGCTCTAACAGATTACACAGGTGAGAGGAAGAGGTTGAGCAAGATGACCTTCACCTCCACGTGTCCTGGTGACAAACCTGCTGGATCACAGCTGAGAGAGCAGCAGCTTCTCTGGTATCAGAAGCAGCAGAGCAGAGTTACAGTTCGTGTCCCTCCTTCAATCACATGCTAATTAGAGATCAGATTTTGTAGCAGTCCTTTTAACTGGAAGATGAATTCTGTCTCCAAATGAGAAAAGAGGAGGCTGAAGTGCCACGTGCAGCACCGATGTGCAGGGAATAGGAAGAGAGCTTCGATTTAATCTGTGTTGTCACTTTCTCCAAAATTGAGACACACCAGTCCCTATTTCACACTCTCAGTGCCTGTCACCGTGTAATTAAGAGCACACTTGTCATTCTGAAGTGTTTGTCTCTTTTTCTCTCCTCCTGATCTCTCCACAAGGACATCAGGAGGATGGCAAAATAGCTTTGCAGCCCGGCAGTCCAAGGCATAGCACTTGGATCTGGATCTGAACTGCCAGAACCCACAGCCCCTGAACCAAGACTCTAATTAAAGTAATGTAGGACTTCTCCCCATGGCATCTGTCCTTGTAGGACACTTTAGTTTTCAAATTCTTGTCCTTTTGACTCAAGTAGCAAATCATAGAATGGTCTGGGTTGGAAGGGACCTCTGAAGGTCATCTACTCCAACCCTCCCTCTGCAGTCAGCAGGGACACCCTCCACTAGCTCAGGCTGCCCAGAGCCTTGTTGAGCCTCACCTTGAATATCTCCAGGGCTGGGGCCCCAGCCACCTCCCTGGGCAACCCATTCCAGTGTTTCACCACCTTCATAGTAAAGAACCTGTCCCTAACATCCAATCTAAATCTGCTCTTCTCTAGTTTGAAGCCACTGCCCATTGTCTTGTCACTGCAGGCCTTTGTGAACAGTCTCTCTCCATCCTTCTTGTAGGTCCCCTTCAGGTACTGGAAGGCTGCTATTAGTCTCTCTGAAGCCTTCTTTTCTCCAGGCTGAACAACCCCAGCTTCCTCAGCCTCTCCTCATAGCAGAGGTGCTGTAACTTCCAATAATTTTTGTGGCCCTCCTCTAGACCCATTCCATCAAGTCTGTGTCCTTCCTATGCTGAGGGCTCCAGACCTAGATACAGTACTCCAGGTGAGGTCTCACCAGAGCAAAGTGGCAGAATCACCTCTCTGCATCTGCTGGCAATGCTTCTTTTGAGCTGTCACTTCGTGCTGCAGAACCAGAGCATGCCTCTCTCTGCCCCTCTTGGTCCACATTTTGGGCTTCCTCTCTCCTGGGCAGATGCTTTCCCCTGCTCCTCGCTCTGGCACTGACATCTGCCCTCCGAGGCATGCAGAGTAGGCTGTGCAGAAGCCTAGCGAATGTGTAAGCTATTCAAGAGCACCTTCTGCAAGCAGGTCCAGGGTGTGAAAGCAGAGGGTGGATGTATCACCTCAGTGGACATTATGTGCAGGTGAATCCCTCTGGCTGGTGGCTGAATCAGGCTGTTTAGCACAAGCAAACAAACACAGCCTTTAATATCACCCTGCCAGCTCAGACCTTTCGTTAATGACAGCTTACCAGGGTTTCCTCCCCCCCAGAATGTTTTGAGTGTTAACTTCTTTCCTTCTCCTTGAGTATTATCCCATGTCATCTCTGGCAAAGGCTCACTTGGGTCACTGGCACAAAGCTCTGGTGTGCTGGTGGGTGCCCCACTGTCCCTGCCTGACCGTCACTGCACCCAGGCTGTCCTCATTCCCTTGGGTAGCTGATCTGGCCATAAAGCTCCTCTGCCTTGGAAAGAGCTTACTGAATGAGTGAATGGTTTTGATTCCAGTGGCTATTGGCCTGCACCTGGAGCTCAATGAGAATCTCCTGATACCATCTCAGTATGCACTTCATAACCAAGCCATTAATTGCAGCAGAGAGGCATAAGAGCTCGTATGGGAACTGTCTCTGGTGGTGTGGTACACAAAAGTACCTTCCCTGTCGTTAGAGGCTGTTCAGGGAAGGGTTAATCCCATCAGCAAGGCCAACGAGGCAGCCACTGCTTTTAGGGTGTCTCCATCCCTTTTTATGAGGCAGCGTGGCCTGACAGCTGTCCTTGTGGTGACAGCTCTCCTGATTACAGCCAGTGTCAAACTGCATCCTGCTGTGGGTTATAAATCCTGCCTCCTTCCGACGGGCGCCGACCCCGGCTTTAATCGGAGGTTAAGCGGAGGCCAGCTGGCAGCGCGGCCGAGGGCACCGGCACACCGCCGGGACACTGCGCCAGAGCTGCTCTGCGCCGGGCTGGGCAGCAGTCGGTGCTGTCAGGGCGGGCATGAGCACAGTCTCCCTGCTGAACAGCCTGTGAGGCTTCTGCTCCTCTCCATCCATCCATCCACTCACCCACCCGCCGGGCCGCTGGGAATGCTGAACTCATTGCTGCTGCCTCTCCCAGAGGAAATCAAGGCTGCTCCGAGCGCTGGTGGCCACGTGGCCCTGGATGGGCAGGCTTCTCTATCCCCCTGGGTGCTCTGGCTTTCCTGCAGAGCACCATCTGTTCAGCTCCTGCTGTGCTGTGGGAGGGGATGCTGGAGGGAGAATAATACAAATATTAAAAAAAAAAAAAAGAAGAAAATAAATTCATCATCTGAACCCTGAGGATTAATGGAGTCAGGAGGCAAACTGCGCGGGATGGAAATCCATCTTCACCCGTGCCAGCGGCAGGGCTGCCACTCTGGCCCCTGACAAATCGAGGGTCCCAGGGTGTGATAAATCCAGCTGCTCTCCCGCTCCCCAGGGATGCCCCCAGCCTGCTCGGGGACATTGCCTGTGCTGACCAGCAGCAACAGACAAAAGGAAGCCACTTCTCCCCCTGCTGCCGCAAGGAGCCGCCGGCTTGGCACCCCTGGAAGTCTGCTTCGGGCAAGAGTGCTGTGCTGTCACCCCAGCACATGGCCCACACCTCCTTCCACACCAACCCTTTTCCCCTCTTCTTTAATTCTTCCTAAGTGTAAGCTCCAATCACACATAAATTTGTTTTAATCAAACATTGCTGCTTCTCCCTTCAGGTCAGTACAAAGGTGCAGAGCGATGCCAGAGACACTAACTAACATTTAACAGCAAAGCCAGAAAGAGTGGGTTGGTTCTGTTGTAAAGCTCCCTGAAATAGAAGTACACTCAGCAGCTACCAATGCAAGAGGAAGTGCTGGCTTCATGTTCTCCTAAGGCAGATGTTTTGCCTTCACTAGGATCTGCTTTGCCTTGTGCTTAAGGGAAAATCCAGGCCAAAAACAGCTCTTCTCTATTAAGAGATTCCCTCTTTTTCCTGGTTCTTTGGTTTTAACATCCTTAGGCAAGGCTGGAGAAGAAGCTCTTAACATCCTTGGGACAGGGAAGAAGAGCTCAGGTCAAACTTGATTCTATCTTGGCAGAGCAGTCAGGGTTGAACACAGTTGCTGGTGGGGATGTTAGAAATGATGGTGGTCTGCCATTGCCAGCTGTCTGTGGGCACGGGCACGTTCCCCTAGCGCTGGTGCTCAGGAAAGGGCTGGCCAGCAGCTGAAAATCATCTGTATTTTCCACAAGGAGAAACCATAGAATCAGGGTTGGAAGAGACCACAAGGATCAGACAGTTCTAACCCCCCTCACATGCCCAGGGACACCCTACCCTAGAGCAGGCTGCACACAGCCTCAGCCAGCCTGGCCTGAAACACCTCCAGCCATGGGGCCTCAACCTTCTCCCTGGGCAACCCATTCCAGCCTCTCACCACTCTCATGCTCAACAACTTCCTCCTCATCTCCATTCTGACTCTCCCCATCTCCAGCTTTGGTCCATTACCCCTAGACCTATCACTCCATGAGAGCCTCAAAAGTCCCTCTTGAGCTTTTTTGTAGGCCCCCTTCAGATCCTGGAAGGCCACAAGAAGGTCACCTGGGAGCCTCCTCTTCTCCAGACTGCACAGCCCCAACTCTTTCAGTCTGTGCTCACAGCAGAGCTGCTCCAGCCCTCTGATGGATGAAAGGCAGTAGTGATGATATCCAGCCTGGGACAAGCTGCCTGTGGAGGTTCAGCAGGCAGGCAGGGGGCAGAGGCATATTAAAGTGTTAAAGATATCAATGTATTATTACTTGTGGGTACAGAAGCAGGCACCGATGGGTTTCCCAGGTGGCACCTAGGGAAGTGCACCATCACAGAGGCATCCAGTATGGTTCTGGTCCCAGTCCTGGACATGAAGGTATCAACCAAACCGTGCCCAGGCACCCTGTGCATCAATCCCTGCAAACCACCCAGCTCCAGGTGGCTCTGGCTGGGCTGCAGGCTCTGGGGGTGGTGGCTGCACTAGTAACACCCCCTCAGGACTTCTGCCTCTTCATTGCCTCCACGCTGCCTCTTCTCTTTCCTTTGCACTGTTAAGCCCAGCGGCAGGTGACACATGGAGCACTGACAAATGATCCGCTCCGCCTCGCCAGGTGCTGAGATGGCATTTCCCACTGGCACACGCCTGGGACCTCGCCGCCTACAGCTCTGCTCCAGAGGCGCTCCTCGCTGCCAGCCCGGCTCAGGAGCCCCAGGCTAACCCTTCCCTTTATCCCCTCCAGCCGCCGCCTGCGAGTTTCTGGACATCGTGGAGCTGCTGCTGAAGTCTGGAGCCGACCCCAGGCTGCGGGACCAGGAGGGCTGCCTGCCGGAGGAGGTGACAGACTGTAAAGCCATCGCTGCGGCTCTGCAGCAGCACTCGGCTGGCAGGGCCTAGCCCCGCGGCGCTGGCAGCGGGCAGGACAGAGGCGCTCCGCACTAACAGCCCTGCCCTTCCCCCTCCCAAGGGGCAGCGGCCGGGCGAGCTCCGCAGCACAAGGGGTGGCTGGCTGGGCACTCCTCCTGGGCGGGATGGCATCAGGGTTTTGCATGCTCTGACATTTATCAGCATTTTAGGGGGGAGGGTGGGGAGAGAGGGCCTGGAGAAGGTCCCAGGTGCTGTTCGAAGGCATTAAAGCCAAGTACCGCTCCGAGTGTCTCAGCAGAGCAGCCTGTGCTGGCTGCTTGGCTGCTCCACGGGAGGGGAGGCGTGCTGCGCCAGGTGAGGGGCTCATCTCTCCCGCTAAAGCTCAGCTGCAGATTGAGGTGGTTTTCCCCTGGGTCCGAACAAAACATGGTAAATAAAAGCACATTGTTGGGACAGCCTTTTTGTGTCATTCTTGCAGGGCCTGGAAGCAGTAAGAGTGGGAGGTAGCCTAGAGATGTGGTAGCCCTTGGAAAGCTCTGCTCCCTGTGGGGAGGGACCTACAGAACACAACAGGATCATACAGCTGTCTGTCCATCCCTCTACTTCCCATCTAGCATGTAAGACCAGTGCTTGATGGCTAACCCACCTCTCCCAGCTGGCAGGACTTTCACCACGTCACACAACCCCTTGGCTGATTTAAACACTTAACCCCCACCTCCATCAGCAGCCTCAGGTCCTCATGACATGTGCTGGTCCCAGGGGTGGCTCAGTGAGGGCTGAGTTTTTATAAGAGCTTGGCACAGACACAAACTTGCACTCACTCTGTCACTCCTGCAGGCTTGTCTTGGACACTTCATGGTCCCCTCAGCTGGCCAAACACCCAGGAGATGGAAAAGATCTGCCTCTTGGCAATATGTCAGGTGCTGGAGTGAGGTGGGATGAGTGAAGGGCTTTCTGCAGCCTCATCAGGATCCTCACTGGGCTGTGTGATGAGTCAGTCCAGGGCAGCTGCCAGGGATGGGTCTGTGCTTTGGGCTAACTGCTGACTGGGAGGGAGGCTACTGCCCTGTCCCCACTGTGCCTGGGGTGGGTGTACAAGGCAGAAGGAGGCCATGGCTTCCCTGTGGTGCATTGCCATGCTGCTTGCTTTCCCTCAGGCAGAGAGATGTAGAGCCTGGGGGTGGCAGAGGACATCTCCATCACTCTGACAGGAAGCCACATGTGCCATTGAGGGACCTCCAGCCTTGGGAAAACAAGTGGGAATGTTCCTTCTGCTAAGGCCTGGCTGGGCTGGAAGTTACTGTGGTTTTGGCCCCCTCATGGTGGCTGCTGGCTCCTGCCAGTGTTTGCTGCACTGGTTGAATGCTGCCAGCAGCTGCAGGCTCAGTGGTGAGGACAGAATGGCTCGGGCAAGTTAACAGGCTGTACAGGTCCTTATATTGACCACATCCGTTTCTTTTTCCATTAGTATTGGAAGGGTCTGATGGGCTGGGAAGCTGCTCTGATGGTCTCCATGATTTCAGGGGGAAAAGAAACCCACCATGAGTTTTTCTGAAGTCAGTAAGGAAGGCTGAGCTCAGCCTCCTCCCTATGAATGTCCCAAAGAAATCACCTTCTTGCTGCAGGAAAAACACCTTCAGAGCCCAGCTGAGATGGGGGACTGGTGAAATGAGCCAGCAGGGAACTTGGATCCAGACGTGTGCCTCCTTGGTGGCATGAAGATGCTGATGATGAACATCAACAATCTGTCTTGAATGCCAGGTTTCAGTGTTTATGGTTCCTGTGGGGTGATGCTTCTTTGGTGGAGGGAATGCAACAGGCTCCTGACCCCTGAGCAAGGACCTACAGTGCCTTCTGCTCTCCCCCACCAAGAAGCCCTACAGGCAGGTCACAGAATCTCAGAATGGTTGGAAGGGACCTCTGAAGATCATCAAGTCCAGTACCCCTCCCAAGGCAGGTTCACCTGCAGAAGGTCACGTAGGAACTCATCCAAATGGATTTTGAATGTCTCCAGAGAGGGAGACTCCACCACTTCTCTGGGAAGCCTGTTCCAGTGTTCCATCATCCTTAAGTTAAAGAAGTTCCCCCTCGTGTTTAGATGGAGCTTAGGTTAAAGTTTGTGCCTGTTAGCCCTTGTCCTGCCACTGGGCACTGCTGACTAAAGACTGATTGCATCCTCCTGACACACTCTGTAGGTACTTAGAAGCATTTATGAGATTGTTTTCCCCCTCAGTCTCCTCTTTCCCAGACTAAAAAGTCCAAATTCTCAGTCTTTCCTCATAAGAGAGCTGTTCAGTCCCCTCATCTTTGCAGCACTTTACCCTCTCCAACAAGTCCCTGTCCTTCAACCAGGCTCACATCACAGTCACCATGCTCAGTCAAAATGCAGTGGGTGCTGATGACAGCACCAGTGGCTTTGTGTCAGGATGCAGCTCACAGGATCACAGAATGTCAGGGGCTGGAAGGGACCTCCAAAGCTCATCTAGTCCAAGCCCCCTGCCAGAGCAGGATCACCTCTAGCAGATCACAGAGGAGCACATCCAGGCAGGTTTTGAACACCTGCAGAGAGGGAGACTCCACAACACCCCAGGGCAGCCTGTTCCAGGGCTCTGTCACTCTCACAAGGAAAAAAATCCTCCTTATGCCTTCATGGAACTTCCTATGGCTCAGCTCCCACCCATTGCTCCTTGTGCTGTCACTGGGCATCACCCAGCAGAGCCTGGCCCCAGCCTCCTGGCACTCACCTGCACATATTGATAACCATGGATGAAGAACCAAGTAAAGATGCCAGCTTCAGTGCTGGGGTGATCTACCCAGAACTGGCTTGTGGTGGCATCAAGGTTAGGGACAAGTGAGGCCATGCTTAACGCAGAGCCACTGCCTGGCTTGATGGACACAGCAGGCAATAAAAAAACATCTCTCTCTTAGAGCAGGGATGAAAAGCAGTGACTATGATGCCTCTGCTTTCAGCAAACACATTTAGGGGCTGAGATGTTTATAGCACTTTGGGGCTATTTGTGAGGTTGGAGCCTTTCCAAAAACAAACAGAAAAATAAACCCAACCAAAACACAAAACCAAAAAAAAAGCAGGGAAGTGAAAAGGGGGGGGGGAGAGACACACACAAAACAAAACCACCCCAAAAACCAACCACCAAACATATTATTGTTTATAATCTGCTTTATTCAGTCAAACCTTCCCCCCCACCCTCAGCAGCCTTGCAGATTGCTGTTTAAATCCCTCGGTGCCTTTAGCTACCGATACAGAAAGTGGTTAATGTGCATTCGCCCTAAGCTTGGCATCTACTCCAGGAAATCACTTTAATTGAGAAGCATTAAATGGTAAAATGATTAAAAAGGATAGAAAGCCAACACACCGGTGCCCATGGAGGGGTTCGGGCACCCCCCCACCCCTGGCATGGCTCTTCCTTCTCACCTGGTACAGATGGGTGATGGCGATCAGCGCCTGCTGGCACCAAGCGACCCATGGGCACACATTGCCATCACCACACAGTGGTACAAAGCTGTGGGCGTTCTAGGTGCCATGTGACAGGGAAATACCCACCCCCAGACCCACCCCACCTCTCCCCTCCCTGCAAGAAAATCCAGAGCACCATAGCCAATGTCACTTGTCCCATCCTTCAAGTCACAGACTCATAGAGCATGGCCTGGGCCAGAATGGACCTCCAAAGCTCATCTAGACCCAGGAGATCCTGACCTAGAAGATGCTGATGGTGGCTGCTGCCCTCTCACTGAAGAAGAAACAGCCTGGAGCCAGCAGCTGCTAAAGAGCATCCCGAGTTTATTGTGCCATGGCTTTCCCCCGAGGACAAGGAGGTGGCCGCACACGATCTCATGCCAGCGCGCAGGAGGTGAGGGTACCAAAGCAGTGCCCCAGGCCCACATTCAGGGTGGTGTGGGGGTGAGGGGGTCCTTCCTCCCCGGAGACATGGCAATAAATAAGCTTCTCTTCTCTGAAAAGTCTTTTTTTAGCGTTTTTTTCTGTTGGGTTTTCTTCTTTTTTTGTTCCTTTTATTATTTTCTTCTCTCTTTCTCTCTCTCCCCCTCCCTCCCCCCACCCCTCCCCAAGAAACGAGACTTTCACCTTCTGGAACTGTACAAAATTTACACAGCAAGAGGAGGGGGGGGTTTGCCTTGTCGGAGGGGGATGGGGAGCAGCAGGCACAGCTCGCCCCTTTCCCTCCTCCCACTAACCACCCACCACGATGCCCAGCGAGGCCAGGAGCTTGGCACAAAGCAGCACCCAAGGCAAAAGTGGGAGTGGGTGGTGAGGCACACGGGTGCGACTGGGACACCTTCTGCAGCACCAGCAGAGCCTGCTGGGAGGGGACAAGGAGGACAGGGACATGCTGGTGATGTGCTTTCTTGTGTGGCTTTTTCTTCTACCTATTTATTCTTCTTTATTCTCTCCCCCCCCCCCCCCCCTTTGCTTTCAGAATCCCTCTGGCAGCAGCCAGCTAACCAAATCGACCATCAGTTCTTGAACAGCAGCCTGGCATCACCCCAAACCTGGGGGCTTGGTGGGGACTCCACTGTCAAGGCATGCCTGCAGGGCAAGGGCAAAGCCAGACCCCTGTGCAGCAAGTATGGAGCTAGGTTTTATCCGTTGGCCTGAGTGGCTTCAGCCTGCTGAGGGTGGGGGCTGCAGACTGTGCCAAGGGTGATTGTGACTGTCTCAAGCCCAGCAATGTGGGGTTTGGGCAAGGGGATGGTGCTGGGTGAACCTGGGCACAAGCAGACCCTATGTGGTTGATGTGCTGTGCCAAACTCACCTGGGTCCTCCCTGGCTACCCCTGGGGGTCTGTCAGCTCCACAGCACCAGAGAATCTGGGTGGCTGATACCTGGGGGAGATGTGTGGGGGTGTTCTACACCCCCATCCCCTCTGCTTGCCACTGAATGGGTGCTTCTGCCCCTGACAAAAGACCCTTTGTCCCCACGTTTGGGGGGAAAGCCTTTGCAATACCCTCAGCACAAACATTCCCCACAGCTCCTGGGGTGGCTACTCTCCACCTGCCAGCCCTGAGCACCTCCAGCATCTCAGGCTGCAGGTTTCTTTTTGTTCTTTGAAATTCCTTTTTTTCCCTTTTTAACTTCTTTTATCTATATATATCTCATTCCTCTTTTCTTTTTGTAATTCCTCCCAGCAGCACGACCAAGGCAGAACCTGCAGTGGTGCTTTGCAAGCACTCCTGCACGCCCGGGAGTAAATCACAGCTCCACTCCCGCCCAGAACAGCGTTGTCCCCAGAAGTGGGACAACAGCCCTGGTTGGACGGGTCCCCAGCCTCGCTAAGAGAAAACCTTCCCCAACATAGACCGAGTCGCATTTCAGCTCCGTAGGGAGAATGAACGCTTGCAAAGAGCCGCGGCGCTGGGCCGGAGGAGTGCGGAGCTGGCGCGGGCACCAGCGCGGATTCTGCCGTCCCTGATTGTCCTTCCCCTCCTCCGTCACACCTCCCGCCGCGTCCCAGTCCTGCGCCGGGGTCCTCGCCGTGCGTCCCATGTGCCAATACCACTCTTGTGCTTACACCCAAAGGCATCTGTGCCCCCCCACCCCAAGCACAGCCACCCCCCCGCAGTGGCCGATGCCACCCTCCTTTTCCTCCCAGCCCTCCAGGGCTGATTCCCACTGGAAATCCTGGAAAGTTCAACCTCCGGCGGATGCCCTCGGTGCTGGGCTTGCGGGCTGGGGAGGGGAGTGAGGGGGACCGGGGCAGGGGGGTGAGCAGCGTTTAGAAAGGGGGGTGATCCATGTCGTCCAGCCAGGAGGCTGGGCTGGTGGGAAAGTCTGGGTACCCGACGCTGCTCCCTGTGGAGATGTCGGAGGTGGGCCCCCCCCCAGCCATGGCCCGCAGCGTCTGACTCACCCCCTGCGCCCCGTGGGCCACCAACCCCAGGTTGCCGTCCATGGCGTAGTCCAGCCCGTTGAGCAAGGGCGGGTGGGATGGCAAGGAGGAGATGGAGGACGGCGACTGTGGCAGGCCGTAGGGACTGCCGTCCCGCAAGTCCTGGTACGACTGTCCCGTCCCCTCCATGGAGAAGCCTCCATTCAGCAACTGTCCGCCCGCCACGTCCCCCACAGTGCCATAAACCCTGTTGGTGTGGCCGAGCTCGGAGAGGATTTGGTCTTCTGCGGAAAGAGGAGGGGGAGGGCGGTCAGTGCAGCCGAGACTCCCGCAGTCCCCCCACTCCGCGCTGCCTTCCTGCTCACCACGGAAGCTGAGCTCGCTGTCGCTGACACCGCAGTCCTCGGCCGAGCTCTCCTTCTCCAGCTTGCCCCCCCCGCGGCTCCGCTTGACGCTCTTATAGAACTGTCCCCAGCGATGCCGCCCCGCGTCCTTCTTCAGGCGCTTCTCCTTGGCCCGGCGGTTCTGGAACCACACCTGCGGCGGGGAGCGGGGAATCGGTGACACCGCAGGCACCCCACCAGCCTGCCAGCACCGTGGCAACCCCACATCCCAGCGTCCCTACATCTCTGCCGCTCAGCACGCCCGCAGGCTGGCGCTCCGGCACGCCTGCAACCCAGGAGCTTTGGGCACCTGTGCAAGCCAGCTCCACACCCCTGCAACCCGGCATCCGGATACCCCCGTGTCCTGGCACACCAGCACCTGTGCAACACATGCAACTCCTACACATCCATGCAACACAGGGCTCCTGCAACCCTGCATGCCATCATTCCTGCGTGCTAGCAGGCCAGCACACCCTGGCACATCAGCACACCAGCACCTGCAACTCTGTATCACTACACCCTTGCAACCCAGCCCACCTGCAGCCGTATGTAACCCAGCTTTCTAGGCACCGATGCCAACCAGCCCCCCTTCAACCCAGCATTAGGTATGCCAGCACCCCTGCAGTCTCTCATGCCAACATCCCTGCAAACAAGCCTGCTGAGACCCCTGCAACTCAGCACATCAGCACCTATGCAGTCTTGCTCCTACACATCCATGCAAATCAGCAACCTTACAACAACACATGGCAGCACTCCTGCAGCCTGGCACCTCTGCAACCTGGCAGGCCAGCACACCAGCACCCCGGCAATGCTGCAGGACAGCTTCCCTGCAACCTAGCTCACGTGCACTCATGCAACAGCATCCCTGCAACCCAGCTCCAAGACATCTTTGCCGCTCCATAACCCCTGCCATCATTGTATGTCCTGAAGCCTGGTGTCTCTGGAACCCAGCATCTCTGCTCCCTGGCACCCCTACATCCCCCCTCACATGGGGCAGGGCTTGCCCTCACCTGCACCACCCTCATGTCCAGCCCCGTCTCGGAGGAGAGCTGCTCCCGCACATGTCGGGCAGGCTTGGGGGAGTTCTTGTAGGCGTTCTTCAGCGTCTCCAGCTGCTTGGCTGTGATGGTGGTCCGGGGCCGCTTAGCACCTGCCTCGGAGTCATCTGCAAAGCAAAGGAGCCGGGACCAGCCCCGAGCACAGCAGCATCAGCAACCTTGAACTGTCAGCCCGTACCACTAGGAAAAAAACTCCCTGAAAACACCTGCCCCAGAACCCAGAGTGACCCCTTCCCATAGGCACAATGTCAATGATGCAACCTATGGCCACCCCTTGGTGTGATGTCCCACCTGGTAGCCCTTTCAAGGTGCCTACCATTCTGCTTGGCAGTCTCATAGTCCTCCTTGCAGACCAGCCTCCCATCCTCCATCAGGTAGAACTCGTCGCCGGTGGCCAGCTGCCGGCTGCAGATGATGCAGGCGAAGCAGTGGAGGTGGTAGACGAAGTCCTGGGCTTTGCGGACCACCTGGGTCGGGGGGATGCCCTGCTGGCATGCCGTGCATTTGGTCCCAAAACGCCTGCAAGGAGAAGTAGGTCAACCCTGAGCCCCCTGGCGAGGTGGGCTCTGCTGGAGATGGCATTGGGACCAGAAGACAGGGCAGAGTTTAAACCAGCAATCAAACTAATTATGCATGACACTTCACATGGAAGGGGTTTATCTTCTTCAGAGTGAAGGACCAGCCTAATGGAGCTGAGGAAGGTTTGATTTTAATGGTTCTTATAACTAATGCTTATAGGCTGCCTGCTTTCCCCCTGCAAGGACAGTACATATTTCATCCACATTAATACCAAATAAATTAATTGCACCGCCCTGCTCGCGTGATGAATCCCAGATTAATGCAGAATGATTGGGCTCCTCCACCCTCCTGACAGCCTGACAGGGGCCTCGGGTGGGCCAGCCTGGGGGAGGCGTGGGCCCGGGCAAACGCACAGCACGGCTGCAAGGAGGGTGCAAGAAGTGCTCTAGTTGCAGCCAAGAAGTGCGGCAGCAGCATGCAACGGCCATGCAAGAGCAGTGTGAGAGGTATGCAAGAAGCGCAGCAGCAGCATGCAACGGCCATGCAAGAGCAGTGTGAGAGGTATGCAAGAAGTGCAGCAGCAGCATGCAACGGCCATGCAAGAGCAGTGTGAGAGGTATGCAAGAAGTGCGGCAGCAGCATGCAACGGCCATGCAAGAGCAGTGTGAGAGGCATGCAAGAAGCGCAGCAGCAGCATGCAACGGCCGTGCAAGAACAGTGTAAGAGGTATGCAAGAAGCATGCAAGAAGTGCAGCAGCATCATGCAAAGGCCATGCAAGAGCAGTGTAAGAGGTATGCAAGAAGTGTGGCAGCAGCATGCAATGGCCATTCAAGAGCAATGTAAGAGGTATGCAAGAAGCATGCAAGAAGTGCAGCAGCAGCATGCAAGGACCATGTAAAAATGGAACAAGATGCGTTCAAGACGAGTGGAAGCAGTATACGAATGTCCAGAAATGGGGCAAGAAGAATGCAAGAAGCATGTGCAAGAATGGTGCAGGGAGCATGGAAGGAGCATGCAAGAATGGGGCAAGAAGTCTTTGAGAATAGTGGGAGCAGCATGCAGTGAGTGTGTAAGAATGGGGTAAGAAGTACAGAAGAAGCATGCAAGAATGGTGCAGGGAGCATGGAAGGAGCACACAAGAAAGGGGAAAGAAGTATTCAAGAAGTGTGGGAGCAGCATGCGGTGAGTGTGCAAGAATGGGACAAGAAGCATGCAACAATGGGGCAAGAAGTGTGCAAGTAGCATGAAAGAACTGTGGGGGAAGTGAGCAAGAACCATGTAAGAATGGTGGAAGAAATGTAGAAGGAGCACATGAGAATGGAACAAGAACCATTCAGAAAGTGTGGGAGCAGCATGCAATGAGCATGCAAGAAGTTTGAGAGAAGAATGCAAGGGCCATGTAAGAGTCACACAGGAAGGATGGAAGAAGCATGCAAGAACAGGACAAGAAGCATTCAGGAAGTGTGGAAGCAGCATGTAATGGGCATGCAAGAATGGGAGCAGAACTGTGAAAGGAGCATGCAATAAGTGTAAGTAGTATGTCAGGACCACGTTAAAATGGTGCAAGAAGAGTGGAAGGTGCACGTAAGGAACACACAGGAATGGTGTAAGTGTGGAAGAAGCAGCAAGGAGCATGCAAAGAGTGTGCATCTTGCCCATCAGCCTCCATGCTTCACAGGTACTCTGTTACAGAAAGCCTGAGGTGTCCATCACTCCAAGTGCCCCCACAATCCCCCATGTGGCTGCCCTCCAGGTTGTAGCAGAGCACTGCTGGGCTGTGCAGATGTGAAGGATCATGCCTGGTTCACACCTGGTGTAAAATGAACTAACAACACAAGGGTGGCACATGGCAACACAGGGATCAACCAAGAACACGAGGACATTTCACTGGTGAAAACACAGTATCAGCCACGTGGACTTTCTGACTGGCACGGAGCAGATTCCCCCTACCAGCGCTACAGGGGTGCTGCTGAGTCTGCCCTGCACCTCCCATCATCCCCACCAGAGGGGTCCCAGGAGCAGCAGCCCCGGGCCAACAAAGCTACCAGAATAAACCTGCCCCCTACAGCTGCAGCAGGCCCACCTGCTTCCAAGGAGTAACCCAGGAAAACCCTGAGCCCTTTGGTGCCCAGCATCAGGGATGTGCAAGGGCTAAAGGCACTCCTGGCACCTTAGATGTGCTGAACATCCTTCAACCATGCAAAATCACCCTGTGAATACCACAGCTGCCCATGCCCTTGTGCCATCTGGAGAACCAGAGCTTGGCCACCAAAGCTGGGTCCCCAAGGCTGTCACCCAGGGACAGGTGGCAGGCACTGGGCATGAGTGACATTGCCAAGATTTTGGCAGCTGCTCAAAGCAGCGTAGGAAGCAGAAAGTGTGAAGGGAAAACATGGTTCTGTCTCATTTTCTGGGCTGTACCCTGAAGGGAGACTCCCTGGACATGTTCTGGGGAGACCTCAGTTCCCCTGGAGTCAGCTGGGAGAAGGGGATGGAGGCAGGCAGAGGTGGAATGGAAGCAGGGAAGAGATGAAGGGAAGGATAAAGAGAGGAAGAGAGAGAAGGAGGGAAAGAGACAGAGGAAGGGAGAGAGAAAAACGGCAGAGAGGGTCAGAAGGAGAGAGGGAGAAGGAGGAATAGGACAGACCAAAAATGCTTCTCTGGGCCCAGGGCTGAGCTGGTGCACACTTTCCAACCCTTACCCTCCCTCTGACCATCAGCCTGTCCCAGAACAATCCATTTTAGCACGTGGCCTCCACCATCTGCAGGTGGTTCTGCGCCACCTGGGCATGGTCAGATCCAGGACAGATCTGCTCGTCCCTGGGGAGCAAGAGCTGTGATTTGAGGGAAGGGGAAAAGCACCGAATGGATGTAAAGAAAGGAGAAAAGAAGCACTCTCTTGTGAAGCAGCTTCTGCATTGCAACCTTGCCTCTGAGTTGGCCTGGAATCCTCACGTCCTCGGCAGGTTACCTACCCCCAAATCAATGAGCGGTTGAAAGAGAGGTGAGGCGAGCGCCGAGAGGCTATTGATTGGCACCAAATAATCCAGGCAGGACCTCATCTAAGAAAGTCGCTGATCTTTCAACTCTAATTAACATTGATTACCTGCACCTTTTGGGTGACCATTTAAATGACTTGGAGATTAATAGGCTGGAAAATATCAGAAGTGAAGTGTTATTACCCAGGCTGTGCCGGCCGCTTTGACCGTCGCACGCTCCCCAGCTCTGAAGGAGAAATTGGAGCTCCAGCTTTGGCCCTGATGGCTGGTGGAGGGGGGCGTGTAGATGGTCTGAGAGCCTGGGGGTGAACAGCCAGGGAAAGTCCTGCCTGGGGATTAGCACAGGGCGTAATCACCATGGGTGGGTTTAGCTGGCTGGCCAGAGGCAGGAGGATGATCGACAGAGCCGGTGCAGACAGGAGATGATGTGAGGAGGCAGCCTTGGTCCTCAGGGTGCAACAGCTGCTTTTGATCCCAGCCCCATCATCTGCACCCAGGCAGCAAGAGCCATCCACTGGCCAGGATCTGACCCTCTACTTCACAGGAGGTGCAAAGCAGCATCCCTCTGCTTCACGATGATCCCTCACCCGGCCTTGGTGCAACATCTGCTGCTATCCCTTGGGAGAGCTCCCAGATTCCACCACCAGCAGCCAAGGAGCAGAGCATCCCTACGCAAAGTTTGGGTTTAACTGGGAAAAGGGACGTCCTGGCCCATGGGAGCAGGGAAACGCTGAGGCTGGGACATAGCACTGCTCGGAGGCAGCTGCCAGTGAAACCAAAGCAGGATCTGCTTTTTCGCAGGAGGAAACAAAGATGTTTAAAATAGAAAGGGACGGGAGAGGGAAGGGTAACAAGAGAGAGAGAACAATTCCGGTGAGGTGAGCCAGGGGCTCACTGCAGTGCTTTACGCAGCTTTCTCCTGCCCTCTAGCTCCAAGCAGAGCCGGGGCTGCTGCGGAAGCAGTGCAGCTCCCCATCCCACTCCATCGCAGCTGGAATTCAGCCCTGGGCAGGGAGAGGAGCATGGGAAGCATTTGGAGCTTGAGGACGATTCAATCCCAACAACCAGCATCCAGCCTGAGTCAGCTGGAAGCAGCCATCATTGCCTTCATTCCCTTCTCATCCACATCCAAACCAATCCAAACCGAACATAAAAAGGAAGATTAGGAGCTTAAAGAAATTGTGCTTAACAATAGGTTGTGTGCTGGTTTCGTGGGTAGGGAGAAGTTGCTTCTGGGGGCTGTGCCCCTGCAAGGTACTCACTTGAAGAAATCCTCCTTGCAGTAGACGCTGCCAGCCCGGGAGAAGCAGCGGTCGGCCAGTTGCATCTGGCAGTCGGCACACTTGAGGCAGGAGCTGTGCCAGTGCCGGTCCAGGACCTTGAGGATGAACTTGTCCAGGATGTGCTGGTTGCAGCCAGCGCACTGGGGGATCTCTGGGCAAGGGGAGAAGAGCAGAGCAGCGTCAGCCAGCTGTAGTCCCTGTGATACCCACACCCAGCCAGCGCACCTGGCCAAGCCCTGTATCGGTTTCGCAAGGTGATGTGCTGCCCCCCCTTGCTTTGCCACTGTCGCAGCGCATCTTCCTTCACCAAGCTTCACCAAAAATTCTCCAGGCTGACAAAATTCATGGCCCCACCACACACACATACACATACACAATGCTTTTTTCCCCTCTTCAGCCTATTTTTTGGGCTGTGCTCTCTGCCACCCTCCCTCACTCCTTCGAGGATGGTATTCTGCAGCCCTGAACCAGAGACATGGTTTGTTGCTGGACCTGTCCACCAAGGGCCAGGAGGCTGAACTGACATGGAGCTTCAACCATGAGGTCCTAACAGTGACCCAGAGGTGCAGGACACCCAACACCACCCCACCCACAGAGGTTTTTTCAACATGAGTAAATGTATCTTCCTGTTTGCCACCACTGCATCTTGAGGACTACTGGCTGCCCATGCTGGTCACACTGGCCCCACCAGCAGCTGCCAAGTGCCCATCTCCTTTCAGTGCCAGGACCCCAGGTCCAAAACTTCTTTAGATGCCAGTTTTGCCGTGATGGGGGTGCAGGTTTCCACCAGCTTTATCCCACCCAGACAGGATGTTACAGAAAGAAAGGGAAAAAACCACCAGCTGAAGCAAGGCCACACTGGAGCACAGCAGAGGTTAACAGGAATAACAGGTCCAGTCCTCCCCACAGCACCCATATCGCGGGAGATGCTTAGGGAAGAAGCATTTTGCCTAAGGCAAGCTGCACAGCTGGCCAGCCAGGGTCCTGCACAGAATCTGCCGATAGAGGGGACCTCCCCTATAGACGTGGGGAGCTGAGTATCTTTGTCTCTCTGCCCAGGATACAGAAGAAACAGGAGGTGCTGCAGAAGCCTGCATAGGTCTGGGTAGCTGCTATGCTGTAGGCTACGGCTGCTTCTCTGCCTAGGATTCGGAAGCAATGAGAGGTCTGCCGAAGTCCGCAGGAGCAGATCGCCCGGTGAAACGCAGGCACGTGGCACTGACCCACCCGCGTGGGGAAAGATGGGTTTTAGGGGCGAAAAACACTCCCCTCACCGTGCCTGGAGCTGGAGTGAAGGAGCCGATGAGATGCTCATGCATAAGGGCTGCCGCACTTCCCTGCGGTTAACGGCAAATACCAGGGCTGGGGATGCGGGGGATTACTGGGGGGGGTTAGGCTGTTGCAGGCGCTGGGGAGGCTGAGACGGGACCTACTGTCCCCAGCCGGAGTAGCCGGACTTAGGGGGTCCTGCACGGAGCCGAGGTGCAACGAGCCCCGCCTCTGGCGGCTCCGCGCAGCCAAGGGACAAGGGACGGCAGCAGCCTGTGCTCGTTGCTACTGGGAGAGAGGAAAGTTAAAAAGGAGCAAAATGAGAAAAAGGAGGGAAAATTGGGGGGAAGGGGGAAGAGGGGGGGGAGAGAAGGAGGCGGATAAAAAAAAAAAAGAGAGAGAGAGAGAAAGAGGAGGGAAAAAATAAGAGAAAAAGGGGGATAAGAAAAAAGAGAGGGAGGATGATAAACAGAAGGAAAGAGAAAAAAGAGGAAGAGGGGGGAAAAAGTTAAAAAATAGAAAGAAAAAATGAGGGAATAAAAGGAGAAAGAGGAGGGGAAAGGCTAAAAAAAAAGAGAAAAATGAGGGGAAAAAAAGAGAAAGAAGGGGGAAAAGAAAAAGGAAAGATGTAAGAGGAAAATAAGAAAAATGGGCTGGAAGAGAAAAAGTTGGAAAAAATAAAAAGGAGGGGAAAAGAGAAAGAATAGAGAAAAGGGATGGAAGAAAAAAGGAGAGGGGAGAAAAAGGGGGGGGGGAGAAAAAAAGAGGTGAAAGGGAAGTAAAGAGGGGGAAAGGGGGAAAAGAAACAAACAGGAAAAGAAAAAAACGAGGAAAAATAAAGAGAAAAAAGAAGTAAACATTTAAAAGAGGAAAAATAAGAGGAAAAGGGAAAAATAGAAGTAAATATTTAAAAGAATAATTTTTAGGTTTTTTTCTAACTAAGAAAATAAAAAGGAGGGAAAGAAAAAGGGGAAAAAACGGAAAAAATAAAAAGAGGAAAAGAAAAAAGTGAAAACAGAGGAAAAAGGAAAAGAAGGGGAGAAAAGAGGGAAAACAAAATAAAGAAAAGAGAGAAGAAGAGGACAAAATTAAAGGGGGAGGAAAGATGAAATTTTTAAAAAAAGGAAAATAGGACAGAAGAGAGGAAAGGAATTTGGGAAAGGAGGGGAAAGGAGAAAAGGGTAAAAAAGAAGAGGGAAAGGGCTACAAAGAAAAAAAATGGGGGGGAAGAAGAAAAGAGAGAATAAGGAAAAGAGGAAATAAGGAAAGGGGAGAAGGAAGAAAAGGGGGGAAATGAGGGAAAAGAAAAATAAAGAGGAGGAAGAGGGAAGGAACACAGCAGAAAATGGAACCGTTACAGCCGGAAACAAGACTATTTAAGATACTTGTGAGCGTAGACACTCGTCTGAAGCGAAGGCAGCTCCTGTCACCATCCCCAAGATCAGCCAGCGACAACCCCAGCGCCCTTCAGCCCCTATTTACCGCTGGCGCGTTAACAGCAGGAGAATCATTTCTAAACATAAACCCCACCAATTACCCACAGCTTCCCAGGCTCCCTGTGCCCCTCCCTGTTCTCCACCCTCCTGGGTGCTTTGTGCCCCCTCCCCAGCACGGTGCAGGTGGGCACCAGCCACATGTCCCCCGTTTCATTTGTTAAACCTGGTTTGGGGAGCAAGGCAAAAGCCGCGGGCATCGCTGGTGGCAGGCAGTTCGGCGCCAGCAGGTACAGCTGTGATGCTGCGGAGTGAAAACCTTCCTTATTTACTCCGCAAACACGTGTGCACCTCTAGAAAAGGTGGTGTATGTATAAACAGTTATTTATACGAACATGACGTGTGTGTGTGTGCACACAGGCACACTTCTGTAGAGAGCTGTCCATACATAAACGCCAGCAAAACCAGCTTCTTCCCTCCCTAAGTCAGCCACACAGCCACAGCAGCAGCCAAGATAAGATCCTTCGCCATATTTCCGGGGGAGGGCATTTTATTTCTTTTGGGGTTGCTTGTTTGTTTGTTTGTTAAACAAAAGACCTGCTTTCTTGGCTCGGATCTGTTCGTGGATATATGGCAGCAGCTCTGTGTGTCAGCGCACACGGGTGTGCAGGACTCCCACCGACCTGGCTGCTTTCCCCTCTAATAAATAATAATAATAGTAATAATAACAACAATAATATTATAATATAATAATAAAAGGGGTGGGGGTGTCTGCTGGAGAGATACCAGGAGTTATCTCGTTGAAGCCACTGCTCTGCCCGATGCACGCAAAGAGGAAACAGCTTTAATTTTGCTCTGCTTTGTGCCCTGCAATCGGGACCAGCTCTTCGCTGCTTCCCTGTCCTTATTTCCTTTCTTTTAACTAAATTAGCTGGTGGAAATTTGACTACCTTAACGACGTAACCAGCACTCTTGGTGCCTTTGCAAACCTCCCTCTCCCCCCGGCAGCCCAGTGTGCTGGGTGCTGTGATAGATGGTCCGCCAGGAAGACACCGGCGTGGGGGGACACACAGACGTCTAACTCCCTCCTCTCTCACCTCGAGGACCACCCCAAGGATGCAGCAGACAATTCAAACCGATCCCCTGGGGTAGTGGTCTTGTAAGAACGGGCATCATCCCCCCAGATCCAGCCCCGGGGTGATGTGCCAGGAAGAGGGACCGTATCGTTTGCATCCCTGCATCCCGCCAGGCAGGATTTGGCCGTTTTCCAGCCAAAGCCCCCCCCGCCCCACCTCCACCTTCAGCACCCCCCCGCCACGCCCCGGGACACCGGAGCAATGCCCCGGCACGGTGCGCGGAGGTCTGGCCGCCCACCGCCGTTACCGTGATTTATTAGCAGCGGATCCATCTTTCCACCTCTCCCTCTCTCCCAGACGGAGAAGAAAAGAAATAACGACGGAAACGAAACAAACTCTCAGGTGGCCTCAGAAATCCCTCAGAAACACAAAATCTTCTAGACTGATGCAAAAGGGGGGGCAATGTCAAGGTCTGAGGAGGATGTGCATCCTCAGCCCAGCCCTGCCGGGTCTGGACCACTCCAGGCTCCGAGCTGCCGATTCCCCACCACCACTACTTCTTTATGGGTAGGTTTTTTTGTCTTTTAAAGAGAAGAGGTTGTCACCTTCGGAGAAGAAGGTGCAGCAGAATCGGTGCCTCGGCAATGCAGGTGGGAAACGGGAGCATAAAGGCGGTTTGCCAACTTCCCCCCTCCCCACCAGACACCCGCCGTAAGGAAAACACCAGGTTAGGGGCTCTTTGTATCGACTTTCTGCGGGGAGGAAACCTCATTCCTTTACATGCAACAAAAACAACAACCCAAAAAAAACCAACAAAAAAACCCAAAAAAACCTCCGATTCATTTCTCTGCAGCTTGCAAACGACTTTCCAGCGGCGATTAATCAAATCCCCCTCTCATCCCCTTGGCCGGAGGCTGGCGGCACCCGGGCACCGTTCCCACAGGCTTTGGCAGAAGTTTTTCCTTCGGTGAGCTTTGCAAAACAATATTCATCAATAATATTCGGGGGTAGCTTGCTTAACCATCCTGTCTGCGAGGCTAGCTTTGTCGAGGGGGGGGGTGGATTTGTTGCGGGGAAAGTCTCGGCTCCCCAAAATCCTGCTGTTGTGTGACATAGTCCCTATGTGACACAGTCCCTACTCAAATAAGGAGGCTGGTTAAACCGAGAGGAAAATCTGTGATTTAGTAGCGATTAGAATGAATATGTCACAGATTTTCCAGCCCATGTTATACAGAGGTGCTTCTGGAGCGTAGGGAGGGGGGAGGGGGTGACCCTGGTGCAGGCAGCAGGGTCCAATTCACCACCACCCCGTCCCTGCCCCAGAATTTTATTCCTGGTTCCTTGACCACAAACGATGCCCTTTGGCCGCAGTGAGCCCTGACCGTGTATGACTCGGGCAGGATCAGGCCCCAGACTGGTAACACTGGTCGTCAACAGCTGTGGGGCATTGCAGAGAGATGGGAAACTTTTATGTCCTCCATCCTTCACTTAAATTTGGTCCTACCATTAATTTTCGCCCATAAATAAATTATAATCATCATATCTCGTTGTGTCCTGATCATTTCTGATACATGTCAGGACCGAAATGGCAATGTCACGGGCAGGAGATCTTGCTGGCACCAAATCGGACAGCTTTGCTGGGGCGACTCCTGCTCGGGAGTCGTTTGAGGCACCTAATTTTGCCTTCGCAGCCATAAAAAGCGACCCTATGGCTGGGAACCGGAGGCGTTAGCCGGTGGCAGGGGATTGGGCAGGATTTGGCCATGGGACGGACCCTCGCCACCCCCGCACGCTCCTGCCGCGGATTATTCTGCTGCGGTAAAATACGGTTAAACGTGGCCTCTTGCCCCTCTCCTCCATTCGAGGGGCCGGGCAACGGGGGATAACGGGGACAGCCCCCCCGAAGCAGGATGGGGACTGGCCGGGCTGCAACGAGCAGAGGCACGAGCATCGTTCCCCACAGAGACACCCACGGAAAACGAATGACAGACGCTGGGGGGAGGGGAGAGGAACGAAGGAGGGGGAGAAACGAGGGTCGATGCGGGGCACGGAACAGAGGGGGGGAGGGGCTCGGGGGTGGGCAGCCGCGAGTGGGGAGGAAGGCAAATCTCGGCCTAAAGCGGGCAGACCTCTCTACTCCTGTGCGTCCCCCGAAATGCGGCCGGGTCTCGGCTGGCATAGCTGCCTCTCCCGGGGCTCGGACCCTGGGTGCCCATCGTGGGAGGCTGAATGGGCCAGAGTGTCACCTGGCCTTCCCTCCACCTCTAGGCCCGCAGGGACGCCCTGACTCTCGGCAACCGTTTGCAAAAGGAGATCATTATTATCATTCCCACGTAGCTCCATCCCCTGCCGGGGCTGGATCGGGAGCTCTCTGGGACACAGCTGCCCCGCATCGGTTCCACACATCCATAAGCTCTTCCTGCATAGGGCTCGACCCTATAGAACCGAGGCCCTGTAGCACCCAGGAGGCTGCCGGCCCCTATGGCTCACAACCGGTTACCGCCGTCTGCGTCCCGCTAGAACAACCTCTGGTCCCTACGCCCGAGTCTACACACAAATATCCCCCCCCAGACGCTCTTATATCGACCCCTCCGACAAGCATAGGCATGTGCTTTGACGCAGACACGCTACCTGTAGCTACAAAGCATATATGTGCGCCTATAGACGTACAGGTGATTTTTGGATAGACGCAGACACGGCGGCATCGCTCCACGCACCGAGCCGGCTTTGCCGTCCCGCTAACGAAATCGCCAGCCCGTGTGTCCCTTCTCACCGCTGCCGTTCACTCGCGAGGCGCTGCCTGTCGCGATAAACGGTATAAGTGGAGCGTCGTGAGCTGCGGGCTGGGGGTGCGGGCGGGGAGCAGGGTAGTCCCCCCACGCATGAACAGCTGCGCACTTATGAACGCTTACACACGCAGAACCGAAGCCGCGGCCGCACCGACCTGCCCCGTCGGGGCCGGGACTGCATCGCTCCGCACGGCTCCTTCTACTGCCGCCTCCCGTCCGCCCTCTCGCTCGCCCCGGGGCATCGCTTTCCCTAATTTTCGCGCTGCTAAAACCAGGGAAAATATTAAAAGGGAGGGGGAAAAAATCCAGACGCCCGGGCGGGAGTGGGAGGCACCTGTCCAATCCGCAGGGCGCTGCCCCTCCAGACCCTGCCCGCCCTGCCCCGCCGGCCCGGGGCCGCCTTTGCGGCAGGGAAGCGAAGGAAGGAAAAGAGAAAAAGCGTCCTTACGTTGCACCGGCACACCGAGGATCTCGGGAAGCCCCTTGACAGCCCCTTCAGCAGCGAGTGCGGAGCTTTGCATCATTTTATTGGCCCCAGGGTGGGGTGGGGGGGCGGCGGAGGGGAGAGAAGAGAGGGTAAGGGTTAGATTGCAGCCCGGGCCGGCGGAGCCCCGCGGCGGGAGGCAGCGCCGGGTCCCGCGGGCGGTGCCGGTGCCGGTGCCGGTGCCGGCCCGGGCGCGCCGCCGCAGCTGTGCCCGCCAGCGCCGCCCGCCTCCCATTCATTCACCCTGAGGGGAGCGCGCCTGACGTCACCGCCCGCAGGGGGGCGGGGGCGGGACGGGATGGCCCTCGCCAATCGCTGCCCGCTCCGCGCAGCTGGGGCGGGGCTTGCCGGAACGGGGGCGTGGTTTGTAGCTAGAGGGCGTGGCCTGAGGGTAAGGGGCGGGGCCAGGGACCCTCGGCGGCGCATAGGGCCGGGGCCAGGCCGGGGCCCCAGGAAGTGTCGCAGCGCAGTGCTGCCACGACCCCGAGCGCTGTCCAGTGCCAAGCAGCCTAGTCCAACGGTGCCGGTGGTGGAAGAGAGTGAAGCGACAAAGGCACTGATCCCACTGTCGGGGCTCAGGGACATTGTCCTACTCCATAGGAGGCTGTGGCGAGTCTCCTCTCGGCACACAACCTCAGTCCTGTCCCTCCTGTTGCTGGGAGTGGCGGCTTAGCCAGGCTGGCTAAACCTGGTTCTGGAAGATACCAGCGTATCACCATCACCTTGCCACCATGCCAGTGCGAGTCGTTTCCCAGTGTGTGGTAAACCCCACGGGCAGCCAGTGCTGGTAATCTCTGGAATTCTGTGCTAGGATGGCGTCTATCCCAATAGCAACTCCCCTAGGGGCATATCTGGGCATGGAAAAGGCCAACCTAACTCTGCGCTGCTGCAGGACACCCAACACAACAGGCCACTGACTGCTGTGGTGCAAAGGTGGTGATGCCAAAGACACAGGGCTCAGTGTGAGTACAACTTCCAGAAGGATCTTCACAGGATTTTGCTGAAGGAAATCCCTGGGGCAACCCAGCCTGTAGCACCAGAACAAAACCAATGTGTCAAGACATAGTGGTACCTAGTGGCAGAGGGCCAAGCAAGGAAGCTCACTGAACAGCAGCTAAAGTTAGACAGAGCTGGTGCCTCAAGCACCACCCTCCCTGATGCTCACCACGTCACTGGCTCGGGGAAAACCATGCCAAATATCCGTGATGTGACATCCTGCTCTGCCCAGCTAGCAGGGGCTTAGAGCATTGAGCCTGCCCGAGAGGAGTGAAAGCTCCGTGGTGGCACACATGGCAGCGCTGGGAGGGGAGGATGCTCACCCAGTCCAGAGCATGGCCGCCCTCGGCTAACCCTTTCTGTGCCTTCGTTTCCACCCTGAAATGTAAACGAGGAAGAGATTTTCTTCCCACCTGTGAAAAACTGAAACTGCTCCTCAGGAAATGTGCAGGCAGGACAGGCCAGGAATTTGGGGGTGGGGAAGTGGGGGAAAGTTGCTTAAAAATAGAAGTAATAAGACATAAGAAATACATTGAGCCTGATGGATCCTTATGAGAAAAGCAATACTTTCTCAATAGCCTGCTGGGGTTTAAGCCCAAAACTTCATTTTGCCAGGAAAACCTCTTCAAGCCTGTCTTGAACCACTAAGCAGAGAACTGTGCGCACTCATGGCAGGAGTGACTTGCCCCATTGCAGTCCAACAAGCTCCAAAATTTGCTTCCTGCAATGAGGGGGTTTGCCCCTGGGGTAAATCCCACCTCCTCCCACTCCATCCCCTCCCTTTCTTTCCTAAATCAAGTGCCAACTCTTAAGTGCATTAACCACATCCAAGCCCCCACTGCCCCCAGCCACCTGCGCTCCCCAGCCCCATGGGGCAGAGGCCACCAGCCCCACTGTGTGGTCCCCAGCCAGCTGTCTGCTCTCCACAGAACACAGCTTCCAGCCCGGGGATGGAGAAAAGCAGGTCTCTTAAGATGGATTTACTGGAGAAGTTTAGCCAGACGTGTGGACACGGAGACAGACAGACATTGCCCGGTGGCCTCCCTGTACCACCACTTTGCATTTCCAACCCATTTCCCTAATTATTCCATTGCTGCTGGGAGTCATCTCCCTCCCTCTACAGCACACTCTGATTTATCTCTCAGCCAGGATAACAGCTCCCCCCACCCCCTTCTCCTCAGGGAATTCAAATTTCATTCATTTTTCTGCACTGCCAGATTGATCCAGCCCCCTCTGCCCTGCTCCGGATCACTCGTGGCTGTGGTGAGCAGGCAACGAGAGCCACACAGCACCAAGCCTTCACCTCAGGGGCGCATCCTGGCTGCCACCACCAGTGTCCACTAAAAAAGAAACCCCACCAGCATCTTCCTCTCTGCTCACATTCAGCTTGCTACATCTTTCCAGTAGGGCTTTCATCCTTTCTCTGCCTTGTAGTAGTGCATTGTCCTCCTCCATCCTTTCTCTGGTCCATCTCATCCTCATGGTGGTGGTATTTTGGTCTCTTTTAATTTGGGGGCTTGCTTCCCTCAGCACACCACATTATCCTGGCATGTGGGGAGGAGAGGGCAGTGAAGGTGGACACAAACTGCTGGCCCAGCAAACACACATCTAAAATGCTGCCAGATCCCAGTGGTGCCCCAGGAAGGGGATTACATGCAACGAGCATAAAATGCACACACCACACCCTAACCCCCTCAGCTCTTCTCCTCCAAGAGCTAAGACAGAGCTCAGGGGTGGTGGTGATCAGCCTGCAGGAAGGTGAATGGCATGATTTTCATCAAGTTGTATTTTGAGGGGTCTCTGGCCCCATACAGATGTCCCTCTCCCTCCTCTACATGACCAGCAGCCCTCCTCTGCCTCTGTCTCTGCAGCCAGCTGAAGGCACCAGCAGAGCGACCTGGTGATGCCCAACTCACAGAGAAGCAGGGATGTTGCTCTCACACCTTCCCTGCCAGTCTCAATTCATTAAGTAATACTTAAAAAGCAGGGAAACCTCAGAGCCTTCCCCAGGACTCCAGACCCAGCCTGTCTTCATGTGCTCCCGCCCTGAGTGTGCAGGAATTGGGGCTGCTTTGGGTGTTGCTTGGTACAGGTACACCTCTGTACCAAGAGGAACAGTAGTGGTTTGTTCCCAGGTTCAACAGGAGTGTTTCAAGGCAGAATTAGGGAGGTGTAAGGAAAACCCACACCTGCCCCTGCCTGGGGCCCTGTGAGCACAGCCATGTCCTCATCAACAAACTCTGAGTGGTCTTGGAGGTGCTGAGGAACTCAGTCAGCAGCGAGGCTTCATGCCACCGATGCAGCGAGTCTGACAGGTCTCAGCCCAGATCCCACAGTCATCTTATGTGACAAAACCAGCTCCTCCAGCCCAAGGCAGGGACAGCCTTATGGGGTCAAAGCCACCTTTCGGCATGGGGACAGCCCTGACCGTAGCACCCGGAGGCCCTCGTGCACTCAGCCCACTTCTTAATTACCCCAATAATTACCTGTGACCCCATCCCACAAAGCCCGCTGCTGCCAGGGCTGTCTGGAGCAAGGACAAGCACGGGCGAAACTCAAGTACTCACCAGCAGCTGGAGAAAGCCTCTCCTCTGGCAGGCGCTGCCGGACAGGGCGTTGCTAATTGCAGTGGCAAATTAATCGACGTGAGGAGAACCCCCGCTGCGTTCATGGCCCAAGCACGGGCGGCAGGGTGGATGCCGGTGGAGAAGAGCTCCGTCGGTCCGTGCTGAGGAGGAAATAGGGAAGCAGGGCGAGGCAAGAGGGAGCGAGCGCCGAAGGGATGGGAAGGTGGCTGGGTGTGCGGGGGCGCGGGGGGCGCGGGGGGCCGGCCACCGGCCTCACGGAAAATTAAATTGCACTTGAGGGTAAATTGCGTTAGGGCAGAGCGGCCGCCCCGGGGCAGCCTGCCGCCCTTCGGGTAATTAGCCCTAGGGACAGCCCGGCTCGTCACAGCGCTGCGAAGGGCACCTCGGGGGGCTTGGAGAGAGTGTGTGTGTGTGTGTGTGTGCGTGTGTGTCTTCAGGAGAGCCCGTCCCGCCTGTGAGTGTGGCCACGGCACAGTTTGATGCCCTCCCCGTGCCATGGTTTGGGCAGGGAGCCAGCGTCCCGGTGGGGTACAGTATGAGGGACACCGCTCTGGGTAGCGCTGAGCCCTGCAGCAGCCTCCTGCGTGCAGTGGGGCTCACCAGGTGCTGGGGTGAGTGACACCCCAGGGCCACAGGCAGGGAGAGCCTGGGCCAGAAGGATTGAGACTGCACCAAACAGGATTACGGAAAGTCTATTTACTGGACTCTCTTTTTCCTGTGTGCCATGGTGGCTTTAGCTCCCAGGCCCTGCAAATCTGTCCAGCAGGCCTGAGGGGGAGGCTAATCTGGGCAGCCCTGCCTGCTCACCCCCTGCCACCCACCTGCCTCAGCACCCCACCACCCCTGCCCCAGCGCTCACCTCCCCTGCCCCAGGACTCACCCCTCTGCCCTAGCACCTCACCACCCCTGCCACAGTGCTCACCTCCCTGCCCCAGCACCCCACCACCCCTGCCACAGCACTCACCTTCTTGCCCCAGCATCCCTGCCCCAGCACCCACCTCTCCAGCCTTCCTCCCTCTCCTCCTACATCCCCCAATGAACTCCCACCTACTGCGTCCCCCGATACATTTCCCAGTCTGTCCCTGGGGCCCTTTTGGGGCCGGGGGTAGCCATGGGTACCCCCTCCATAGCTGAGCTCTTGGCTCTACACAGGGGAGCAGCTGGCAGGGAGGGGGTGCATGGGGGGTTATTGATGTTGGGGATAAACCCACTAGGGAAATCAAAGAGGAGGCAGCAAGGCTGTAGTGATGAGACCTTCCTCATCCATCACCTGTCAGTGGGCAGGACCCAGCACCACCGTGGGGGATGTAACCCCCTCTCCACATCAGGATGAAGACACTGGGGACTCAGCTAAGGGATATGGTCAAGATCAAGCGGGCCAGTGGTGGCAGGGCAGGGGTGCCAGCCCCACATCCCCCAGGGGTGTGACCAAGCACAGACACCAAAGCAGAAGGAAAGAGGAAACAGTAAAATTTATTCCAAGGGCAGGTGAGGGACGAAAGGCTGACGAAGCCAGAGCTGCCGGTGCCTGAGGGAGCAGCAGAGCCAGCTGTCCTCCTTCCTCATCCCCATCAGCCCTCGCCTCCCACCTGGGCAAAGTGAAGATATCAAGAAAGAGGCTCCAAATCGGATTGACACCCCCCCTCCCCTTTAATAAAGTTTATTATCGGACGGGCCCTAATCCTTTTAAATCCCCCGCGCAGGGGGAGGGGCCGGGATTAGGGGAGGGCAGCGTAATCCCAATGAATTTGTTACAGGGGGATTTAGGCAGCGCCGGGAGAGCAGATGGCCCCGGACCCGGCTCTGCAAAACAACCATTTTCCTTAATGATTCCTAACAAGGATAAAAGGGCAGAGAGAATCGGGGACAGGCGCCTGTGGTGGTCCCAGTCCCCGGGGGGATGCTCCCATGTGTCTCTCTCTGCTCCGGACCACGCACACGGCCAGCACCAACCTGCAGCTCCTTGCCTTATGCCGACTTTTTTTCCGGCAGGCTCTCTCCCGCAGCACTCCGCTTAAGACCAAACCATGACCCACCCCAACCCTGGGGCCATGCCGACTGAATGGCCCCGAGTGCATCCAGCAGCAAAAAAGCAGGAGAAAACGCACAACAACCACCACTCAAAAGATTTAAACCAAGGCAGCACTCATCTCAGAGTGACGCAGGAGACCAGAGTGGGGGGCAGTCAGGGGTGGGGGGACAGCAGGGAAGGGAGGCTGTGCCTACATGCCAGGGAACAGCCTACACAGCAAAAATAATTTATTCCACTAAGACAAGCAGAGAGCGAGCAACAGCATGGGGAGGGGGCAATGAAAGGTAGAGACACACACACAAATGCAGCTGAACCCACAACTGCCACCCCCTGCCCAGCACTGCCCACTTTTGGAGGGGGCTAAAACCCCACACTCCTGGCCCTGCTAGTGGTGTGATCCCAAAGGGGTGCTCCCCAGCAGGGAACTAGGCCTTCTAGTTAGAAATCAATCCAGTTCTGGAGAGCTCCCAAGAGCAGCTGGGTACCACTGCTGGCACCCCTAAAAATGTGCGACTGGGACCAGAGAGGGAGGTGCTCTGACACCTCCTTCTCCCCAGAAGAGCCCCCCCCTTCCTCCACCTCCCACCCTGGGTGATGCGATGGCTGCAAGCGGGGCAGCTCCTGGGGGGAATGCAATGAACCCATCCCGCTGAGGGACAAAACCCTGTCCCAGGGGTGCCCTGGCTCAGCAGCCAGCCCACGCTGGGGGCAGAGCACTCAGGCCAAGGGGAAGCCGAGGCGGCCTTTCCGGGCACGGGTGCGGAGGCGGAAGAAGGTGTACATGCCCAGGAGGCACATGGACGAGAGGAAGTACAGGGCGACGCAGAGGCTGATGTCCAGGCGGGAGAAGCCCAAGCCGAGCACCCGCAGCCAGGGGCTCCTCTGAATGACCCTCCCAGCCACCTCCTCCTCCTCCCGGAGCAGGAGCCCGGGAGCCCGGCGTCGCTCCCGGCCCGCCGCGGCATCCCGGGCCAGGGCGATGGTGTCCCGTTTGCTGAGCCGCCGGCGCCGCCCGGCCGCCGCTCGCAGCGCCTGGCTCTTGAAGTGCTGCTCGCTGAAGGAGTCCAGGTCCACGATGTCCTCACTCGCCTCCCGAGGCTTGGGGTTCAGACGCACGATGCTGGGGCGCCGTGGCTCAGGGGAGCCCTGTCGCCCCACAGCTCTCACCTCTCCCTCTGTCTCCTTCTCCTCCTCTTCCTCATCCTTCTCCCTCTCCTCTCGTGGGCCCTCGGTGCCCAGCCTGGCATCCACCTCCCCAGCCGCGGGGACGGGGTCAGCCATGGCGTAGTCCAAGTAGACGTTAGCCGGAGAGAAGTGTGCCATGAGAAAGGCGAGCACGGCCGGCTCATCCCAGGCATGCACCCCCCGCTCCTCCTTGTGGCACTGGGGACACATATCTGGTGGAGGCCACTGCAGCTTGGGGAACTTGGGGTCCTCCGTGTCACCTCCTGTGGGAACCAGAGTCAGTGAGGGGTTAGAGGAAACAGGCAATAGAGCCCTCGGCCTGAAAGTATAAACACCCTACGGCATCCAGCAGCTGGGGATGATGTTGGTGACAGGGACATTTGGAGGAGCCGTCTCAGGAGGACGGATCCTCTGAGGGCATCCAGGGGCTCTGGGGAACTCCCTGTGGGGAGTATGCAAGACTCAACTGCATCTCCAGAGTGGTGTGATGCTGCATGACCAGCTGCTGTCCCCTCTGATGGGGGATGACGACAATGGGGTGTCCTCGCTACTGCACCCTAATGCAGTCATTTGCTAGCTCCATCCAGGAGGGATGCTACTCCAGCACCTTGCCTACCTCTTTCCCTTGGGAAACTGCCCTGGTTTCCCTCTCTGTGGTCCCCATTACCTGCCAGGCGAGCATTGACCTCGTTGTGGTGGGACCAGAGCCAGAGGACGGCTTCCTCCCGGCTTGCCACCTGGTCCATGGACTTGGCTGCCATGGCTTCAAAGTGCTCAGCACACTCCTGGCAGCCGAAGAAGTTCCGGACATAGCAGCGGATGGTGCTCAGCACCTCCAGTGGCAGCTCTGGAGAGAGAGGCAGAGGATTGGGAGGACCAAAGGATGAGTCCAGACCCCACAGCATCACCATCACAGTCCCACAGCTGAGGTAGCAGCCCCACACCTCAAACTCCGTGGCACTTGCTCTAACTGCAGATCTGCCCTGGGGCAAGACAAGTGTTTGCCTACACATAGCATCCCCATCTGTGCCACCAAGTATTTGGACACCCTCTCTGTGAGACTTGAACCCCACCAGGGACGTCAGTACCTTTGTTGGGGCCGTTCTGGGCAGCCTGGACAGTCAGCAGATGGAAGAGGGTCCAGAGCCCACAGGGGTAGCCACGGAAGTGGCGTTCACTGCCCTGGCAGCCCACCCAGGTCACATTGGTGGGGAGCATGGCGGAGCGGGAGGCCTGGAGGACAGACAGACACAGTATGATGGAGCTGGCAGGTAAAGTGGGGCGGGGGGCAAGGGGCAGAGGTGAGCAGGGGCTGAGGTCCCCATGGGCATCTTACATCTCTGTTATTCTTCATGGCCTCCTTCAAAACGTTGCGTGGCAGCTCAGGCTCTGTCCAGTTCTTCAGCCAGACGTCCAGGGACTGCAGGTAGGCCTGCACATAGGGGCGCCCAGGGAAGTACTGCAGAGGGAGAAGAGGGGTGAGGAACTCAGGCCCCTCCCAGGAGCAGCAGGGCAGGCCCACAGTACCCTCAGCTTGCTGGGATGGGCTCCAGACAGTGTCAGCATCCTCTATGGCAGCATGTGCCAAAGGGCAGGCAGCATGATCCTGGCAATATTTGAGTGTCTGGCATTGAGGGGCTGGGGGCCACGGCATGTGCCCTCCATGGTGGTGAGCCCCCTGTGTGTGTTCAGGCTCTGAACCATGGCCCCATCTGAGGGAGGCAAAACACCACTCTGACCATAAGTCAGCACAAAGCCGATTAGCAGCAGCACTTTAAAACCGTGGGCAGCCTGCCAGGCTGTGGCACCGGCACTCGGACGGACAGACAGACTGACCTACTGGGAGGATGAGGCCACAGAATCATAGAATGGTTTGAGTTGGAAGGGACCTACCTTCAAGATCATCTAGTTCCAACCCCCTCCCATGGACAGGGACACCTTCTACTGGACCACGTTGCTCAAGGCCTTGTCTAACCTGGCCTTGAGCACCTCCAGGGAAGGGATAAGCAGCAGCACTCAGAAGTGACAGGACAGCGAAAGCAAGGAGCATTCTATGGAGTCTGTGCTCTGCTCCCTGGGCTCCTATGGAATCACTCCAAAAATCCCAGACTCAGAGGAATTTCATCTGCCACCTGAGATGTTTCTGCTGCAAAGTGCAGCCATTCCCCTGGCTCCTCCAGTGGGAGGCTTGGCCACGCAATCCCCTGCTTTCCCGGGGCTGCTTTTTCTCACTTTCGGATTTTTATCTCCTCCTTGCCTAAAATACCTCTTGGGAAGGCAACAATTACGGCTGGGAGCTGCAGGCTGAGCTCGCCCAGCCGGGCAATCCTGGGAACACTGCTCCGTCCTGTGGATAAGTGTGGCAATGGCAGTGCCGGCTCAGCATCCTCAGGGAAGCCCCAGCACCCACCACGCAGCGCTCACAGCCCACTGCCTGCTGCCCACCTTCACCTCCTTTCCAAATCCAGTGCTTGGGCAGCGAGGGGAAGGTTCACAGGAAGAATTATGAGCTGATCAAATAAAACCCCTGCTGCTCCCTGCCAGCCCAGCACAGCCGGTACCCTTGGTGAGGGAGCTGGTGCCATGTGGGATGTATTTCCCTGACCCTGGAAGATCCCATTAAAAGGACAAATAGCAAGGGTGATAGCTGAGGGCAAGCAGAGAAAGAGCCACATGAAGCTCTGAACTGAGGACTCCAGGCTGTTTGCAGCAGTGTCTCATGTTTGGGGCTCTCTGCTGGAGAAGAGTGAGCAGGGGTGGGAGCAGGTGGCTTGCACAACGCAAGGTCCAAAATGAGTGTGAGACTCCAAGTGACAAAAGGAGCGAAAGAGAGAGGATGTGGCCAGGGGAAGGTCTGCCAAGGAACCCAAGCTGGGACAGGGCTCTTGCAAGCCCACTGGTGGAAACCTCAACCAAATGGAGAACTCCATCACACTCAGAAATTGAACTTCCTGGGTTTGCTCGCTCAAAGCTCCAACGCTTTAGGCTCGCCAAACCCAACAGAGAAGAGAGACCTTAAACTAGGTTCTTGCAGAGTCTGCCTCAGTGGGAGTCCCTTTTCCAGACTATCAAAGGAGCCTGCACAGATCAGCTCCCCAAGCCAAGCATCCAAGTCAGGTGATCAGAGTTACAAACCCCTCTGATCATCTCTGCCACCCCAGCAGCTGGCAGTATCTCCTCTCAAAAGACCTTCTACATCTCAACACCTCCTGCAAGTGCTGATCCTGCTCTGCCCACCAACACCTGCACACCACACCTTGTCTGAAACTTTCAGCTCCCAGTGGAGCTGGCCTGAGTTTGGAGATCCACGTGCAGGGGAACAGCCTTACAGTGGCTACGGGACACGCTGGGCACCAGGACACAGGGCTCACCTCCGAGCATGCCACGCATCGCTACCTGCAAGTGCTGGGTCGTGGCGGCCCACAGCCTGCATTTGCACCTTACAAACAGTGACATGGAGGTGTGGGCAGCTCCTGACCCAAGAACAAAAGCTCCTCACCTTCACCAGCGTGCCCACATAGCACTTGAAGGCAGCCAGCTGGGCTCCTGACATGGCGGCAGCACGGACAGCTTCCACTCGCAGTGAGTAGTGCAGCGTGGACTCCAGGTCAGCCATGTACACCTTGGAGCTGGGGAGGGCAGCACAACACCATGGTCCATCAGCTCCTCAACCCACGTTTTCAGGGACCCAGCCACGACTCAGGCTTTTTCCCAGTACAAAGCCTCTTGCCCACCCCTGGCCATGGCACCTCCCAGCTTCCCAGCCCTGCAAAATGATGGAGGGGGAGGTCTGACCGGTCAGCAGGAGTCAGGTGGGATGAGTTGGTCTCGTTGGAAGCACCGAGGGTTGTGTTCAGCTTGTAGGAGCCGCGGGTGACACCCGAGAGCGTGCGCAGGTAGTAGGTGTAGAAGGAGCGGGCCTCCATGTGCCTGCAAGGAAGGGGAGGTCGTGAGCACGACTCTCTTTTTGCTCCCCAGCCCCAAGGATGAAACAAATGAGACCAAAGAGGCTGTAGCCAGGTGGGGTTGGGCTCTGCTGCCAGGCATCCAGCAACAGAACAAGGGGACACAGTCTCAAGCTGTGCCAGGGGAGGTCTAGGCTAAATGTTAGGAGGAAGTTGTTGTCAGAGAGAGTGATTGGCATTGGAATGGGCTGCCCAGGGAGGTGGTGGAGTCACTGTCCCTGGTGGTGTTCAAGCAAAGCCTGGATGAGGCACTTAGTGCCATGGTCTGGTTGACTGGACAGGGCTGGGTGCTAGGTTGGACTAGATGAGGTTGGAGGTCTCTTCCAACCTGTCTGATTCTATGAAAGACTTAGCCAGTCCAGCAACTTGGACCTGGGGAATGAGTGTGGGGTTGTCTGTTCTTTCCATCTCCTCCAGCAGTGGCTGTCCTGGCACACAACCCAGAGAGGAGCTGAGTCCCAGGGAGCCACACCATGCCACCTCCAAGCAGGTGTGGCAGAGGGTGGCTAAGTCACAAGCCACCTTCCCTTTTGCCAGCTCCAGCCCAGCCTGCAGCTCCATTCAGTACCCACCAGCAGCACTGTGCCCCCTGCTAGACTGCCTGCCCCAGCCACTATCTCCTTCCTAATGAGCTTTCCACATTGAAAGGGAAAGTGGAGAGATGGGGCACAAGCCTGTCACCCCACCAGGGTCTCCAGACTCACCCCCCAAGTCCTATACTCACACAGGCAGACGGAAGGAGGAGCCATTGCGGAGGAGCAGGTAGCCAGAGGGGAAAGTGGTGACACCAAACTTCTCCACAAGCTCTTCCTCACTGTTCAGCACCCTCCTCACTGCCACGTTCTCGTACTGCAGCATGTCCAGTGCCACCTACAAGCCCAGCAGCCCCAGGGTTAGGTCCCAGCCTAACTGGGGATGCAGCAGGGCTGTTAAGCACCCTGTGTAACACTTTGCACCTGCAAAGCAGAGCGCGAGTTGAATGGGGAGGCTGCCAGAAGAGGATTTCCCTGCCAAAGGCATGCAAGAGTTGCCAGTGACACTAGCTTCAAGAGAAAAGGGGGATAAATGCGGCCTGTACCCACCTCTCTGCCCACAAAGGAATTGCTCTTCTCAAAGATCAGTGCCAGGTACTGGTCCTTGTTCCTCTGGAAGAAGGTGCGAACCTCCTCCGCACTGCAAAAGAGAAGAGGATGGCAGCAGGTGCCTCATCATCAGCTGGATGCTCTGCCCTCTTCCCCAAAAGGAGCTCAGCCCTCATCCCTAGCAATTCAGCAGGAGGATGCCAGCATGAGTCCAGCTGCATCGAGTGAACAACTCTTCCATGGTGAAGTTTCCAGCCCAGTTTTCAACTCCAGTTCACAGGCACTGAGCAAGCTCACTGGGGTCAGCCAAGGAGGCAGAAAACAAAGCACAGGCAGGGCAGGGGGGCAAAAAAAGCACTGAACTTGAAGCAAGGATGTTAAGGTTTTTTTGGCTAGGACATGGAGGCACTGGATTCCTGAAGGATATTCTCTTTAGGAACACAAAACACTCCCAGCTGGGACAGCAGAACAACTGCCTGTGTCCAGCAAAGGCTACTCGAGATCCTAACAAGTTTGTACCAAATCAAGAAAAGCCTTTCCCAGGGCAGGGCAAAGCTGTTCACCAGTGCAGCCTCATGCAGCGTAGCACAGCACTGCCACATCCCTGGCCCAGGCACTGCTTGCTCTAATTAAGGCTGATGAGCAGGTTCATTAGGAGATGAAACAACATGGCCTGTCTCATCCAGACCACGTAAATGGCTCCAGCCTGGCCAGCCCACGTGCGTCTCCCTGGGACGTGGGTGATAATGGTGGCTGCTCAGTGCTCATTTTTGGCTCACCATTTCCCCAGAAACCTGCTCTCCGCAGGGCAGAGGCCACCAGAGCCACCCCCATCAGGCCACCCCTACCTTGCTGGCTCCAGCGGAGGACAGGCAGGCGGCCAGTTGTCCTGGCTCTGCTCGAGGTTGGTAATGATGGCATGGCGCAGGTCCTCCACGGTGGTGCTGGTTTCTGCAGGGCAACAGGATGCCAGGGCGTCAGCCCGGGGGGAGCCAGTCCCACAGGCTAAGCCAAGGGGAGCTGCTCTGAACTGCCACCCCAGGCTGCCCCGAGTTCCAGTGCACGACAGGTGATGACAGAAATCCCCACGGCTCCGAATACTCACTGGTCATCCTTATCCCATCCTCGGCCTTCCTGCTGAAAGCTCGGAAAAACTGGAAGAGAAAGAAGGAAAAGCTGGAGGGAGAGCGTCTGGAGCGGGACAGGGACACAGTGCAGCCTTCTGCAGGAGGCAAAGGCTGCTCCCAGACCAGTTCTACCTCAGTTTCCCCCATGACATCACAGCATGCTGACCAATGCCAGTCACCACAGAGGGAGTTCCCAGCAATGTTCCTGCCCTTTGGGGCATCCCCAGGACAGAAGGATGCAGGCCTGGGCTGCCAATCATGTCCAGCCAAGGGTTGAGTGCTGGCAGGCTGCAGGCCAGGCAGCTCTGGGTGTCCCAGAAAGGCAGCCAGGGCCTTTCCAGACCTGCAAGCCACTGTCTCCCTGCTCCAGAGCCCTCACAAAACGGGAAAAGGGGACTTTTCCCCACTCCTGTCCTCCCACAGTACAGGGAGAGCAGCAAAACCAGGTGGTGTCAGACAGGTGTTTGCTCTGCAAGCTGGGCTGGGAGCACAGCCTGTTTGCAAAAGGTGTTTGGCAGGGACAGGACAAAAAGCAAATGACTTGGCACTGCCACATCAGCACACCTCTCTGTCCCAGGAGACATTTCAGACAGTGTCCCACAGGCAGTGCGTTCTCAGTGAGATCACAGGGCTGGGGCACAAGCCAACCTGCCTGGCAAAGCCCTAAACCCAGCCCCGCCTTGCACTGAGCCTGTAAGCTGGGGCTGAGGCCATGGCTGCTGACATCCTTATCCAGCCCATTCCATCTCAAGGCGATCCTGGCTTTTGCTGCTTGCACCTGGAGCGTTCAGCTTTATTGCTTGTGTTGGAACAAGGCTCTGTTTGCAGTAGGAAACACTGCAAAATGGGATATTGACACAGCTAAGGGGCTGGGCACGGGCCCAGGAGGAGGGACGGCACCTCGCCAGCCTCCACAGGAGGCTCCCAGAAGAGCCCCCATGGAGCCCCCCTGCAGCATCCCCGTGCCCTCCCCCAAAACCTGTGCTTGCCACCGCTCTCTGCCCCCCAGCAGCTTTCCCCAGGCATTTCCAGTTCAGGTTTCAGACTCTCCCCTGTCCTAGGAGAGACCCAGCCTCTGTGTTTCACTACAAAGCAGCATTTTGGTTTTCCCTTTCGTTGCTGCTGCATCACCAAGCAGTTGTACCCAACCGCAGCTCTGTTTAGGGGAAGGGAAAACAGCTCCAGCCTGCAAGACCTCAGTGGGGACATTCTGGTGTAACAGCACTGTCAGCCACATTGAGGAAGAGAGGAACAGCCCAAAAGGCAAAGCAGAGGGAGAGCAGGCAGGCGCCTGGTGCAGCCAGCCCTTACCTTCAGCGTGGGGAAGCCGGTTATCCCAAAATCAGAGCACACTTGCTGGTTGGCCTCGTCGGCGCAGTCGATGGCTGCCAGCACCACTGCAGGTCTCCATTCTGCAGGGACAGACAATGCAGTCTCAGCTCAGCCCCTCTGCAGCTCCAGAACCCACTCCACTCCTCGCGACCGCTGCAGGGACAGCAGGGATCTCCTGTTGTGCCAGCTGCACGGCTCCTCTCAGCCCCAAAACTGCAGCTTGTCCCTCGCAGGAGACCAGCTGACGGCTTCCAAGCCCCAAATATCCAAGCCGTGGTCTGTGCTGATAGTTGCTGCCCTACTTTCCGTGCAGCAGCAGCAGCAAGGAAAAATCCATGCCAGGTGGGACCAAGCTTTGCACACCCTGCCCGTCGCTGCCTGCCTGGCTGGTTCTGCCTGCCCAGCCTTTGCTTCAGCAGGAAGAGGCCGCCGGGAGCAGGGGAGGGACGGTGGACTACAGCCAACGGAGAGTAGTGAACATGGGCTCCTGCTTATCTCACCCCAGACCAAGGGCAGTGTCAATAAGCAAGAGGGCACAACCCAAAACCAGCAGCTGGGGCACTTTGGTGGAGCCTGCCCAGGTGCTGAGCATCCACTCCCCTGCTACAACTCTCCCCCACCACTGCCTCCCTGGGGAAGATCGGTGAGTCCCTGGCGTAAAACAGACACTAAGAAACGGGGCATGGAGACATTTAAAGCAGCAGGCTCTGAAATCCAACAGCAGAATGGAGAGAAAAGCTCAGAAATGGCTCCTTCTAAGCAGAAAGGACCAGCTGAAGAACACTCACACTCTCCTTCGAACGGGCCAGGGAGGGATGCAGCCCTGGCACATGGAAGGCGCCAGAGATGAGGATGTGCTGAGACCATCCCGTGACGCAGGTGGCAGGGCACAAAAGCCACTTCCCACCGCCCCAGCAACACCGGTATGGGACAGCCGGTGCGAATGCCTGCTGCAGGGAGCCAGGCGTGCTCCTGCACTCATCAGCACACGGTGCCTACAGGTCACTCCAGCACTGGCACCCTCCCTATCCAGCCCACTCCTCCGAAAATCCACCCGTGGGAACAGTAGTGAGGATGCCAACTAGCACGGGGGTGGCTTCCTTGCCCTGCCTCTGCAGTCCGGCCTCTGGCGCAGGGAGCACGGGGATGACCCTGCTTTGGAGAGAGGCCAGGAGAGCTGGCATTCACCCGCAGGGCCCGGGCACGCATCCATTCCTCACATCCTGCCCCGTTGGGGAGCGCTGACGGCATTCCCTGGGAAGAACGGCATCCCCTCGGAGGGACGGCACCCTGACTCACGCCGCAGACACCGCGCTCTATCGATCACTGCAATAGCAGGGAGAAATCACGCACGCCTCGGGATGCCGGCGAGGCAGGATCAGCCCTGGGAGGGCCCAGGGCACGGGAGCGGGGGTGCGCAGGTACCCAAGCGGGGCTGGGCACCGGCCAGACCAGGCATCAAGGTCAAAGCTGGGAGCAAACCAGCTGAGATAAGCACCCGGCACCAGCGCTCTCCCTGCAGGCACCAGGGACGAGTGGGGCTGAGGAGGGGCCGGGGGAAATGCAGGACTCCCCCACCTCGGGCACGCTCGGCCTGAGCTTCTCCCAGCTAAAAGGGCTCCAAAGATGCTGCCAAGCCGGGCCTGGCCACCGCCGGGGGCAGGGGGAAGCTGGGCCTTGCCACCAGGCTGACGTTCTAGGGAGGCTGGGGCAGGGACAAGCGGGATTTAGGGTGCTGGTGGAGGGCAGGGCGGGGGAGCGCTGATGGGCAGGGTGCAGAGGGAATGCGGGGAAACTGGGGGAGGCTGAGGATGAAGGGGCGGGGATACAGGGAAGATTTAAGGGTGCTGATGGAGAGGAGGATGATGGGACAAGGACACAGCAGGGATACAGAGGCAGTGATGGAGGACTTAGAGGCACAGGGAGATCTAGGGGTGCTTACGAGAGAACAGAGAGGACTGCAGGGAGGATTTAAGGGTGCTGATGGAAAGGAGGAGGTTGGGACAAGGACACAGCAGGGGTACAGAAGTAGTGATAGGGGGCAGAGGCACAGGGAACATTTAGGGTTGCTGACAAGAGAACAGAGAGGACGCAGGAAGGATTACAGGGTACTGATGAGGAGATAGCGGCAGAGACACAAGAGAATAAATGAGGTGACCACAGGAGAAGACAGTGATAGGGATACGGGAAGGGGGAAACAAGGTGGAGGGCTCAAGGAGGGTTTAGAGGTGCTGACGAGTTGGGGCGGGGGAAGCAGGCAGGGACGTGGGGCAGGAAGGGAAGCAGGGCAGCCGTGTCAGGGACTCACCGCGGATATCGTGGGCCAGGGCCCGCCATGTGGGCGCGAAATGGACGCAGTGCCCGCACCAGGAGGCGAAGAATTCGACGGCCCAAGCGCTGGGGGATCCCAGCAGCTGCCCCTCCGCCCCCGTCCCCAGCAGCTCCAAAGGGTCAGTGGGCGAGTACAACTCACGGCACCTCGCTGCCGGCAGCCACAGCGCCAGCACCAGCACGGCCAACGGCCACTCTCGCCGCCACCGCCCTCCTCCTCCTCCGCCGCCGCCCCCCACCCCCCGCGCTACCCGCCGCCGCCGCCGCCACATCGCCGCCAGGCCGCCCGCCGCCGCCCGCCGCCTTTAGCGACGCCCGCACGCCCCGCCCACCGGGGGGCGGTGCTAGGGGCGGGACCAGGCCACCCGCATTGCGGCGCCCCCTAGCGGCGGCACAGCGCCTCCACCTCCCGCTTCCTCCAGCGCCCCCAAGTCATTGGGGTGCCCCAAATGCGTGTCGCCCTCCCTGGCCCCGAGGCAGCACTCCAGGAGCGCTGGGCAAGGGGGTTGAGGCTGCAGCACTGTTATGGGTCTGAGAACACAAAACGATAAAATTCTGGTTAATAAATGCAGATGATTCAGGCTTAAACCCCGCGGTGCCACCCCTGGTAGCAGCCCTGAGGGGAACTGCTGGCATCAGGGCAGTGTCTGACTCAGGTACCCACTGCCACCAGGGTGTCTGCCAGGATACCCTGTGTGATGGTGACCCTGGAGACTTGGTGGTTGCTCTGATGCCGACCTTGTCAGGGATGCACAAGGTTACCAAACAAAGCCCCCAGCTCCATCTCTTCACACCAGAAAAAGCAGTCCTCCACCCCGGGTGGCCCCATGCCTGGCCACAGCCCAGTCGTGACACTGCTCACGCACACACACACCCACGTCACTGACTCCTGGGCGGAAGGTGCCCGCTGCTCAGTGCCCCGGGGCAGAGCTGGCTACTGTAGGGCTGGATGTGGTCCTGAAATCCATCTCTCTACTCCCTCCCCATCCCTCGATGCCAGGAGCCCCCTGGCACTGTGGTGGCCCATGGCTGTTGAGGGCTGGTTGTTGGCTCCATCCCCAGAAGGCCATTAGCCATGTTGGGCCCCACCTAGGTTATTTTAAGCAGACTTGCCATGCTAGAAAAACAAGCCTGCCAGAGCCAAGCCTTGCTGTGGCAGCGGAGGGCAGTGGCCTTCACATAGGGCACAGCTCTGGGGGAGCTATGGTGCTCCCCAAGGTGGTCCAGCAGTAGGGCAGAGAGCCTGTTGCACATGGCCCATTGTGGGACTGCAGCCACACAACTTCTGTGAGTCCAGGCTGATGTGAATGATGCAGAAGATGGTTTGCTCCAGCCCCACCAGCTGTAATTAAATGCTTAAGGGATTATCACACTTTGTTGTCCAACTACAAAGAAGAGAGGTGCAGCCCATAGAGGGCTGCTCTGAAAAGTGGTCCCTTGCTCTTGGCAGAGCCCTTGCCCCAACTTGTCCCTATCCAGCTAGTGAATAAAAGACAAACCCCCTGTGCTTAGGGTTGTCCTCACCGTTACTTTACTCTGGGCTGACATCTTTAGTTTAAGGGCTTGATTAGGTTATCACAGTGAAGGATAGGTGCTCAGCACCAGCGTAATTGCAGGCATCCTCCCTATACAGCTCACCCTTCCCTCCCAGGCAGCCCAAATTCCTTGAATCCTTTTTCAGATGCAAAGCAACACCCAAGGACCCAAAGGCAGACGGGCTAGAGTCTGACACCCCAGGGCTCCAGCTCCTTTTGAGGTGAGCCACGCCATTGCTCATCTGTCGGAGCCCCGAGGTAGGGATGCTCCTGCTTCCGGCTGCCCCGGCGCTGCTGAGGGCCCTGCTGCCAGGCTGGCACATTCTGTCTCCACCATCCGGAGGGAACCGCTTCCTTCAGCGGGCACCTGTGGGGCTTACCATGCGCAGACTTGCCCCCAACGCCTCTTTTTTCCTTTCAATGCTGCTGCAAAGCCAGAGATGAGACTTTTCTTATGCCTCTAACTGGGAAAAGCCAACTTTGCATTGCTGAGTACCTTAAGACAGGGCAGGAGAAGTCAAACGTGGAAACAGAGACTGCAAAACAAGAAGATGGCTTTGAGAATAACTAAGATGAATTCAGAAAAATCAAAAGTCAGTAGAAGTCTGAGAGGTGTTAGGGAGAGGTGTCCCCATGTGTCACCCATCTTTTCTGTCCTCTCCTGCTTTGCACCTGCCCTGCCAGCAGAGCCTTCGTGCAGCAAAGCACAGGGTGACTCTGGAAGCCCAGCTGCTGAGCCTCCACAGCCAGCCCTAAACCCCAGTTTTAGGTTCTCCTGGCACATCTAGGAACCTACTTGGTTTCCAAGTGTGCTGCACAGTGAAGCCTTCAGCACCCTTACCTTTGGGAAAAGATAGGCTTCATTCCTACATAGCAAGGCCATGGGCTAAGGACCACCATGTAGATGTTCCTGCGTTGCACAAGTCTCTTTGCAGCATCCAATTGGTGGCTTTAGTTCATTAAACTCATCAGCTCTTGAATCTCCTTTCCCAGACTAACAGCCAGCAGGAATCTCCTTGAAGTCAGTGAAGGCAACAACAATAGGCTAAGAGCCTCAAAGGCCACTAAAATCTCTCTCATCAAAACGATTTAAGCCCTGCAGAACTTGTTCTGTGTACCCAAAATGTATCATTTCTACAGACACAAAGAGCTGCTCTGATGGCCTCTCTGCTGAGTTAGGAGGCAAAACCAGGGCAGTGATGTCTTTATGTATTCAGCTCTCCAAGTGCAGGAGAGGACTGCACTTCAGAAAATGGAGCAAGGCTTTTCTTATCTACCTTTAAGGTCATAAAGTTGGCTGCAAAACGGCAATAGCTCAGAATGGTCAGGTTAGCTGACCCAGGACCTTCTCACTTCCGTTCAGGTGTGAAGCTAAGGGGACAGGAGATCCAGAAATGGCCTTTCTTCCTGGAAAATGAAAGAATGCATTCGTGCCTAATGGTGTGATTCCAGGAACTGACTCCAAAGAAGCCAACGCAGCCGATGCAAGACTCACGGTACAGTCACGGCAGCTCCGTCACCCAGCCCTGGCATTTCAGAGACCATTCTGAGAGGTCTGTGTCCAACTCTTGTGCAAGCACCTTGAACACTGGAGGTTCAACAATTTTCCTCTCTCTCCAGCCTTCCTTCACGAGATGGGACTCAACGAAGCCCTCCTCGATCTGGAGCAGAGAGTGCTGACTGAAGTGCTGTTCCTTCTCTGAAGAAAAGAAAGAAGGCTCATTTCTTGATGAGCATCTTCAGACAGCCTCCAGAGAGCAAGTGAAAATTGTGCCACCTGGCTGAAGTCACCTGGGATATTCCAATCCAGGTGGCACTTCTCCACTGGTGGCACCAGTCTCAGCTCTGCTGAGACACAGTGACAGAGAAGACCTTTGGCAGTGCCTTCGTGGTAAAGCTGCCACCTTCCACAGCTTTTCCAAGAGAGGGAGCAGGTGTGAACACTAACACGAAGGGGCTGTGGTCTCCAACTCAGCTCTGATGGGTTCGTACCTAGTAAGATGAGGAGAGGCCCTTACAGCCCACACTGGTAGCTGGTAGTTGCTTGGACAGGCTTGGTCAGATACAGCTGATTTCTACTTTTCAAGCTCAGCCAGGCTGTGATAACAACAGATGTAAAAGCAAACCCAGGATGTATTCTCAGGATGTGATGAGTGTGCTCACACAGTCTGTGTCTGCAGAGAGAATACAGCAGTGCCAGCCCCTTTCTGCTACTCACCCTCTGCTGATTCACCCCAGCTCGCGAGGACAGCAGCGATGTCAGCCTCACTCTTTTTGGAGGGACCTGGGGGCACTGGGAGGAACTGGTGCTGGCTTTGGTATGAATGGGTAGGAAATGTATTACCTGCAAATTTAAGATCTCCCTAAATCATCACTGTGACCCAGCATGCACAGAGCAGATGTTTTCCACTCCAGCTCATCTGCCCAGCTTCCAGGAGCAGATCAGAGGAGGCTACACCACCCAGATTTGCCACATCATTATTTGGCAGGTGGCTTAATTGCAGTGCATGAAACTGAGAATGCCACACAGATGACAATGGAGCACTCCTCTCTTGCTGTGACAGTCACTGGTCCTGCAACATAAGCAAGGGCTCACCTACCAAGGCCTGGTAGGTGCCCAGAGCACCACCTCCAGAGAAATGGAGCACAACATGGATCAGGCTCCTTGCTGAGCTCTGCAAGTCAAGCAATGTGAAGGGTAGGATCCCTTCCAGCCTCCCTTACTTTGCTGGAATAGAAGAACATGCCTGTGGCAGTCCCCAGACCAAGCATTAAAACCATTCCCAGCAAATTCATAGACAAAACCCTAGTTCAAGATAGCCTCCATCTCACAGGGTGGTAAGTCAGCCTCAAAGAGGAAGCCACCTGAATCCACCACCAGGTCTTGCACAGCTAGGGCAAAGGGCTGGAAAACAGAGGCCAAGAAAAACATTCTGAGCAGGAACCAACCAGACCTGCTCCAGGCCATCCTCCCGCAGCACACTTGGCAAGCAAAAGGCAGCATCTTCACTCCAAATGCCAACCCTTTTGATCTCTGTCTGCCCAGCCCTCAGCCTCTTGAACTGAGTTTCTGCTCCCCAATTTTTTTTCCCCCCAATTTCTGCCAGATCCTATTCAGGAAGAGGCAGGAAGGTGCAGAGCTGAGGCTACAGGTTTTGGCTGATCCAGTTTCCAGACCTCAGAGGGTGCCTTTTCCTCCCCCACTGGATCTGCATCCCAGCGGGTGCCCTACTCGTTCAAATTCCATTACATCTCATCAGCATTCCTGCCTGCCAATGGCCCATGCTCTGGGCTGGGTGCCAGTGGCTGGGCAGCTCCTCTCCTCTGCCTCCTGCTCACTGAAGAGAGCTGCTGATCCCCACCAGCTCCTTTACTTGAGGGCTGCCTGGAGCAGAGTCAACATTTCAAGTGCCCCAGCACTCTAGCAGGCATTTTAGGACGTGGGATGGCTGCAATTGGCACCGTCTCCCCAGGGAGGCACCTGGGAAATCAGGCATTAAAACAGTCCCACTCCATCCAGAGTGCCACTGGGAAGGCGGCTGCCTGCCATTGCCCAACCAGGGAGTTTCAGCAAATGCAGGAGTGAAGCAGCTGTGGAAGGCAGCTGCACTGTGAGGGCTCTGGGAAGGGTTGCACAAACACCACTGTAGAACGTCAGTGCCAAAGTGAAGCAATGCAGACTTGCAAATGAGGAAATTAGAGCCTTCACCAAGCTGGTTACTGGGCACCCAGGACAACAGCAGCAATGCAGCACTTTGCTGTGTCACTTGCTGGAGTGCTGTGGCAGCGTTCCCACTGCCTGAGCTGTTTTAAAGGGAAACCAGTTCTTCAGACCAAGCAGCACTGATCAATTTTTCTTTCAGCATGAAGTGCTGTAAGCCACTTCTAGGGATGGATGCTGATGGCTACAGGTAAATCACTGTCCAAAAGTACAGGACGTGGAGTGAAACTGCTGCAGGGCGAGGGAAGCAGTACCACAGATGCTCTCCTGCTGCTCAGTAATGAGCACCCACAGGCTGCAGCACCACTTTGTCTGGGCTCTTTAGGCATCAAACGACCCACCACTGGCTTTGGCTGGTTCAGCCTCCTGAGCTCAGCCTGCTTCTCCGTCCATACGTGCGCTGTGGATGGTGTTAGCAGCGTGCCCCAGGACTGGCTACCCCTACCGCAAGGTGGCAAAGCTGCTTCCATATTGAAAGCTCAGCTGCAATAGGTCCTCCTCCAGGATGAGATACCTCTGGTAAAGAACAGCAAAACCAAGTGTTTTTATTTTCAGCAAACATGTGCAAGGACTAATTTTTGTCCTGCGGATCCTGCAGAGCACTCCTGCGGTGGTGATGCAATGCTGCTTTCCGAGTTTGCTTTTATCAACACTTGGCTGCAGTAATGAGGAAATCCTAATAACGTTATGCTTATAATTAAGGCAGCTCTAATGGGATTTTGTGGACTGTGATTGGCATCCCGAGTACAGCATCAGACAGAAAGAGGAACGTACAAGGGACAAAAATCTCCAGGGCACCTTTAGAATTAGCAACCATTTGGGTAATTATAAAGCCTTGATTTTCAAAAGAAGCAGGAAAGAAGATTAAGTTATAAATCAGTTTATTTACAGATCTTGTTCTCTTAAAGTACATTTCAGTTACCAAAGATATTTACACTGGTGTACACAGGGAGCACCCTGGTTATTTTACAGTTCTTAATTACAAAAAAGAAAAGAAAGAAAAAGAAATAAAACTAATCCAAACCCAACAACAAACCAACCCAAAGCCTTCGCATCCTCGGGTCTGTCTACTGTGCAAAGCTGCTCTGGATGTGAACGTGAGCTGAAACTGGCCCGACCCCCAAGCTACCAGGTTATTTAGACATACACAGTAAACAGGTTTTCTTTTCAGCATCTCCACAACACAGTACGGGAGGGAGACAGAGCCTCCCAAAAGGTGGTTTTGCAAGTGTGTATCAAAAGGCTCTGCAAAGTCAAGGAAAGGGGAAAAAAGAAATCCACAAGCCCCAACTAGTAACTGCAGGTTCGTTACAGTACTCCTCTTCCGTCTGTATAGAATTTTGCATTTAACAGCTTTTAAATTACAAATAAGTTCAAATAATTTCCTTCTCCCCATTTCAGTCCATTTGTAAACACTTCAGATGCACTAAATACCTTGTAAGATCCAACTGTTTGTCTGCTGAGAAGTACTTTTGTTTTCCTAATGTTCTTAAGGTAGCAAAGGGATATGACCATTGGGACTGCAGGCAGCCCTGCGCGGAATAGTCACTTCAAAGGTGTCTGTCACTGTGCTACTGAAGATCTTCTGCAGGTACACACTTATTCAAGTATTGCAAAAAGCTAAGGCCACTTTTGAGAAAGGAAAGGGAACAAGATGGGATTTTATAACCCCTTGTTCCACCTTGTGAGCAACAAGGCTTTTCTGAAAGGCAGAAGTATTGATACTCCACAGCTCGGCTCATGGAGCATCATGCTGTAGGAGAGGCATTCTCCTTGTTCCTTGTCCTCACAAGTCTGGGCTTTCCCACCTGGCACCGAGATCCTTCTGAAGAGGGGAACTGCACCTCCCCAGGGGTGACAGCTGCTGTCACAAACAGCTTATAGGTCTGAGAAAAACGAATCTTCTAGCATGGTTGCACCAAGATATATCATCTTGTTCTTAGAATGGGAAGGTTGGGGAGAGGAGAGAAACAGAGAATGCAGCCTCTGCTTGTGACACTCCAGGCTTCCCCACACAGACCACTGGTTCATCTCAGTAATCACCAGCCCACAAGTACTCAACACACTTGAGGTTTTGAGGGTAACACTCAACTCAAAGCAACTCAACACACTTGAGGTATTGAGAAGATAATTCACATATGTTCAAGTCTTTTTAGGGTTGCTCCTAGCAAGGATTGCTACCAAATTAAACAATGATGCTTGCAAAGGAATAAAGCCATCACTTAGACACAGCTGGGAAGCTGCAAGAATAGTTACTTGTTCTGCTGGAGTATTTGGCTGGTGCTATCCAAGCTAGCAAGAAAACAGGCACGAGATCTCCAAAGGTCCCTGCTACCACGGCAGGTCAACTGCACAAGCTTCTGCCTACTAGAGGACAGATCAGAGAAGCTGTGCCAGCCCTGCAGAACAGCTACAAAGCCTTGGGATGCAGTGATCAAGGATGCAGGACAACCTTCTCAACACTGGCCATGGTACCTACAGAACAGGAACTAACTTTGTTTCTCTGATACTCCAGCCCTGAACCTACGCTGTAGGTTTCTGCCTTCTTCCCATAATTGCTACCTATAAAAACAGCAATCCTTGCTGCTGAGAAAGATACACCCAGGAAAGGGAATCTGAGGTGGTGACCCAAGCAGTGACACCATGCTGGTTAAATGTAGCAGCTTTAGTATGCTTCTGTCTTTAGCATTCAAGCATTTCCTGGTTCAGCATCATGACATTTTATGTGGACAAATGAATCACTTAGGCAAAAAAGCTGAACAATGCTCCACCATGGTCCATTTGACTTCCAGCCAGCCAGAACAGCCACTACTGCAGGACAGACATGCACATGACCATTGGAGCTGTTCCTGCACAGTATTATCTCCTCCTTACTCTTCCACTCGTTTAGCTCCTGTAACTATGGCTCACCATCCACTCGCACGTGAGGTGCTGGCAATACTACCTCTGAGAACCTGCAGGGACCTCTGACAAATCCAGCATTTCCCAGTGCTGTCCCTGAAGAATTACCAGCTCTGTGTCGTTGTGCAAAATGCAAATATTCCAATGATAGCTTTCAAAAATAATAATTAAAAAAAAAAGGTGGAAAAGAGAAAACAAAATGGAGCAGCAGCAGAGGTATGCATAGCAGGAAGCCCAAGAACCAAGCAGGTGAATGAAACAGTAGAGATCTCCCTGCAATGCCTATCGTGGGCTGCAGCATCTTGGGAGCACCTCTGAGGGCTTCATAGTGTCCTTCTGCACTCTAACATGTCTGAAGAATCTCACTCTCCTCTGGGTCTTGTCCCAGGTTAGCATCTGGGGACACTGACTATTAAGGCATCAACTGTTCAACTTCAGATGGTCTGCATTCCTCCAAGAAAAACACAAGAATGGGAGGGACAGGTCAGGAACCAGCACCCAGCAGAAGGACACTGCTGCTGAATCCAGCACCAAGCAAACCACTTAAGAGCTGTCCACAGCCTAGAACTTCTGGGAAAAGGAAGGTGACAGAGGAAGCAAGGAAATTTCATATCATTTTCAGCTCAGGCCTCTCAATTCTCTGTTGTCTCTGAACCAGGTGTGGTGAAGCTCCATTCCTAGTCCTACCTTTGCATCTCACCCCTGGGCAGTGAGGTTTGGTTCTTCTTGCTGCCTCCTTCCCTGCATCTGCCTCCAGAACTGGGAGGTTTTGTGGGAAGCATGCAGGGCTCTGGAAGTTTCCAGCAAAGATGCTTTCTTGAGTTCATCTGTCTCAACACATAGGACAGTGCAGCCACCTGCACAGGACCACACTTCCATAACCCACTTAATAAATTATCTGAAAATAAATAAACCCCCCATGAGCACAAAACATGCAGACAGTTGCGTGCTGGACACTCCTTTCTTTGGTGAATACATTCTCTTCTCTACCTTGTTCAAGTAACAGCTCCTCCCTTTTATTAGGTGACAGCAAGGGAGGAAGCTGCGGGATCGAAGGCCAAATTCTTGTGAAGAAACATTTTTCACTCCTGCATGTCTCATGCCTGAGAAAATCCTGAGTATCCATTATCTAGGAGCAGGTGGTGCTCCAGCAAGAGAAGAAGTGCTACAGGTTAGAAGGAAAATTGTCCACAGGCTCATCTTTCATGCTGGACATCAGGTGGCCACCTCAGGACTGAAGCATATTACGTTGGAAAAGCAGCAAGGATTCTTGACTTGAATGTAGAAAGCAATATCATGTGATTTCCCTGGACTTGCTGCCACCATAGTGGAGAAGAAAGATGAAAACCAGCTTCACAAAGAAGGGAATTAAACGGGCTCTGGAGTGTAAGAAACTGATGCACATTGTTAGGGCTGCAGGAGAAGAGGTGTTAGGAGAGTTTGGTACAGTAAGTCACCATTTATGGCTAAAAGTTGACCAAACCGTTTCTTCTCCAAACCACTCACACCTCTGAGGCTGGGTACTGATGTCTGACAACCATTCCAGCAGGACAGCCAATACCTCAGCTTAACCTTTCAGAGAACAGGTTGAACATGTCACAGCTTCAGACAGCTGCTGACAGTTATGTGGCATAACTGTGTTGGCACACCAACAGTCTTGAGCACTCCACGACACAGCCCCGAGTGAGGCATCAGCTTGTTCCAAACAACAAAGCCAGTGGGAGGTCTCTAGTGGCAGCAGATGCAAATCCAGGTTCCTTTCATCACATCTGAAGTGGCAGGGTGGAGAGCAGGTCAGGAGTCAAAGGCCCGTGAATGGGTGGCGGCAGAGCGGTCCGCTCAGACCAGCAGCAGCCTGCGCTTCTCGGTGATCTGGTTCAGGACATCAATAGTGTCTCGGATTAAGGCCTCGAAGATCCCATCTGCCAGCTGCATCTTTACGCACAGCTCGTCCTCGTCGTAGTTGACCCACTGCGCTTCTTCCTCGTGAAGCTCTTGCACCTGGAAGGGTAGAAAGGAGAAAGCAACACAAATGTCACAATTCTGTTGCTCAAGGTACAATATCCCCTGCAAAGCTCCAGAAACTGCCAACAGCATGACAGGAAATGCCTGGAATAGCAGAGCGGCCACAGACCTGTTTCAACCAGGCTGTTTCATTGTGGGAACGCTTCCCACCTTTTGCTGGAGTATCCATTTTAAAGGAGTTCACACTCCTGCACAAAATTTTCCCTTGGAAGAACTCAGCTATTGGAGTATCTTCAGCCAACAGCAAAAGCCCAATTAAAAAAGTCCCTAACTGTGTATTTGCAAGAAGATGAGTCCATGCACCTTAAATTGGTAGGAATTGCTGCAAAGGCCTTGAACAGAGGAAGGAGGAAAAGGAAGGACTTCACTGCAGTTCAGTCCATCTGAGTAAGAGCTGCAAAACCTAAAGGAAACAACTAACTTCTCCCATCCTTCTGCACAGGAAGACAAAATACTGGCACATGCTACATGACTGTATCTTTTGTTCAGCCTGGAGAAGAAAAAGCTCCAGGGAGACCTCACAGTGACCTTCCAGTACCTGAAAAAAGCCTACAAGAAAGCTGAGTAGGCACTTTTTGCAAGGACTTCTAGTGATAGGACACAGGGGAGTGCACTGCAGCTGGAAGAGGGTAGATTTAGACTGGAGATTGGGAAGAAACCCCTTACAGTGAGGGTGTTGAGACACTGGAACAGGTTGTCCAGGGGAGGTTATGGATGTCCCCTCCCTGGAGGTGTTCAAGGTCAGGCTGGACAGGGCCTTGAGCAAGCTAGCCTAGTGGAGGCAGCAGGATTGGAACTACATAATCTTTAAAGTCTCTTTCAACCCAAACCAATCTATAATTCCGTGATAGGAGGGTGGTGGAACACTGGAACAGGTTGCCTAGGGAGGTGGTGAAGGATCCATCCCTGAAGACATTTAAGGTCAGGCTTGATAAGGCTCTAAAACACCTCATTTACTTGTGAATGGCCCTGCTTACTGCAGGGCGGGGAGCTGGACTAGATGAGCTCCAGAGGTCATTTCCAAGCCAGCACATTCTATGATCACAACTGTTCTACTGGTCACTGGCAAAAAAGTGTTTGAGTAACAGACAGCAGTGTGAAACATCATTCAGCAAATCTGATCTTGCCAAGAGTGTCTCCAACCTGGACACCTGCAATTACACTCATTAAAACTGAGTGGCCATCTCAGAATTACAGACACATCCTCAGAAAGCCAACATTCCTCACGTTTAAAATGATAAACATTGCTGAGAGCTCCTTGTCTACTCATCTGCAGCAGAAATCTCCTCTGACCACGAATCCTAAACACTGTCCTCACAAAAAAGCGGGCAAGAAACAGAGACACTGCCAAAACGAGGTTAAAACATACTGAAAACACAATAATCCAGCACCAACACATAACAGTGTCGTTACCCAAAGGAAACACAGGAGCTACAGCACCAACACCCTCACCCCCTCCCTTGCCTGAAGCTAAACCACCCAGAAACACATCGGGTTTGGAAGTGACAGCTGCTGCAGCACAGTGACAACTCAATACTCCAAACTCGGCGTGAAGCCCAAGAACAGGCTGCTACTGGAGCCCCAGGGAACCGGCGCTGCTTCAGGGTCTGTAGCCGTCTATAATGCCTCGGCTAACACAGAGTTTGACTCTGGCAGCTCCTTTCTCCCTCTCTCAAGGGGGGCTGGGGAGAGGGAAGGGATGCCATCCTGCAAAGGGCTTTGGAAGAGTCACAACCTTTTACAAAGCTTACAAATCTCTGCAGCACCGCCGTGAGCACCCCTCTGTGGCACTGCTCTACAGCTGCCAAAGACAAGGAGCCAATGGCTTCCTTATGCTTCTTGCTAGTAAGAAAGAAGCAACAACATTGGCAACCAAGCTCAGAACTTTTTCAGTGCTGTTGGTCAAAAACCATTTCAATTTAGATTGAAAGGGACCCTAGAGACCCTCTACTCCAGCCTCCCTGCCATGGGCAGGGATGTGTCTCAACTAGGCTTGGTTGCTCAACGCCTCATCTGACCTGGCCTTGAACACCTTCTGGAAAGGGGCATCCACAACCCCTCCAGGCAATCTATTCCAGAATCTCACCACCTTCATACTGAAGAACATCTTCCTAAGATCCAGTTGAAATCTACTCTCTCTCAGCTTAAAACCATTCTCTCTTGTTCTATCACTGGTCACTCTTACAAGAAGTTCCTCTCCAGCCTTCCTGTAGGTCTCCCTCAGGTATTGGAAAGGCAGCTGGAAGGTTCTCTTGGAGTCCTCTCTTCTCCAGGCAAGAACAAGAAATTGAATGCTAACAAGTGGCACATCTACACACTTCTTGAACACCTCCAGGGTGGCAAACTCCACCATCTCCCTGGGAAGCCTCCTCCAATGCCTCACCACTCCCTCAGGAAAGAAGTTTTTCCTGATATCCAACCTAAACCTCCTCTGGCACAACTTAAGCCCATTTCCTCTCGTACTATCACTAGTTACATGGGAGAAGAAACCAACACCAGTATCACTCCTCCAGGGAGCTGTAGAAAGAGCTCCCCTCAGCCTTCTCTTCTCCAGACTAAATAACCCCAGTTCCCTCATCCACTCCTTATACATGCCCCTCCAAAATCCTCACCAGCCTCACTGCTCTTCTTTGGACACACCCTCCAGGACCTCAATGTCTTATACTGTGTCACTCAGAACTGAACACAGTACTCAAGCTGTGGCCTTACCAAGACTAAGTATGAGGCACCATCACAGAATACAGTTGGAAGAGACCCCAAAGATCACTTGGTCCAACCCTTGACCCAGCACTGAAGGGTCAACACTAAACCCTACTCTTGCTGCTTGCTGCCTGCAGCTGCGAAGGACTGGTTTTATGTTGTGATAAGCCCTGGACTAAACAACAGCAGCATGCCCCAAGACCTTCTACCAATAGAGAGGCCTAAGATAGAAGCACCAGTGTGGAGGCTGATCATGTGTCTAAATCAAGGATATTTAGATGTGGAAACTTAAGAGATAAGGGGCAAAACCTGAAGTGGTAGTGCCCAAAAGAACAGTTTCTAAAGAGCAGAAGAAAGAAAACAGGAGCCTTATAGGGAGAAGTTGAGGACTCTGCCAGGAGGAAAGATCCTGGAAATGAAGCAGGTGGGTGGAGAAAAATGCCAGGGAACAGCCAGGAGTCTTGACTGATAACATCCAGCACTGGTAACTGGGAGCAGCTGCACAATAACAACTGCTGTGACTACCTGAAGGGAAGCTGTAGCCAGGTGAGGTTGGGCTCTGCTGCCAGGCAAGCAGCAACAGAAGAAGGGGACACAGTCTCAAGTTGTGCCAGGGGAGGTCTAGGCTGGATGTTAGGAGGAAATTCTTGCCAGAGAGAGTGATTGGCATTGGAATGGGCTGCCCAGGGAGGTGGTGGAGTTGCTGTCCCTGGAGGTGTTAAAGCCAAGCCTGGCTGGGGCACTTAGTGCCATGGTCTGGTTGATTGGATAGGGCTGGGTGCTAGTTTGGCCTGGATGATCTTGGAGGTCTCTTCCAACTTGGTTGATTCTGTGATTCTATTCTATGATCTTCTGTCTGAATCTTCCAGCCCAGCAGTGCCCTCCCTGCTGGGAAGGGAAGCTGAGACCCAGAGAATGCAACACTGAGCAGGCAAGCAAGGGAGTAAAACAAGCAGGTTAAAAGCTCTGATCTTGCTGGCTCTTTAACTCTGACATCCTGATCCACATTAGCTGCTGTTTATTCTGTCTCACCTGCAATAATGTGATTGGACAGAACCTTTGCTGTGTTCCAGAAGGAAAAAGCAATGCTTGGGATAAAGGAATGCAAGTAAGTGGTACAGAAAGCAGTAACCAGATTCAGGCAAGGAAAAGGCTGGATGCTGAACTGCAGTGGAAAGATGAAAAACGAAACACAGTATCAGTGATTGAGCTTCTTGCCTCCTCCTCAGAGGCAGAGTGCACAACTTCCTCTGGCATTAGCAGCATTTCCTCGGGTGCACTGGACAAGGCAGAAGGTGTGGTTTGAAGCTGCAGGCAAGCGTTGCTTGGTTTACAGTGCATGCAGAACACGTGTGAAACTGCCAGGCTCTTCTGCAGTCCCCGCTGCAGGCAGCTGTGACTGCTTGGTCTGGGAAATGGTTGATCTGACTGCTGTATCATTACAAACTGCCCAGAGCACAGTGGCTGTCAGGGCCAGTGGCCTTTGCTTTGTCCTCAGCACATGCACAGCGTTTGAAGTCTCCTACATCCTCATGGCAAACAGTAAAACTCCATGTATTTGCTGCCAGTAAGTAAGGCCTTTCTACCAGAGACAAACTGCAAAGTCAGGAAAAAAACAGTTTGAATGCAAAGGAATTCCATCCTGCAGACAAAGATCATAGATTGGATTCAACCACCTTCCTAGATAGGCTGTTCCCAGTGTTTGAGAACCCTTTCCATAAAGAAGTTTCTTCTAATATCCAACCTAAACCTCCCCCGGTGCAACTTGAGGCCATTTCCTCTCCTTCTATCTCTTGTTACTGAGGAGAAGAGATCAATGCTCACCTGGCTCCAACCTCCTTTCAGGAGTTATAGAGAGTGAGAGGGTCTCCCCTTGGCTTCCTTTTCCCCAGACTAACCAATCCTAGTTCCCCAAAAGAGTGGCACACAGACAAACAGTGTCAGGAGGCAGAAGCCTGTGTGGTTTTCTTCCTGTGTGCCTTTTTCTGCACGCCTGCTCTGAGTGATGACACCTGAACACACCACTTAATACCATCTGAAGGAAACTTTACAGACTACTTGAGTAAATTTGTCTTTCTGCAGGCTCCCATCCAAACCCATGACTATTTCCAGAACAAATGGCATTTGAGGAGTCACTAGGTCATTCTGGAGACCAAAAAGAATAAAAAGGCAGGTATGAACTCAAATCTTGGAAGAACATCAGATGGAGGCAGGCAGGCACATTCTCACAGCTCTTCACTCTGAGTGCCTGCACATCTTGACACACAACTGTGCAGACAAGAAGCTTTGAATTCTCTTCTAACTGTTGCACTTCTCCCCTTGGGTTTAGGTCTCAGGTTCTGCAGAAGTGGGCTTTCTGATTAAACCAGCTGAACAGGAACAGCTTTTGCTTTGTTGCAGTCTCTGCACAGAGAGAGACATTCTAACTGTTAAGTCAACAGGTCAGAAGATCAAGTACTTTCCAGCACTCTGTTGGTAGACTTCTCAGGTGTGAAAACTGAACACAGAGGTTTGGCAGTATCATGTGAGCTCAAGCTCCAGATAAAAGAGAGGAGGGAGGGGGGGGTCGGAGGGAAAGCAATGACAGAGTTTGTTCTAGCTCCACACAAACAGATCAGCAGAGAGTTTTGGCTGAAGACCCAAGAGGAAAAAAAAAACAACAAAGAGGGAGTAGAAGCAGCTTATTGTTACTACCTGAACTTAAATAAGGAGGTAAGAGGGATCTTGTGGTTTAAAAAGAGGTTTTGAAAGGTGGAGGCAGCCCTGACGTACTGAAATGCAGCACCTCAGCCTACACACACAAGTGAGAACCTCCCACAGAGCACAGACAGCACAGGTGTGAGGAAGGAGCCACCACAAAGGGACTCGAGAAGAAAAAAGCAAACACCTGAAAGTTCCTTTCAGTTGGTGGTACACGAAGTAGCTTTTCCTCATTGGGAACCTCCTGTACTCATCTACTGAAAGCCAAGACTGGTTGCAAATGTTAAAAACCAAAGCAACTGTGCAGTAGATCAGAGAGGTCTTTACAAAAACCCCAGAACCCCTTCCTGAGGACAGAGATGCTTGATCGATGTGAACAGTGCTGCAAAGGAAGAGAGCAAGACTTTTTTTGCCACTGCCAGAAAAAGGTCACTTGATTATATTGGTGTTGATGCAAGGAAAGTGCAGATGGAAGTGAAAATGCAACTAAAGATGCAGTGACTGGTGGTAGCAGCAAAGATCAAGGCACAGCAAGGGGGTGAAGGTCTAATCCATCCTGTTCTCCCCTTCATTTCCAGTGGGCATGATGGTTGAGACTGCAGTCACCCATGGGACTCAGCATCACAGGCAGTATCAGTGCAGCACAGGCTGCTTCTACTGCTGTGCCTCTTCCCCAGAAGGCTGAACCTTTGGTGGAGATAAGAACCACTCAAAACTGGGTTTGGCATGGTAAATCCAGGACACACCTGGGAAGAGAGTAACCTGGGCAGAATAGCCTGGCACTTGCTTTATATCTTCAGAAGAATCAGAAGGAAATTCATCAAACAGCCCTGGCTCCTGGCTTTATAGCTACTTGACCATGCAGGCAATGTCACTGACAGTCAGTATTAATATGCTGGAGGAAGTATAAAACATCCTCCTTTCCCTGTATCAAAACCCCTGCCCTAGTCATATGTAGCTCTTGGGTCTGATGTGTTGAATCTCTCTCAAAGTCACCAAAAAGACACAGTTGTCTCAACAGAAAACTCATTTAAAGGTTAATTTAACCTGAAGGGGAAACAAAGAAGTTGTCAAGGACCTGTGCTTAAAGTCTGAAGCCCAAGAATGTTCACCTCTGCTTTAAAAGGTATTTTTTATTTTAGTTGATTTTGCTTTATAAGCTGCAAAACCCATGGAGAATCAATCAGCTCATCCACATACTCAGATGACATCCCCTGCACATGCTGTATACTGGATAAAGCCTCACAAAAACCTTAAAGCCTTTTTCATTTCTAAAGAGGCTTCTAAAGCACCTTAAAGCCACCAAAGAAGCCTCAGTTTTGGGGTGTATTAAGTAGAGTGTGTCCAGCAGATCAAGGGAGGTTCTCCTTCCCCTCTACTCTGCCCTGGTCAGACCTCATCTTGAATACTGCCTTCAGTTTTGGGCTCCCCAGTTGAAGAGGGACAGGGATCTGCTGGAGAGGGTCCAGCAGAGGGCTACGAGGATGATGAGGGGACTGGAAGGCATGGCTTATGGCACGCTGAGGGACCTGGGGCTGTTTAGTCTGGAGAAGACTGAGAGGAGATTTAATCAATGTTTATAAACATCTGAGGGACGGACAAGATGCAGGGGACAGGATGGGGGGGGACAGGCTCTGCTCACTTGCTCCCTGGGATAGGACAAGGAGCAATGGGTGTAAGCTGCAGCACAGGAGGTTCTGCCTCAACACAAGAGGGAACTTCTTTTCTGCAAGAGTGAGAGAGCACTGGCACAGGCTCCCCAGAGAGGCTGTGGAGTCTCCTTCTCTGGAGACTTTCAGGCCTGTTTGGATGCATTCCTCTGTGCTAGATTTTGTGGTCCTGCTCTGGCAGAGAGGTTGGCCTGGATGATCTCCTTGGGTCCCTTCCAACCCCTAACATCCTGTGAGCCTGTGATCAATTTCTCCTTCAGAAGATTGCTACCTTGTACTTGTACTGCTTGAATGTACTTTGAACAAGATCTGAAAAACACGAATCTCCCAGTTGACAGCCACACCATGAGTCACCAGCAGAGAGCAGATCTTGCACAGACCTGTATGTTCACTTAGGACCTTGGATTTGTGTTATCACAGCTTAAGCACAAGTTGGAGGCTGTCTAGGAGACAGAGAAAGCTATCTGGATACTTCAGGATATACAGCTGTTGTAATAAAAGAAGGTAAGACAAACTGAACTCTATCTCCTTAGGCTTTCAGTTAGAAACAGCTCTCTCACAGCACCTCACTGTTCAGTATACATTTGCTAGCCATGGCACTGAGTGCCTTATTCCTAAAGCATGGCATGCTGTAGCCTTCAAAGAGTTATTCCCAGTCTGCAGTTAAAATTCTGTGGCCATATTCTTGTGAGAACAAAATAAACACATTATTTATTGAGCCAAACTTACCAGAGCTCCATTAATCTTTGGTCTGCAATCTACATGCAGACCCAGGCATCAAATTGACTGAACTTCAAACTTACCCCACCTAAAGCACTTTGTACACCTTCAACTAGACACAAATTCCAGTCAGGAATCTTTCTTTCTAGGCACGGTTCAAAGAAATTAGGAAGTTGGCACGTGTGTAATAGCTGTACTACTAGTTCTCTTGGGGATCTACAGAGGAGACTCCTGTGCAAGCTTGAACAGCCTCCACATCCCAGAACAAAGCATAGAAGGACGTGCAGGTCCCATACATGAATTTACATACAATTAAACCCTTGGGAAAAAGGCTGTGTTGGAAACCTTCCACTGATGGGCAATTAAAAGACCACACGAGCCATGACTCCAAGTTACTTATACGTGCACGTGTGTGGAATCGACTTCAGGTACAATTAAGTGAAGCACAGTGTTAATGACAACTCCTGTTCCCAAGCAGAACCTTCACTATCATTACAGCCAATAAGGAAGTTAATCATCCTGCAATACAAGCCAACAAGGAACTTTCAAAAACTAGTACACAGCCAGACATGCTCTGTTTTAAGCATCTTTAACACTGAACTGCCCCTGCTCCACTGGCAGCTGCATGCCCTAGCTCATGACACGTACCAGGGTGCTCCTTGTTTAGCTCTGAGGAAAAGCATGGCTGTAGAATCATCTGGGAAGACTGGTTACCTTCTACTGGGGACTCTCATGTCACACAATTACTAAATGCTAGGGGTTTGAAGGGACCACTGAAGATCACTGAGTCCAACCCCCCTGCAAGAGCAGGCTCAACTACAGCAGATCTCATAGAAACATGTCCAGATGGGCCTTGAAAGTCTCCAGAGATAGAGACTCCACCACCCCTCTGGGCAGCCTGTTCCAGTGCTCTGCCATCCTCAAAGTAAAGAAGTTCCTTCTCGTGTTCAGATGGAACTTCCTATGCTCAAGTTTACACCCATTACCTCTTATCCTGTTACTGGGGACCACTGAGAAGAGTCTGGCTCCATATTCCTGACACCCACCCCTGTCCCATATCATCTCTTCAAAGTCTTTGCTGTTGTAGCCCAACGACTTCTTCAACCTTGCAGTTAAATCTGGTCTACAAAACTCTCAGCATCCCTGTCTCCAGTTAAACAAGGTCACTTCAAAATAAAAGCTTTTTAAACTCAAAGAAAGAAGAAATGCATATTCCCTTCCTCTCCTTTAGGTCAAGTATTTCAGTGTTTCATTCTTCAATTTCATGCATCAAACTTCTGGGAGGGGAGAATTTGTATCCCAGTCAACTCAACAAGCACAAAGCAAGAGTTTGCTCAAGCCACCTTACTTCACCAGCACCAAACTTCTGGTGTTGTCAACACGGGGCTCTCAAATTCCTTCTATCAAGACCTCATGCACACTTTGTATTCTTTGCATTCTCATTTCTCAGCTCATCGCTTGCTGGATACCTTCCTTATGACCTCTTCACACTCAGCACAAACTAATCTTGTGGTACGTCACGTTCAGTCTGGGAGGCAGTATCTGACAGCAGTTTATTTCCAGTCACTGACCAGTATTTGATCCACTCGGTCTCGTTTCTTGCGCCCAAATTTCATCATCTTCTGCCAGTCTGTTTTGTGATTTGGCTCCTTCTTCACGCTGAACAGCTTCAGTACTTCAGCAGCAATGAAGCTCTAAAGAACAGGAAAGGTGAGATTTACCATATTTGAGGTATTAAATGTATGCACAAAGTATCTGCCCTAAGAAGTCACTCTACAGGATGCATAAAGGCCTTCTTTTAGCCAAGACATGTAAGGAATAGGCATGAAAGTTACAGTGAAAGCCTTTGTGCCAGCATTACACAGGCTAGGCAATTATTAAACCCAGAGGTGGGGGGAAAAAAGATCACACCCACACAACAATCTTGAGAACAGCAACTTTTAATTAAAGAGTTCAGCAGATTATCACCTGCACCATTCATGTTAGCGTACGTTATGAAAGGAAAGCAGGAAGGGAGGTTTGGTGTCCTTGCACTGTGTTCCCTGCTCTCCCCTGATGTGTTTTGAAAGTCTTCTCCACTAACAGAGTGGCCTATATACTACTTCTGTCTTTTCTAGACAGCTAACATGCTGTGTCTTCAGCAGGTTTATCAAAACAGAGTCAAACAGTCCCCAGTTTCAGAAGGAACAGTACAGGTGGAAGTCTCATTTATGTCCTGATGTCCTATGGAAAGTTCTACCTTTTGGGGCTTGTCCTTTCTTGAGCACTACCACCAACACTAGGAGACCTCCTCTGCCTTGCCCAGCACAACAACGCCCTCACCAGCCAAATTTTGAGTCCCTCTGGGCAACTCCCACTGCCCTCAGTGATGCTAACACAGGTGTGTCCAAGTATAAAATCCAGCTCATCCCATTTAGCCCAACCCTACTGTCGGACCCATGCCAAACTACCCAGAGAGAGTTCCACTGGAATCTGCTAGAGCAGCAGTCTGCCAGCACACCAATTTTACAAGATCAAGGTCACCCTGGCAGCTCTGTACAGAGGAGTTAGGTTTAAAAGCAACCAGTACCAGCCAATATGGACAGGAAAGCAAAACTGTTGAGGAAAAAAGGACCATTCTGACACACTTCCTTTCGGGTTTGTAATCTCTTTTCTCTTTTCAACCCATCTCTTGCTGGAGAGACCTATTATCATCTTGTAGCATTCAGGCAGGTGCCAGTGCAATGTTTTTCATCTCAGAAAAGATTTCTTCCTACCTTGACTTCATCCAGGTTGTTCGGATCTTTTACTCGGCGAAAGTAAGCAGACGAAATCCTACATGGTTTCATCCAAACAGGCTGATTTAGATTAGGATCCTCAGCGAAGATCTCCCCAAAGATCTCTTTTGTTAAATCAAATACCACCTTCACGAAGGGAGAAGCAGAAATTTAGGCTGCACTTGTCCACTGCAAACACTCAAAGGCTAAGAATATAACACCTGAAGACTGCACCTACCCTTTTGTAAACCTGCTTGTTTATCGTGTCTGCGTCCTGCTCTTGGAGGGTACTGTCAAAATCCATGTGAAGGCTGAAACTGTGGAGGTCATGACCCAGGTCCTTCAGCTTCCAGAGCTCCTCAACTGCCTCGTGCACCATAGCTTCCACCTCCGCCGCACTATGAGGGACTGTCAACAGCTCCTCACACGGCTTCGTTGGCACCTTCTGAGGTTCTACCTTGGGCAGCACTGCTGGGGCCTCAGCTTGCTTCTGCTGGTCCTTGTGGGAACTCAGGCCGTAGTCCTCATCAAACCAGTCTTGATCATCTCCCAGCACACTCAGGAACTCCCGATTCAGCTCCAGCTCCGCCAGCCTCTTGGCAAGCTCTTCCTGACCACTGGCACCCAACACTGGACTCTCCTACGAATTAAGAGCCACAGAGTAAACCTAAAAGCACACACTGCTGTCTAACTCAGCTTACAGTTCTAAATGCTCTACTGATTTAATTAGCAAAGTATGCACAAATGCTAAGAAAACTAACAAACAGCCCACAGCACAGTCAGAAATGTTTTGATTCAAATACTCGGGGTTTCTCCCACTCCTGATGAATGCTTTCAGAGGGTTCCTACAGACCTGTGAAGATTGTGTGTCCTGCCCACTGCCTAATACTCAATTGCTTGTGAAAGACTGAGTGGTTTCAAAACTAGTACTGTGACACAACTACTCACCTCATGTACCAGAAGACTCAGATCTATATCAACTGCCTAAAAGCTTTCAGAAAGTGATGGCTGTTTCAGTGACTGAGCAGTGCTCACTGCTGATGAAATGGGCTGAAGCTTTCTGTGCTGCTAATATATTGGGATCAGTGGCAAAGCAGACAGGTTTACTGAGACCTTCAGAGAAAGGCTAAGTCCTGTATCTGTACCATTAATGGTCACTCAGAGGAAGCATGAACTCCCCATGATACAACATTCAGTGGACAGAGCAGTCTGACACTTTAATGACCTCCATATCAACTAATTTTGTTTGAGGATGATTATTTCTTATCAAGCCTAGAGAGAGGAAAGTTCACAGTCTATTGTATTTCACCACCTTTCACAGAACCATAGAATCAGCCAGGTTGAAAGAGACCTCCAAGCTCATCCAGCCCAACCTAGCACCCAGCCCTGGCCACTCAACCAGACCATGGCACTAAGTGCCTCAGCCAGGCTTTGCGTGAACACCTCCAGGCACGGTGACTCCACCACCTCCCTGGGCAGCCCATTCCAATGCCAATCACTCTCTCTGACAACAACTTCCTAACAACATCCAGCCTAGACCTACCCTGGCACAGCTTCAGACTCTGTCCCCTTGTTCTGTTGCTGGGTGCCTAGCAGCAGAGCCCAACCCCACCTGGTTACAGCCTCCCTACAGGTAGCTGTAGACAGCAATGAGCTCTGCCCTGAGCCTCCTCTTCTGCAGGCTGCACACCCCCAGCTCCCTCAGCCTCTCCTCACAGGGCTGTGCTCCAGGCCCCTCACCAGCTTTGTTGTCCTTCTCTGGACACCTTCCAGCACCTCAACATCCCTCTTGAATGGAGGAGCCCAGAACTGGACACAGTACTGAAGGTGTGGGCTGACCAATGCCTGAGCACAAGGGCAAAACAACCTGTAGAAGAATACTTTAGAGTAAAACTGAAGGGTAATGATTGAATCCAACTATGAATGCTGAACCTAAACAAACTATTTTTTATTTTGATGGGCCAAAATAGGGCTTTTGGTCTGTAGGACTACCAGAATGAAGTGGGATATACAAGGACACACATGTAAGACACATACCTACAGGCAACCTTCACAGCACCCAAGAGAACTTGAGAGAAAGCAAACCGATTGCCACCTCAGATTCAATTGTATGGTGCCACTTCAGATCCAAACATCTCAAAGGAAACAAGTCAAAGGAACAATCAGTTCTGAAAATCAGTGCAAGATGTCTGTTACTTACTGGTCTGGGACACATGTCTGGAGAGGAAAGTTCTTCTCTTTCATCATCCAAATCAGAACTTAGGAAAAGGTTATCCAGTCTGTTGGGAATTTGCTCTTCTGGCTGCTGAGATGCGGTGCAAGATTCCTCCTTCACATCACATAGCTCCTGGTTGCTGAGCTGGATTTTCTCATTCTTGACCTTCTTTATTTGCTGTAACTGACTGACTGTGTCTTTCAGAAAACCTCTCAGGAGACTGTCTGTCAGCACACTGACCTTTTCCAGTTGGACTTTGGACTTTTCTTCTTCTCGAAGCTGGGCTTCTAATTGGCTCTTTTCTTTCGTCAGCAAATCCAGAAGCGGAGTTTCAGACTTCTCTGCACCCTCAGGAGAGAGATCATCTAGCTTTTCAGCACATTCTTCCCCCAGTGTCTTCTGCCTCTCCAGTTTCTCAGACAGGATATCTGCAATGTCGTCCAACTGAACAACGATGGTCTCACCCACAGCACCAGGAAGAAGAGGAGTGATGCTGGCCTCCTCTTTTGCAGCATGCTTCAGATAATCCACTACTGATTGTTCCTGGGCAACTGACTCTGCAGATAGGGAAATCTCCTTTATGCTGCTTGCTTTAGAAGACAATTGCACATCAACTCCTTCCTTGGATGAGGCTTCTGAAACAACTGTGTCCACAGGAGCTTTAGCCTGGGAATAGCTGTCTGTTGCTTCTCTGCTCTGGTTTTCATCCTCTTTGCCAGGTTTGGAGCTTTGTCTGTCTTTCTGCTCAGCTTTATGTTGCTTCACCAGCCTCTCATCAAGAAATGAGTCTTCATCCTTAGTGGTGTCCAAATAGTTATCAATACTTTCTGTAAGGTGAGAGATTTTCTGAGGAGGAGCAAAAATCCCATGCTTCTCTTTGCAGTCAAAATACCCAATTCCATCATAAGTTCCATTATTGTTCCCTTCAGGTTTATCTAACTCCACACCAGCCCAAAACCCTTTGGCAAATTTAGTCAGACCTTTGAATCTCAGTGTTCCAGGTTGGACTTCACTCACAAGTACTCTATCGCCAATGCTGAAATCTGCCATACTATCTGCTGCTGCTGGGATGGAAACAGGGGCCCGCAGCGCTGACTCGGCGGGGGCCCCTTCTTGCTCCACAGCACCGCCTTCAGTGCTTTTGATAAGTTCCGTTGGGGACTTAAGTTCTAATAACCTCCCTGACTGCACACTGCCAGAGAGAGAGGGGGACCTGTCACTGAGGCATTCGCTGATTTCAGCATCGCTGCCAAGGCTGCTGGATCTGCTCCGGGTGTGCAGCGATCGCTCTGCCAGCGACTGAGCATCCCCATCAGAAGAGAGGAGAGACGATTCAAAGTCATCCTTGTAATCAGAAAGGGCTTCTTCAGCTGAGGCTTGTTTTCTCGAAGAGGATCTTTCAAAGTCTTCTGGGTATGAGGGCTCCTTCTGGCTGAAGAGCTGTTCCGAAAGCAGATGACCTTCCTTCTCCGCTGATCTGCTCAGTCTGCGAGAGGATTCTTCTACACCTGGGTCAGTTACAGCATCTTCATCTGCCAGTCTCTGTTTTAAGACTTCTTCTGTGTCGTGAAGACTTTCCACAGCCAAACCCAAGAGTTCCTTCTGAGAGGAGAGGTCATTTTCAGAATGGAGGATTTTCTCTGGAACAATGTCCAGTGAGCTTTCTTGTTCTTTCTCTAACACCAACACGACATCAGAACTCTCCAAAGGCTTAGCAGGAGAACCTTCAATCTCCTGTTCCTCAGATTTTACATATTCCAAGTCTTCCTGTATCTCAGATTCATGACTGAGGGCAGCCTCATCACTGGATGCTTTTACCACATTGGTCACTGACCCGTGGGATATCTTGCTAATGTTTTCCTCATCTTTGAGAGGAGGTGAAGAGGGTTCAATACCCAAGGAATTGGAAGATCTTTCTCTGGAACTTCTCGGTGACATTAAATCAGAGGAAGATGTTCCAGAAGGTTCTTCTGCATGAACATCTGTCAAAGCCACCTTCTTGGTGTGCACAGATTGCTCAGTTCTTGATGACACAGCATCTTGAAGGGAAACAGAAAATGAATTAGAGCAGAATTCACAGCCTGCATTCTTTTACTGAAAACTATGAACACAGGCCACAAAACATCAAAGTTTCTATGTTGAAAGAAGATAGAAACTGCTGCCTTGAAAACATTAATCTCTAGCTGTCCTATGAACTTGAGCAAGATTCTTTCAGTTCCAGGGTTCCATTTCTTTCCTTGTACCAGTATTTCATAATGCCACACAATAGTGAGACCAAGGTAAGGGCTCAGTTCTTTCTTTGAAGGCCAGAAATGCTACCAGTGTTAGAATGGTGTATAATGACTAGATAATCATAGAATCAACCAGGTTGGAAGAGAGCTCCAAGCTCATCCAGACCAACCTAGCACCCAGCCCTGGCCACTCAAGCAGACCATGGCACTAAGTGTCTCATCTAGGCTTTGTGTGAACACCTCCAGGCATGGCGACTCCACCACCTCCCTGGGCAGCCCATTCCAATGCCTATCACTCTCTCTGACAACAACTTCCTCAAAACATCCAGCCTAGACCTCCCCTGGCACAGCTTGAGACTGTGCCCCCTTCTTCTGTTTCTGGTTGCCTGGCAGCAGAGACGAACCACACCTGGCTACAGCCTCCCTTCAGGCAGCTGCAGGCAGCAATGAGCTCTGCCCTGAGCCTCCTCTTCTGCCGGCTGCACACCCCCAGCTCCCTCAGCCTCTCCTCACAGGGCTGTGCTCCAGGCCCCTCACCAGCCTTGATGCCCTTCTCTCAACACCTTCCAGCACCTCAGCATCTCTCTGCAATGGAGGAGCCCAGAACTGGACACAGCACTCAAGGTATGGCTTGACCAGTGTTGAGTACAGAGGAAGAATAATCTCCCTTGTCCTGCTGGCCACACTGTTCCTGAGCCCGCCCAGGATGCCATTGGGTCTCTTGGCCACCTGGGCACACTGCTGCCTCATGCTCAGTACCCCTAGTTCCCTTTCTTCCTGGCTGCTCTCCACCCACTCTGTCCCAGCCTGTAGTGCTGCTTGGGATTGTTGTGGCATAATGATCAACAGCATAACACTGACAAGTACTGCAACTCTCCCCATTCCTATATTCTTCATTAATTTTTGTTTCCTCACTTTTATCAAGTGATTTAAGGATCAGAAAATAGCTGTCACGTAATTATGGTTTTGCAGAAATCTCAGCAAGAATAAAACTAAGAACTGAATACAGAGGAAACAGCAAAAGCTTAAGCCTGCTAAATAAAAATAACAAAAATTATAGCTGGATCATGATGGCTTTATGAAGTTTGCACACTGTCTGAAAACTTGTTCTTGAATCAAGATTACAGAAGTTTAAATCAGTCAGTCTTCAAGATCTTCACCTGCAGTAGTTACATACCTCCATCCTCTGAAATGGATTCCAAAGATGCTCTGGAATGTTCTGATTCAGCCAGAGATTTCCAGGTTTTAGCTTTCTCAGGCCTAAATGTGAAAAATCAAACTGCATGAATCATGTTTACAAGAAGAATGTGTTGGCTTGGGTCTTCTTCCAATAGATCAAAATGGAAATGCAAGCAGCTGTAATTACAATACCACACCAATGATAACATAAACAGTTTGCTTTGTTCAATGTACTGTGACCTAAGAAAACAGGAATGGGGACATCTGATGAGTCCTGGGAAGTAATTGTTTTAAAGACTCATCAAACTTCAGACTTTTCTGCAGCAAAAAAAAAAAGATGTGGGTTTTTTTTGGGGAGGTTTTGTTTTTAATTTGAATATACTAAAATTGCACCATCTTCTGGAGAAAATGAAGCAAAAAGACACCAGAAAGTGCAGAAATCAGTTGAATTCTCTACCTTTTAAAACCTAAGATCAGATTTAAGTTGCAAAGATTGCTTGCTACACACAGTGTGGTAAGTAAGCATCACGAGTCACCAAGATAGGAAGAAAAAAGTTCTCTTCAGACCTGTAATCAGTACAACCATTTGGGACAATTCTTGCCCCATTGAAAATTGTACTTCAGGAAGAATCTGAAAATAAGACTTAAAAAGCAGGCCAAAAAATGAGATGCATAAGATGACAAGGACAGTACATCTTACGTGGTTTGGGTCTGATGACACCAGCAAATGGATCAAGAGGACACTGCCACTGTGCAGTGCTTTAAAGAAGAGCTGTTATCAGCTTCCCTGTGCTCATGGTTTCAGATTGAACAATTCAGCTCAGCTGCAGAAAAGAAAAAAATCAAAAAGCAGCAGAAATCCCAGTTACCTGTGGAGTGGTGGTGCCTTGATCTTGGGTTTTTCTGCAGCAGCTGAGGATGGAGTTTTAATTTGAGGTTTGGCTGTCAGAGATGCCTCCAGATCTTGGCTCAGCTCTGCTTCAGTCTTCTTGATAAATTCATCGTATGACTGCTCATGGAAAACAGTGAGACCTGTTAGTCTCCTAAACCATAACGACAATTCATCAACCAAAAGTTGTCTAATGAATACAGAACACAATTGATTTCTCTGCAACTAATCATTTAAATCCCTGAAGTTCTGTAGCATTAGGAAATGCTAGAAATGTTAATTCTTCACTTTCAAAAGCAGATGATGTGGGCACCGCTCTAGTATCCCAGCTTGGATTAACATGTATACAAAGATAGATGAGCCCCCTGAAACACTTCATATATGAGCCCCCTGAAACACTGCTAGTAACCCATTAAAGACAGACATATTGAAAGGGAATGGCATCTTTGCCTCCAGGATCACTACTGAAAACAGTTAAACTGCCAGGACACAGCCACACTTCTACCACTGTAATGTGCCGTTCACAGCTGCTGATACAATACTCTGCCAACAACATCCATACTACAATGGCCTATCCTGGCTAACAGTCTTTTATTTCACCCTTCTCCCCAATGCTCCTAACCTCCAGTTGTTTGATCAGACTGGCTTCCTGGGCCTTCAGTCTCTCCTTTTGCCTTTTCTTCTGTTCCTTTTTCAGTTGGTAAACCACAGACTTCCTTTTCCGTAGTTCATCCTTCAGCGCCCTGATCCGTCCTTCGATGTCACTTTGATCAGATGTGGTTTCTGAAAGAGTTTAGGTGTAGTTTTTGTAAGCTTGTACCTCACAAACCAGTTTTATACAAAGCAATGAGCAGTCATTTCATAAAGACAAACTGAAAGCCAAGCAAGATAACAAAGAAGTTAATATTCATGTTAATATTAACACAGTAAGGGTCCTAAGTGGCATCTCCGACTCACACCACTGCCATATAACACTTGAGTGTTGCACCTTCCTTCATTTAGAAGGGAAAGGCTCTGAGTCACAGTAACTTGTTACCAACCTTGTTCACATCCACTACTCATCTTTATGCTGCTACTTCCCTATCTGCTGATCACACCAGCTGCTGCCAAAAATTGGTTGTGGTGGGTTTTTTTCCTAACTTACCTGCAAATATGAGGTCTCAAAGATTCATACCAAAAATAGATCTTTTACAATCACAACACACAGCTTCAAGATACAGAGCGCACTTCACTGATGAGAACAGTGGAGGCCTCTAAGTTCCAGCCTCTTTTAGAGTTCCAGCCACCAAGGCTAAATCCAGCTATGAAATGGAGAGCTGAATGGTCCAGCTGGAAGGAAGGTTAATGGGAACAATGCAGAGGTTTTCAACGTTGCCAGGTCTCAGGAGGACCAATTATTCCAAGTGAACAGGGGTAGTGTTGAGGTTAGAGATGTGGTGGACACTCAGTAACAGCTTATACAAAACTACTAGGTGTATCTTTGCTACAAGTTCAAATGTATAGATCCTTTTATGGTGCCATTACTGACTGGAGCTATGTTCCACCTAAACAATTTTCTTCTTCATTGTTATCCTTAGTCATTACCAAGATCTGCTCCATTCCCTGCAACCTGGTTTTCCAGTCCCTATGACAATGTCCCCACATACTGAGATCCACTCTCTGCACGATAACCTCATTTTACCAGTAACTCTGCTACTTTCATTATTTCTGCTCTTGGTCTTTCAGACCTCTCAGACTTAAGGACTGCCTGTCTCTCCTCCTCATTCTTTTCCACCCACCTGATCATGTCCACTTGTTTCTTGTTTCAAATGACTACCAATAGAGTGCAAAACAAGATCTTTGTCACAGATTGCTGTGACCACAGTTATGTATCAAAGCTTCTTCAGGATATTTATCCGATACAGTCTTCCTAGAGCTCCTCCCTGTGGCTCATGCCCTCCCCTTCCCTCTTCTATAGGAGGAAGAACTCAGGATCTTGGCTGCTTTGCTTTTCTAAGACTCAGTATTCACTGTCATGTTTTGTGGACCAAAAGGCTCAGATGCCCATAATATAAACATTTTCTTTATTGATCACCTTAGAAACCAAGCCACCAGAATTATTTGGTCAGCTAGCAGGAAGAGCTGGACATTCTGCTCAATCAATCTCATTTCTCCACACAACAACCCACCACAATGGGGATTTCATGATCAACAACAGTCAGCAAACACAAGCAAACCACTGTATTCTTCCTCTATTAACAACTGTTGCCACTCATTTAGAAAGCTTAAAAAACCAAACATCCTGGCACAAAAAAGACTGGAATCTCACTTGCTAATCAGGAACACTTTATGATGCCACTGTAATTAACAACTCCTCCCAAACAGTAAGTGACCACTGTGTAATTATAGCTTTACTTGATCAACTAATAAGGGAAAGATCTGCACATGCTTTCATCTTTGATGATCTTGTCTACATGTGCATCAGACTGACAGAGCAATGACTTCATTACTACTCAGCAGCTCAGAAGATTTATCTCTTCACAATGGAATGATTTATTGTGAAACCAGTATTATCCTGGTCAGCTTCTAAGCTCTTAACCTTTCCTCAGTGTTTGAATTCAAATACTTTATAAAAGTGATGCTGTTGCCTGCTCAGCTTTGTAGAGCTTATGTGGCTGTTCAGTCAGAACTTGAAAATAACTCTTATCAAGCTGCTTGATGCTCTCCAGAAGGAACAGAATCAACCAGGTTGGAAGAGACCTCCAAGCTCAGCCAGACCAACCTAGCACCCAGCCCTGGCCAATCAACCAGACCATGGCACTAAGTACTTCAGCCAGGCTTGGCTTCAACACCTACAGCCATGGCAACCACCACCTCCCCGGGCAGCCCATTCCAATGCCAATCACTCTCTCTGACAACAACTTCCTCCTCACATCCAGCCTAGACCTGCCCTGGCACAGCTTGAGACTCTGTCCCCTTCTTCTCTTACTGCTTGCCTGGCAGAAGAGACCAACCCCACCGGGCTACAGCCTCCCTTCAGCTAGTTGTAGACAGCAATGAGGTCTGCCCTGAGCCTCTTCTTCTGCAGGCTGCACACCCCCAGATCCCTCAGCCTCTCCTCACAGGGCTGTGCTCCAGGACCCTCACCAGCTTCATTGCCCTCTGGACACCTTCCAGCACTTCAACATCTCTCTGGAATTCAGGAGCCCAGAACTGGACACAGCACTCAAGGGGTGGCCTGAGCAGTGCTGAGCACAGAGGCAGAAGAACCTCCCTTGTCCTGCTGCCCACACTGCTCCTGAGCCAGCCCAGGATGCCATTGGCTCTGCTGCCCACCTGGGCACTGCTGCCTCCTCTGCAGCTCCTCTCTACCAGCACCCCCAGCTCCCTCTCTGCCTGGCTGCTCTCAGCCACTCTGTCCCCAGCCTGTAGTGCTGCTTGGGGTTGTTGTGGCCAAAGTGTAGAACCCTGCACTTGGCCTTTTTAAATCTCATCCCATTGGCCTCTGCCCACCCATGCAGCCTGGCCAGGTCCCTCTGCAGGGCTCTGCTACCCTCCAACAGATCCACAGCTGCTCCTAGCTTGATGTCATCTGCAAACTTACTGATGCTGACTCAATCTCCACAACACAAATTCTCAACTCAAATTACTCAGTGAACAGCTGCCTCTTGCACTTACATTCACATTAAACAATAATTAAACAAACAAACAAAAAACCCCAAACCCAAACTAACAAACATCCCCCCACAATGGATTATTAAACTTATTACATCAAGCATCACAAAGACTGGATATGTACACACAGAATCACAGAATGTTAGAGGCTGGAAGGCACCTGCAGAGATGAAGTCCAACCCCCCTGCCAAAAGCACAATTCTTGAGAATTGTGGTAAAGGGTTGGACTTGATGATCTATGAGGTCTCTTCCAACCTTGTTGATACTGTGAAGTTACCCATCTATCACAAACAGCAGCTAGAACATACAATAGAATCACCTAAAGTGAGGTTGTTGTTTAGGGAATTAAAACCAAGCAAAAAATAAAGCAGGAAAATGCTCTCTCATTTGCTAATAGGTATTTTATGGTGCCACAGCAACTGCACTGAGGAATACAAAACGTTTTGGAGACCAAAAGCAGTGAGAAGTTGAAAATAAACTTTACACTTTAACAGAGCTGCTGACGGTGAGCACCTGAATGGCAGTTCAAGAAGATTTGGAGTCCATAAAATTAAAAAGTTGCAAGTGCACAACAGCAAGAGGATTTTTCTGCACCAATTCACTTCTACTATTCTCTCTCCCTCAGCATTTTCTGGGAGCCAGCAGGGGCAATGGAGGAAATAGTATAAAAAGAGTCTACATAGTAGATCTTTTATTTTATAGCTCAAACCGCAGCCTTAGACCCTATTTCACTGTGCACAGTTCAAACCCTCCCCAAAACCAGAAACCTAAGTTCTGCAGTATCCAATCATTCTGCACATGGAGAACGTCTCATGGGCTCACTCATACTGCCATGATACTTCTGGAGCCAGGTCCTGCTCAGAAGGAAGCTGATCAGGTTTGTATGCTGCTGAACCACATTCTGTTTCCTTCACAACAGGAGATGTGGAGCTGTGTCACCTGCTAAAAGCACAGCTAACCTTGGCATTTCTGAACTTTAGAATGACCTTAACTATTGCCTCTTCTCTTCTTCATACCTGTCTGCAGGAACCTGCATGTCTGTCCAAAAGGAGAGATAATATATAGATCATCTTACATTAAGATCAGTTGAAGCGATGAGAAAATACTCTCCCAAAACCCCAAACCTTGGCAATTTCCAGGAATTTCTGCCTGCCTCCCCACATTTATGCCTGTATTTCAAGACTACTTGCTGAAAAGCAAAAAGCTTTGAAAAAAGCAGTCTAAACCCAAGCAGGTATTACACTTACCTGACTGTGTCATAGATAAAGATTCATCAGACCAGCTGTGAGATATCTGATGAGATTTCAGAGGTGAATGCAGCTGTCCTCCAGTTCTATGGCTGCCTTTGCTGGAGTCCTGCTTTGGTACAGATATGCTGCTTTTGGGAGGAGACTAATGGAGGAGAAAAGGACAAGTAAGCAATTGCATGGAAAGCTCAATTTGGAAGTAGGCAATCACTGTCACTTGGAGCTAGTTACAAGGGAAGGACAGCATGACTACAGAACATCTCAGAAGCAGTGCTAACTATCTAACCTCCTAAAGAATTTAAGCTTGCTTTGCTAGACAATAAAAATACCAAGAGCAGCAAGAGCTGCCTGCTTTCTTGGAGTCTACATTTCAGTAAACCTGCTTAGACTACTCTACTGCCACCTAGGTTAAGTGACATGTTTCTGACTCACAGGTGTTCAATACCATTTATGTAATCTTATTTGGTAACAAGCAGGGCAATAGGAATTCCTAGGAAATGTATCTCTGAAGCCATTCCACACAACGAGTGCCAGATGACATTCTGAATCAGGAAAACAACTGAGTTCTGAAGCTAGACAAATCATTCTAAGTGCAAGCACTCTTCCAAAATGCTGCTTGCTGATTCAACATTATACCCCAAACCTGTCACACACTTTGAACATAACCTCACTATCTCACTATCTTCTCCTTTCATAGGATCAGTCAGGGTTGGAAGGGACCACAAGGATCACCTAATTCCAACGCCCCTGCCACGCTCAGGGACACCCTATCCTAGATCAGGCTGCCTACAACCTCATCCAGCCTGGCCTTAAACACCTCCAGCCATGGGGCCTCAACCACCTCCCTGGGCAACCCATTCCAGCCTCTCACCACTTTCCTGCTCAACAGCTTCCTCCTCATATCCAGTCTGAATCTTCCCACCTCCAGCTTTGCTCCATTCCCCCCAGTCCTGGCACTCCCTGAGAGCCTAAACAGTCCCTCCTCAGCTTTTTTGAAGACCCCCCTTTCAAACTTCCCAAGAAGGTATTTGTACTAAGTTTAGATGAGCAGTTCTTTTACCCCACAGACACTGCACCTTCTGTCTCATTGAGCACAGGGCAAAGTTGCCAGGTTGAAACAGAACAAAATTATCAACCAAGCAGAAATAGTAGAACAGAACAATATGGCAGAATTAGGTAGAAAGCAGACATCATCTGAAACCCAAAGGATTGGGCTGGGGTTACAGGGCTGCTTCTTTGTTCTACAGCTACACTCTGGGATATGTTACTAGCAAATAAAGTGGAAAACCAGAGCACAGCTTCCATGGCCTCAAAGTATTTATACAATGGTAACGAGCTAGCCTATGGCTAATTCGCACTGGCAAACTGGGTCAGTCTTCTGCCACTTCATGCTGCATACCTGCACCATATGCAAAATGTTTTGCAAGACTACCCACAGATGTAAAACTATCTGAACTCTGAGCTGAAGCAGCTTTTCCTCAGTACTTCAGAGCACAGATCTCATCACAGTGTTTATTGACAGGTTTGTATTCTAAAATACATTGCTATTATATAGCACTGTAAAATGGTATTGCAAACAGAGAGAGTAGTTTAATCTCTGCTTTGACAACTCTGATAGCCTTTTACAAGGGAAAAAAAAAGCTCACTCACAAGTTTGCCAGGTGAGGTAGAGGACTTGGACTCTTCAGAATAAACCATTTCTTCATTAGCTGTACTCTGTTCTGGGCTTTCTGTCTGTACATGGCCCATAGTCTCTGATGGGATAGACTCAGCAGCTGGACTGCCAAGATCTTCTGGGATGGAGCTTTCACTGTTCAGATGAGAGAAAGAAAGCACTGGAGACTCTTCTTCACTAGCTGTTTCTGAGATGGAATAATGAGAGAAAAAGCACAGAGAATCATAGAATCAACCAGGTTGGAAGAGACCTCGAAGCTCATCCAGGCCAACCTAGCACCCAGCCCTATCCAACCACCCAGACCATGGCACTAATCCAATCTTTTCTTGAATGCCTCCGGGGACGGCGACTCCACCACCTCCCTGGGCAGCCCATTCCAATGGCAAATCACATGAGAACTTGCACTGACTTACATGATTCAGAGATCCTGCTGCCTGAGTAACCACTACCAATACATGTCAAATTGGCAAGTGCTACTTAATTCACACCAAGGGAATGTTTAGCAAGAACAAACATGTTTACCAGACAACTAAAATTTAAGACAACCCAATGATCTCAGTGGTCACTGAATGTCTAAAATAAAGAGGCTTCCAGGGTATTCTACCATTTCCCAGACAACACACTCCATAAAGATTATTGGGGAAACCTGTCCTTCCAGTTGACCATACTCCAGCAAGAGTCATTATTAGTCTGAAGAAGTCATGAAGGAGCATATAATCTGCAAGGCAGATCTTGAATGTAAAATGGATTGCTTCCTTTACAGTAGCTGCAGAAAACATTTTAATGTTATGATTTCATGCTGAGTCTCTCAGCTGACAACAAGTAAAATAATAAGTTGGGTTTGTGAATATTCCTGTTTACTGAATTCTGCAGGAGTCACACCACTGCTGAGCCAGCAGCCACGGGGAACTAGCTGATAGCTGAGCAGAGGAACTTCTTCTGAAGTAGGGCTTTGCTCCACTGCTTACTGGTAGATACAATTAATAGAAACCAAGGGGATTTTCTCATCTGTTGATGAGAACTCAGCATTCATGCTGAACTTCTCTTCATTGGAACTTACTGACTCATACACATCACATCTTTAAAATGTCTTACAATCCCTTAAAATCCCTGTGATTGGTTTTAGTAATGAATGTAATAGGGGCTAAGTCTGAATTCACTTTGCACATTCAAAGCACATGCTGCCTGCTTTCAGCAGAGTGGGAGAAAATCCAGAAAATGGATTATTTCTAGAACCATCCCTGAAGGTTCATTATTTTGTCCCTCTGCAACCCAGCTCTCTTTGCTTCATGCTTGAAGTATGGCCCACTTCAGACAGACCAGTAAAGCTGTAGCTCCCAACAACTAGAATGTTATCTTTCCTCATGAGAGCATGACTTATACCAACTACATGCTAGCAGACTTCAGCATGGTTGCAGGTTTCAAATGACAGAGGGAAGAAAAAAATGCTTTGCATTTTTTGAGAACGCAGACATGACAAAGCAGTGCCTGATAAGAACCATCCTCACCAGCAGCAATAAGGCTAACAGGATACACTAAACCAGGAGAAAATGGTTCTAATGGAGTAAGTTCAGAATACATGCAAGAGAGCATGCAGTTTCTTATGATAAAAGAAATTGTATGTAGAACTGTCTGTAGGTCTTATGCTCACTTGAGATGATACAAAGCAAAGAAGAAACACACATTTAACCAAGGTGTAAAACAGGGCTAAAAGAAGGTGGCAACCACAGGCAGGAGAGTGCAGAAACAGATTCTAAATGGTATCCAGAGACAAACAACCACCACCACCCAGACATCAACACAAGGAAGAAAGCACCAATTATGCTTTACTCCTGTCATTTGCATCATCTGTCCTCCTCTTCCTATTACCTTTGGGCTCAGTTCTCTGATCTCCTAGGTCTTTCTTGGCTGTTTTTGTCTTGAGCAGCTCTTTGTCCCAGGCAGCTAGGGCCTGCTTTTCTATGCGCCGTACTTCTGCCTCCTCTGCATCCAGGCGGCGTTTCCACTCCAGCAGCTCTTCAGCATGCTGCCGACGCTGCATCAGCTTCTGTTCTCGCTTAGTTAGGAACCTGACAGACAGAGCAGAGGACAATGGGAAAACAGCCAACCACACTCAGAGGTCCCAGCATCCAGATGCTCTGTTGCCACCATTCCCAACTTGTTCTCTAAGAGGATACCCACAGTAACTACTGTCTCCTAGACTTCTGAAGTGCTGCTGAAAAAAATCAGCCCAGCGAGTGGACAGGAGGTGTTTTTGCTTTGCAGTAAGGCTACAGCATACTGTGAACTACAATATACTGTGAACATGCTGCTTATATTCTGAAGATCTTCAAAATCATTTAAAAAGCTGTTCATTATTTAAGGATGTGAACAGGACAAGTTTCCAGTTTCAAGACACACAATTTTAGTCTCTGTGGTATTAAACTGGAACCCTCAAGAAAGCAGTGTCTGAAAAAAGAATCCCTCTGTTTGCCAGTCCCAATGGCAGAAAAACTGTAAGCCCAGCTGCCCCACAGTTCTTTCCAAATACACTAAGCACAAGAGGAGATGATTCTGTATTCATAATCCTGAGTTATTGAAGCTTTCACCCTTCTCCCTTTAAGCATTATCTCTACTGATCACCACACCTGGAACATTATTTGTGAGCTGACCGAATCAAGAGAATAAGGATGCAGGACTGATGGGGTTTTTTTAGTCAGCTACTCTTTATCTGGTTGTTGGTTTACAACAGGTAAAAAGTAAAGCAGGTATTTTCTCTCTGACAAAGATTTCTTAGGTTTTACTTTCCATGAAGCCTCAGAAATGAGGAAGTTCTTATAGAACATCACAGGTATGAACAGGTTTGTGTGCATACACTAATTCTCTTTGCCAGCTCTTGAACAACACTACATCTGGTCTTACTTCTAACATTTTAAGCTGTTTAGATGTCACAGAACCACCCTGTAGAAAATACATGGTCTGCTAGCTAGAGTGAGAGCTCATTATTGGTACAGAAGATGAGTGCCTAACAAGGCAGTCTTTAAAGAGTTGTGATGTTCTGCCTTGCAAATGCCTTTATAATTTGCCATTTTTAAAGCCATCTCAAACATTTAGCATCAAAATTTTTAAGCTGGAACACCTACTACCTTCACAGAATCACAGAATCAAGCAGGTTGGAAGAGATCTCCAAGCTCATCCAGTCCAACCTATCACTCAGCCCTATCCAATCAACTAGACCATGGCACTAAGTGCCTCATCCCATCTTTTCTTGAACAGTTAAGGATCTGACAGATGCCATGATTATCACTTTCCACAGACAAACATCAAACACCATCTATTCTTAGGCAACACTGACAGATTAATGTCATTAAGAAATCAGACTGTCACCAGTAGCTGCACTAGAACCGTGACACCGACAGTCACGTGTATGCTGTGTCTCTCGGCAGCACTATCAGATTGATCACCTCTGACTTTCAGATGCTCATCAGTTCCAACTAGTCTAGTGGATCGTGTGTTTGGAACTTGTTATGGAGGTCATTATTACAATGATCTCAATGTAAAAGGCAACTTTTCTTCTTCCTTCACTCACTTCACCAGAATGTCTGGATCTTGAGTTTGCTGTATGTCAAGGCAGGCAAGCACAGTTGAAGTGGAAGAGAAAGGCTGAATGAAGGGTTCCAAAACTCCATGAAAGCAGATGTCAAATGAATTAACCCAGAAGGCCACACACACAGCAGGGGAATTGACTAAATGACCATGAAACCAGCCACCACACAATGACTACTTCACAAGACAGGTAATCTAAACGAGTGATGGGAGAGAAAAAGGGTTCCAACATTCAGCCTACAGGAAGATGAGGAGGGAAGCAGCATGGCTAAAGATGCAGACCCTTTCCTTATAACCCTGGAGTTCAAAAAGCCAGGGTCACAAGGTGGCATACACACTAACTTAAGACTACTGCAGCCTAGAGGGTTCCAGTTGCAACACCAAGGGTACACATTTATATCTCCAAAAGCAGGAGCACCCTCACAATAAAAAATGGCAAAACCACATCTGGCATCTGTGAAGCTGGAAATCTTGGGGAGCAAAGAAGCAGCAGCACTCCAATGACACTAGCATGATCTCCAAGTCTTAACTGTTTCTCTGGTGCAAATATCACACATCCTATCCATGCACTGCAAATATCAGCTGGGAAGCATCAGCCTGCTGTTCTAACCAGTACTTGTACATTTATATCCAAGGTATAATGACTTTCAGCACAAACTACACAGTTTCAGCAGCTGTTCTGAAGTAGAGAACAGACAGGGGGAGCAAAGTGAATTATCTGTCTGTAATTCAGAACACATTAGGGAGAGGAGACAAAAATCACAGAATGGTTTGGGTTGGAGGGGACCTTAAAGATCATCTAGTCCAACCCCCTCACACTAGACCAGGTTGCTCAAAGTCCCATCCAGCCTGGCCTTGAATGCTTCCAGGGATACGACATTCACATAGTCTCTGGGCAACCTACTGCAGTGCCTCACCACTCTCATCATAAAAAGCCTGTCTTCCTTATATTTCATTTAAGCCTACCCTCTCTTAGTTTAAAACCTTTACCCCTTGTCCTGTGACTACAGACCCTGTTAAATAGTCTTTCTTCATTTTTTTTACTGAAAAGCCTTCTCTTCTCTAGGCTGAACAGCCCCAACTCTCTCACAGCCTGTGCTCACAGCAGAGGGGTTCCAGCCCTCCAATCATTTCTATGGCCTCCTCTGGCCCTGCTCCAACAGATCCACATCTTTATGTGCTGAGGACTCCAGAGCTGGGGACACACTGCAGGTGTTGTCTCACCAGAGCAGAACAGAGGGAGAAATCACCTCCTTTGACCTGCTGCCCATGCTGCTGGGGGTACAGCCAACGATATGATTTGCTTCTGGGCTGCAAGTGCATATTGCCAGCTTTTTGTCTACCAGTATCCTCAAATCCCCTCTCAATCCACTCATCAGTCTATATTAATACTGGGGATTGCCCTGACCCAGGTGCAGGACCTTGCACTTGGCCTTGTTGACCTTCATGAGGCTCACATGGGCCCACCCCTCAAGCCTGTCAATGTCTCTATGGATGGGAAATGGGAACCCTTTCCTCGAGCAGATCAGCTACACTACTCAAGTTAGTATTGTCTACAAACCCCATCCCAACCCCACTATCTGTGTCATTAGCTGCAAACAGTTAAGCTTCACTGATGAAGAATCTCTTGGCTTTCTGGGATGGAACAGAGCATGCTCTATCAAGGAGTCTATCACTTGAGAAAGATACAGTTACCTGACCAATTGGTTGTAGATATACAGCTGGAATTTGGGGTGTAGGTTGGGAAAACAGACACTGAGAGAGGCCCAGTGGTGAGACGTAAAGACAGAGAAGAAGTAGTGAACAGGAGAGCAGTGTCTACAAAATAAGGAGCAAGAGTTTAAAACTAAGATAGCAAAAAAGGCAGAAAGACCCAGAAAAGGATAGCACCTAGCAAAGAACTTTAACATTCATTGCATTTATCATTGTATAGTTATTACCCAGCATCTGAAGCAGAAAAACTATACACTGTTATGCAGAAGGTAACAGAACACATACACTTGCAACACTTCATTTTCTGTTAGTTAAAGGCAAGCTACTGACACATTGCTGCATTTTCCTTTAAAGTTTGGAAGGAGTTTAAATACTCTGATGCAGACTTCCACATGCACTGGTTACCTTAGCTCCACCTGATCTTCCTCCTGCTACTCTGATTGTTTAGTACTGGCATTCCACACATGCTGGTTTTGTGATATCAACAACTTCACTATGTCGAAATTTAAACACCTTTTCATTCACCTGGTGAAACCTCAGTAAAACTACAAAAGCAAAACACCAGCAAAAGGGCAAACAAGGAGATTAAAGAAATGTGTTTTGAAGAGAGAAGCAACTGCAGGAAAAGTCTGAGATATACCTGCCATGCTATTTTGGTTTTTTTTTTGGCAACAAAGTGCAGATTTGGTGTCAGAATATTCACATATTGCCTCTTTTATTTGAGGTGTTAATGCCTATTGTTTAAAAAAGATCTACATGAATTTATAGCTGTGCTTAAAATGGGTATTCCCTAATGAATCACCATTTTAAGCTAATTCCTAATGAATTATTGTCGTATTCATAGAAAAAGATCATGCTCCACACAGCTCTATCAACTACAATGCAAGCTAAGAAGCATACTAAAGAAGAGCAAATGAAAATTAGCATTTAATCAGTTCTCCTATTGCACAGCTTATCATTAAAGTTGCATATGCAAGGAAAGCAAGGGGAAAATGGTTAATTCTCTTTGACAGAGCATGCTCCTGTTCACATGCAGGCTACACAAACTCATCGATTAAGACTGAAACAGAAATGTTCTTTCATTCCCCTTTTAGCAGAAGAGAAGTATTAAAGCTGCCTCATAAGGAAGGAGGCCAAAAGATTTCTGCATTGCTGTGGAGCAGAGCAAATCCAGCAGAGCAGGCCTTCCAATTCCTTCCTCTAGTTCCTTCATACTTTGTCACTCAGCTTCTTTCTTTTTGCCACGGCTCATAATCTGATTGATTCCTCTCAGATGGCAGCTTCCTAACATGACACCCCAAACCACAATGTTTTACTCTATTATGTGTATTATCCTTATGTCCTTACAAATAGGGACATTTAAACAAAGACAGCAAGTCAGCACTGCATTTCAGTCAGTAAGCACTACCTCTACCAAGATACCCGCAGAAGGTCTGCAAAAACTGTGGAATTAAGAATGACTTCCAGAGACCCATTTATGTTTACACAAAACACTACTTCCCCTGAACACCTACAGCAAGCCAAGACAAAACTATAAAATCAAAAACACATCACCACATACATTACAGCAGAAAACTTCCACTCATTTCACCTAAAACCAGTTCTTTCAGCTCAAATTCTGCTATCCACCTGCTGAGAAGTATTCTCTAGGTGAGCAATATTTTGGACTGACTAAAAGATCTGGAAGTGTAGAACATATTTTGTGTCTGCTACTATCCCTTTTGAGAGTAAGAACAATGATTTCATTTGTATGTAATTCTTTCTGCAATTGTGTTGCTTAGAAATGAAGATGCTTTGATGAAAATAAGCTATCAAAAGCAACAGTGACAAAAGCTGATCAAAAATGGCAAAGGAAGTCCTGAATATAAAACTGTATTTATCACCTCTTAGATTATTATACTTAGTAAAATTCATGAGCTATTAGTTGTAATACAAGCTGTAATTTTTCTAGCACCATTCAGAATTTTTATGCTGAATCTTGGGTCTAAGAAAAGATACATACCATCTTTTAAACAAAAAAAATGGCATCAGAAGGCAAAGAAAATCATCACCTTTTTCTTGAAACCCCAGAAGTCAATCTGGTCTACAGAGCACATCTTTTTCAAGTCCCTGTCTTGATCCATTCATCAACCTCTAAGACACACTTCAAGGAGGATTTTGGTGCTATAGTGATGGAGTGGTTGTCACATAACTTGGAATGCCAAGAATTTGGTTTAGGGAAGAGGACACTTCAGAGACTTAAAACGCATTTTGGCTGTTCAGTTTATCCAATCTTACCGCAAAATAAACTAAGAATCACTTCAGGCTAGAACATGAAGACCACCATCTAACTGAAACATGGTTTTGGTTTTTACCTCCTTAAACCAAACCCTCACTTACTTCTACTACTGGGTTTTATCTTTGTCATACACAACTACATCCAAGTGTGGGAAATGTGCCTCTCCAACGTTTGAGCAATCAGAGTGCTGAGAAGCCACAGCCAGCTTGCCTTTGCAAATGGCAGTTTTACTTTGTGAGGTTTCATCCAGCTGTTAAGAGTCTCAAGAGAAAAAAGACCTTACAAAGATGATCACCCCTAGGGACCGAACTACAATGACTTGCCTTACTTATAAGCTGAAAAAACTGTTTCAGTGAAGACTGTTTCATGTGGTAACTGGTAGAGGCCAGACTTTTAATGGGTTAGTCTCAAATAAGTACTTAAGGCTTCAAGCTCATGAGCACATGCTGGTAAAGCATCTGGGGAGTTTAGTGCAAACTAATTCCTCAGCTGAAAAGATGCAGAAACAACTTTTTTTATTCAAAACAATTTAAAAGGTGAAATCTACAGATTCTATCTTAGTTTTCAGACCCAGGAACTGCATATGTACTTCACTGTTTCCTTTGGAGACTAACAACCATTTCAACTTTTTTTTCCCCCCAACTTGTGGACCACACAGGAGCAAAGGAAAGGTCTTATTACCTGCCTTACCTAGCTGATTTTAATGGAATCAGAACTGCAATTTAGCAGCTGGAAAACAAGGTAGAAGTCACATGCCAGAGAAACTTGATGACTTTGTTGAGCCAGATATCAGATTCACTTACTAGTTTTGGCATAAGACTAGTGCTATTCAGTACTTACACTTCAACCCAAGATAAAAATTGGTACTACAATTCAGAGTCTCACTCCCTACATTTTTTTTTCCCTTTTAAAATAAAAGGGGATATAAATAAACACATCCTTTTGACTTTGGTTCTGACACTTTGAAGAGGAACTCTGACAAGATGTACTGTCAAGCTGGAGCATGCCCACATTCCTTGTGTGTACAAACCTCAAAATCTCTTAACTGATGAGCTTTTCACCAACTGCATCAAGTAAAAAGAATATTAAGACCAATCCATCGCAACAAAAGCACGTCCACATGGTCTGCAGGCTAACAGTGTTTGAATCTCAGCACTCACAAAGAATTGCAACCTTTAAAATATTACATTCCAAGATTAGTATTAGTTCTATTAATGCTTCTAATCAGCTATTTTTCCAGGCAACTGAGATCAGAGGGTGTGTGAGATCACAGAATCATAGAATCAACCGGAAGAGACCTCCAAGATCAGATCAGTAACCCTGATTTTTCTGGTGGCCATTTATAGTGCAGACACTGATCATTCTACTGAAACAGTAAACATCTGTAAAGGAAAAAGAAAGGGAGTTACTTTTCATCCATTCTGCTGCGCATTTTTTTAAGCTTCTGCATAATGCTGCTTGTCTCACTGCTGGAGATTGAGATCGGAGAAGGGCTGCGTGTTTCTCCGTCAGTTGGAAGTGGGCTAGAAGCGTTGCTCTGCTTGATGTCATCCTCACTGGGAAGCTCCTGCAAGTAAGTATGAAAAACCCCACAACATTAAAAGCAAGAAGACTTCTTCTACAATCTTTTTAAAAGCTTTGTTATTTTGTTTTAGTTCTCCTCACATTACAGCAGATCATAGAATCAACCAGGCTGGGAGAGATCTCCAAGATTTAGTCCAACCTATTACCCAACCCTGTCCAATCAACTAGACCATGGCACTAAGTGCCTCATTCAGTCCTTTCTTGAACAGTTAAGGATCTGACAGATCCCATGATTATCACTTTCTTCAGGTGATATCTTCAGGTAAGTAATTACTTCAGGTAAGTAATCACCTGTAGATTTAACTTCATTTTCCAACTTCATTTTTATTTGTGGGGGTTTTTTTGTATGCTTTTTTCCCTCTCCATAATTTAAGTTTTTCCTTAACAGTGTCTAGAATAAAAGCCCCACCAGAATTCAATAACTCCATCAGGACACCAATCCTTTCTACACTAATAATAAGCACTGTGTTTCCTCAAAATATTGTAAGCAGACAGATAGTTGACAACCTCCTGTCTGGCTACCTCTGTTCCAGAATACTCCAAATTCCTTTCTTCTTTGCCCACCACCCAGAGAGTTTGAATGGGAAGGAGAAGATGGTGTGAAAACTGCTTTTTCCCCACCGCCCTGCAGGCTTGAAGGGTGAAGAGCAGGAGGCCTTTCCACAGGTGTGCTGAGCCCTGTGGCAGCCCATGCTGGAGCCAGGCTGGTGCTTGGCTGGGTTTTCGCACCCAGTATAAAATGACAAATGGACACTTTGTCTATGTCTAAAAAAGTACAAATAGAGCAAGGGAGAAGGCAAAAGGTTCCTGCCTCAAAAGAGTTTCCCCTTGACAGAGCTCCTGACAAGACAGGTTCCTGCCATGACAGAATTCCTGTTGGGTCATCCCTGCCTTTGGATGGCTCCTACCTTTTGCATGGCTCTCAGTTTTACACCATCCCTGCTTTTGGATGGCTCCTACCTTTTGCACAGCTCTTGGTTTTACACCAGCCCTGCCTTTGGATGGTTCTCCTCACTTTGCACCATTCTGTGTGAACTTGCAAGCTTGGCAAGTCCTGGGGTCCATTTGAGAGAGCTGCTGGCAGCACCTGGACCAGCTACTTTTGAACCCAGTTTGGCTCTCTCCATGCTGAGGCAGTGTCACTTCCACAAATCCCTGTCTTGTGGCAGCTGTGTCCAGAGACACTGCTGAGTTTGGCAGCTCTGCCACTCACCTTGAGCTTCTGCCCCGTGGATCTATTCTACTGGACATTGCTTACAGAGTCAGGAGGCAGTTGAGCAGCAGAGGAATCCCTCAATGGTTCATCGCCCAGTACCTCTCTCACCTCCATAAGTAAAGCCTGCAGCTGTTCCCTCAATCTCTGCTCAGCCTGACTGGTAGTGGGGTAAAGCTGTGTTTATAGCTTAGTCTTTTCCATTGCCTGACTTCCTAAAGCTCTACATTTGTCCATAACATCATTTTGAAGAGTTCCTGATGGAATTAGAATCTGTAAATAAACTTAAACCAGTTCTGTATCTAGATTGGGAGCAGAGTGTTCAGGAAAATAAAATAATTCCATGTTTATAACTCTTCCACAACAGTCTCACAAAGCAGATGCGACAAAGTTCATGAATGACACTGGCACACCCACAAAGCAGTGAGTCCCTGGTTTAGTCCTGATGTTTAACAATTTGGGGTCTGACAAATAATCAGAGCCTGAGACACCCAAGCATCAAAAAAGTGGTATTTACCAAGGCATTAGTTAAGTTTGAGCACTGATTAACAACATCTACTGCTCAAGTAAACCACAACAGTTTGTAGCTTCTCCAAATGCATTCCCTTTGATAATGCTTTGCAGCAATTAAACGTAACATTGCTGAGAGAAAGAGGATGAGACCATCTGAGGCAGTGAACCTTTAAGACCACAAGAGCTACAGACCTCCAGAAGCTCTAAAGTTCCAGGAGGTGTACCAGAAAGTGTAACCTTCCTATTTCTTCCCACAAATCCTGAATCCTTATAAATCTAGCTGAAAATATAGTTTCTTCCCTATTTCCCTTTCTCTCTTCTCCCAGGAAGGATGCCAAGGCATCCTGAGAGAAGCCTGGTTGGCCTTGGCGATACTGCCAATTAGGCCTGGAGTGGCTTAAGCGAGGCCTGGAGTTGCCAAGCTGAATTTTGTGCTGCATCACAATGGTTTTGGTGGAAGGGTTGAGAGGCACGGGGTGGGGGGCATTCTAGCCTGGGATTTTTGTTTTTATGTGAAACTTTGGCTTAATGGCTTTTCTGTAAACCCAGGTTACCGATTCCTTTGTATCTTCCATGCTTTGCACTACACCACTGTAGCATTGTAGCATACAAGTTGCCTCTCCACTGAAACTTTCCAATTCTTCAATCCTGCATGCATGTGTTTTTCTTTTTCCTCAGCTGGAGGAGGTAAAAGAGCAATTTCTCCCTCATCAAACTAGAACGGGCAGACAAAACTTCCAAGTGACAGGTCCAATCTAGTTGCTCTGCTTTACTATAAACCCAACTTTAGCTCTTGCAACAGCCAGAGGGGGGAAGACTGCAGCTTCTGTACCCAACACTTACCAGCTTGTTTTCTCCTGCAGACTTCAGCTTCTCCTGCAGTTTCACTGTAGTCTGTCGGATTCGTTCTATTTCCTCCTGCTGCTTAAGGATTAGCTGTCTCTCCTTCCGAGCAGCCTTGTTAGCCTCCTGAAGACGTTTGATTTCTGCCTTTTAGGCATAAAAGATTAAAAGGTTAACAACTGGGACAGACAGCTCTCAAGAACACATTCTAAACTTGCCACTGTGTCCATGCTATGGGTCTAAAGTGACTAAAATTACATGCTGAAATAATTTGGCACCATTTCAGCAGCAAAGCACAGAAGATTAACACACCTCAGTCTCAACAGTGAGATCGTTGATACAGAAGGACTCTTATTTAAATATGTGCTAAGTACCACCAAAATACAACTACAAAAAGTGATTGGTAAGAAGTACTGCTGGTATCCTGTCAAAAAGCCTGGGGTGGAGTTTTCTCAATTCTTAGCTGTTTCAGTGTCTGAAACATTTGATAGCTACAGAAGAGCTTCCACAGGATTTTCCTAGGGGGCATCAGTTACCTTTTCCTGCTGTAATCTCAGCAGCAGACCACGCTGCCTCTTTCGAATCGGAGGCATCTTATCATCCTCGCCCTTGTCTCGTAAATGCCTACGAACAGATTGGAAGAAAGGATAGGAAAAAAAGTGCATGACAATGAGTCTCTTTTTCTTTAAAGACAAAAAACAAAGCCAAACTTCTTTTCCTAACCTGCAGGAGACTATGGGCCTGTACTCCTGTACTTAATCGCTGGCATTCTCTGTTAGTGGAGTATTTTGTACTGTTTAGTCAAAGACATGCCCAGGTAAAAGGCTAGTTCAGGTAATACAAGTTCTCACATGACGGGGCAGAAGCTCTGCTCAGCCATTTGAGAAAGACAGAGGGGGCCTTGGGTCACGACTCTGCAATCCTTCATCAGGCTCAAGATGACAATAAAGTGGAAGAAAGTGCCTGGTGAACAATGGTACTCTCACACAGAGAGGAACCATGGATAAGCATTGCTGATTGGATCTGGCCACTGTTTAGTGGTAACAGCAGCTACTCCAAGTGGCATTACAGGGCAAAGCAGATGTCAGGCTGGAAACAGATCATGAAGTGCAACATGTATCCAGATGCACGAGTAAACAACATCGTGCTCATCTAGACATCAAACAAAGGTGTAACTGCGTGACAGTGCTATACCTTCTTGAATTAAGACTTAGAGAAGGCAATTTCCAGCCATTCCTCTACAACTGACAAACATCTGATGATCTATTCAAATAGAATTCTCTTTTATTAAACCACATTCACTATAAAGATCAAAGCCCACTTACAAACTGGCTTCTGTCCTTTCCAAGTGACAATACTATTTGCGCAGGTTGCAGGTGGCAGTAGATTACTCTACCAATGATACTTAATAAACGTGGGGTGGAGGGAAAATCTTACCAAAAAAAAATCAAGAAGTACAAGAAATGTTCAGTCAGCAACAGTATATACTTAGAGCTGCCTTACTTCTTCTGGTGCTCCAGCCAAGCTAATTCAGCCTTGGTCTTCTCTTTCAGAGCCTTCTCACGGAGCCGAAGCAGTGAGGACTGGTGAGCTGCTCGCATTTCCTCCTCTTTCATGTACTGTCTCACCATCTCCATGGTAAACTTGGAGAAACTATCTTGACCCCCTGAGAAGGGCATGCTTAGCTCCTACAAGGCCAGAGAAATTTGACATGACTTGATAATACAGAAAGTCCAAGGCTCTTTTCAATTGCAAAATGTATGTATACACAGGGGCACACATACAAAAACAGGGAAGCTGAGCTTTGTGCAGAGCAGCATTTTCTGCCCTGGGCTGTGTGACAGGTTTAGGACATCCCCTCCTGAGCCAGAGACATGAAGTATCCTCTTCTGCTTCCTAGCTGTGTGTAGGAACGGTAGGAAGACTTAATCCACCGGCAGCTTATCACACACACACAGAGAGGATGACACAGGATGTCAGGGGTTGGAACAGACTCAAGGAGATCATTGAGTCCAATCCCCCTGCCAGAGCAGGACCACACAATCTAGCTCAGGCCACACAGGAAACACATCCAAACAGGCCTTGAAAGGCTCAAGAGAAGGAGACTCCACAACCTCTCTGGGGAGCCTGTACCAGTGTTCTGTGACCTTTACAGTAAAGAAGTTCCCTCTTGTGTTGAGGTGGAACCTCCTGTGCTGCAGCTTACACCCACTGCTCCTTGTCCTGTCACACTCCTCTCAGTCTTCTCTTCTCCAGACTTAAAAAGGCCCAAGTCCCGCAGCCTCTCCTCATCACCCACCTCCAAAAGTCACTGCAGTTATCCAAAGCCACAAGAAAATAGGCAGAGGCCTTGGATGGGTTCCATAAGTCAAGTCATCACACTTGTACAACAGCAACAAACAGCATGATTCACACAACTCTGTTTTGAGACACTCAAAGAGCCACAGAGAGGAAAAGAACCCTAAAAGCTTCCAAACACAACTAAGAATGGCTCACTTGAAGCTCGTAAGCTCACCCACTTCAGTTAATTTCCCTTAAACGTGGTGGCTTAACCTACCTTGATAGACGAGAGAGCTGTTTTTTCTGGCGAGACCTCCTCATCAGAATCATCGCGATTACCTCGCTTCTTCTCCAGGTTATTTCTGCGATGGCTCTCAGAGGGCAGCAAAGACCGGAAAGACTTTTCCTCAATCTCATCCTCTGTCATGGACTCATCAAATTTCAGGGAATACTCTGTTGCAATGGAAGCTGAATCTGAGGGAGAAGGCAGGGAAGCAGTTTTATGCTTGGGTATGCACCACACAGGCAATTTTACTCTGTCTTACCTCAATAAAGGGCTGGGAAAACAGGGAGGTAACTACTTTAATGCAGAGAAATGAGTGTTTGGATGAGTGGCCTTGATTTGGGTCACAAAACCCTGCTGTCTAGCTTAAACAGGTATATTGGGGCTGCTGAAACAGCTGGCTACAACCACCATGGCAGGAAGGAGAATGACCCCCAGACACCACTGCTCTGACGTACTGAATCTCAAAGGTTCCATCTCACTGCCTCAGATTCACCTGGGAGGCAGTTTCCTCACACATGCATTCCCTCATTTATTCCAGAATTTCACTCCAAACCAGCACTTCCCTTCTTCCCTCCCTCACCACCTTCACCACATGCAAACAAGAAAGCTAACCTTTTTCATCTGGCAGTGATAAAATACTATCACTAGGCAAGGAATCATCCACAGCAGTATGAGCCTGCTCTTCAATACTGCTCGATAGCTTCTCGCGACGGGAAAGCTTCTTCTCATTCTCCTTCGAAGATGGAGCTGAAGGACTCTCTTGGCGGCTGCTGGTACTGCTGTGTTAGCAAGGGAGAATGCTTTTCAATAATCACACATTTAAAAATAGTTACATTACACATCCCTGTACACACCAGTACCTCCCAGCAGTGACTGACATGCAGAGGACTTGGGTTTGTTTCTGTGTTAACATTCAAAGCCTCATCGAGCTGCTGGTGGACAGCAGAACTTTGTTATCTGTACTTTAGTTACAGCAAAAAAAGCCTGTGTAATCTAAACTCTTCTTACCTCTGATCATGGACTTTTGATCTTGAGGACTCTGAATAGCTATCAAATATTGGTGAGTATGTCTGCTTTGAGTCACCTGTCTCCTCTTTAACTTGGGACATGGCAGCAGATTCACATTTCCTGAGAAAGAGAAGTGATTTGGGTAAATCTGTGTCATCTCCAAAGAGTACTACAGTTTTCACAAGTTTTCATCACTTTATCAGAAGTAGTAACAGTTACTATTTCTGAAAAGACCATTTAAAGCTTAGACTAGTTCAATCACCTCAGAAGGTATTTGGAGCACCTTCTCTGCTCTTCTACAGAGAACTTCATATAACCACTTTTAATACCACCTGTAGGGTACTAGAGGGCATAAAGATGGAATTCTAAAGGATCACTCATGACATCTTCAAATTTTCTTCAAGATTAGGCAAAGTGAAACCTATCTCACTTCCCCCCTCTCCCAAGATGTGAAACATGATGCAAGACCTGTTTGCATCATTTCGGGCTCTCATCTGCTTCAGGAATTCTACGTGATGCTGCCTCTGTTGGTCAAACAAGGAGGTGACTGGAGCAGCTGGAGCACTGACAGTATCCGAGACCTGGGTTCGTACTAACTCTGTCATCTGAGTACAAAATAACAAAGAAACACCATGAGCTCAGTAGCATCAAAATGGTTCTGAAAGAAAACAGTAACTCCTGCAGGGAATATACTAAATTATTGAACAAAGATGTAAGACATATTTTTGAGATGGTTTGTAACTAGGTATTTACCAATTCTGGCTGTAAAAAATGCACACTTCTCTGTAAATACATATTCTTTATGCACAGGAGAATTATGGATATGAAACCACAGACATGCAAGACACTACTTATCATCAATTTAAGCAAAACATTAAAAAAGTCAGCAAATACTGCTCACTACAATGTTCCCCACGTAATATTTCAGATCTAGTACTGCAATTCATAAAAAGGAGAGAGCGGAGGAGAGAAAAAGAGGAGAGAGCGGAGGAGAGAAAAAGAGGAGAGAGCGGAGGAGAGAAAAAGAGGAGAGAGCGGAGGAGAGAAAAAGAGGAGAGAGCGGAGGAGAGAAAAAGAGGAGAGAGCGGAGGAGAGAAAAAGAGGAGAGAGCGGAGGAGAGAAAAAGAGGAGAGAGCGGAGGAGACAAAAAGAGGAAAGAGCGGAGGAGAGAAATGATGAGAGAGGAGGAGGCAAAAAGAGGAGAGAGAGGAGGAGGCAAAAATTGGAGAGAGAGGAGGAGAAAAAAAGAGGAGAGAGAGGAGGAGAAAAAAAGAGGAGAGAGAGGAGGAGAGAAAAAAGAGGAGAGAGAGGAGGAGGAAAAAAGAGGAGAGAGAGGAGGAGGAAAAAGAGGAGAGAGAGGAGGAGGAAAAAAAGAGGAGAGAGAGGAGGAGAGAAAAAGAGGAGAGAGAGGAAGAGAGAAAAAGAGGAGAGAGAGGAAGAGAGAAAAAGAGGAGAGAGAGGAGGAGGAAAAAAGAGGAAAGAGAGGAGGAGGAAAAAAGAGGAAAGAGAGGAGGAGATAAAAATTTAAGTGTTCTGGTGAAGATCCTCCTTCCTCCTTTTTTCTTATTTATTTGTTGGTCTCCTATCTTCATGAATAAGCAAAACTGTAATTTCCTTGCTTTTCTAATTTAATTGGCACATGAAACACATACAAGACCAATCCTTGATGGAACACAACTCAGAATTTAAAGACTTTGTGTTCACTATCATCAGTCTCTCCTGGAAGAATAAAAACTTCCTAACTGTTTGCTACCTGGAAGACAGGACTGTGACCAGGGACTTAAGGCTGCTGACTGATTTCTAAGTAAGGATGTCAGAAAAGCTCCTTTAAAGTCCTATCATTTGTCACAGAGAGGTGAAGAAGTTGCACTGAGAACACTGAACACAGAACAACCTACAGGCAAGAAAAAGCATTCCAAATCATACTGAAATTACAACAGCTTTTTATTTTCACAGGACCTCACCTCACAGTGAGCTGCATCTGTATTGAGATGTGCAGCTTCTGCCTGCTTGGCTGCAGCCTTGCACGAGGTCTCTTGTACAGCATCCTGCCGTGCCTGGACCCGGTGCTGCACTGACTCTGTGTGGACCTACACAGAAAACACAGCCAGACCAGCTCTTCAGAATGTGCTGGCTACAACAACTACAGCTTTAGTTCTTAAAATCTGGGGAGAAAAAAGTTTGAAATTGGCCCAAAGAGTTTTTTACAGCGATTTTAAGTCCCTTCACCACTTATCCACCTGTTGACAGCTTCAGACGAAGGGGATTTACTTACAGCATTTCGTCTCTTACACAATCCACACTTTTTGAAGGGCAGCATTACCTGAGCTGCCTTCTGCCTTGCCTCGTCCAGTTGTCTCTGACTTTCTAGAGCTTCTTGCTCAGCTTTGATCTTCAAAAGAGCCAAGTCTCGTTCATGGCGCTGCTGCTGTGCCTACAGATGAGGAAAACAAGTTTTAATCATGCAAGTCAATTAGAGCTTTTTTTCCCTAGCCACTGGCTGCAACTACCTCCAAAAGATGCAGATCTGCTCTACCAGTGGAGCCTCTTCTGCTAAAGTAATATTTTCAGCCTGTTGACTGGGAAGTGCATGTTCCTCACACTCTTCCAAAGTGTAGAAAGCATTTAGGACATTTAGCATCCTTTCCACAGCAAGAGAATGGCTGCAGCCTGAACACTGCACGTCACTGGGACCCAACGTCAAGCCCAGTAAATAATCAAGTTTTTGTTTTACTGCAGCACACAACCAAAGTGGCAGCTCGTGGTGCACTAATGACACATACTTGAGAGTCACCAGTTCCTTGGTGACTCATTCACTTAAGAGAACAGGGATTAATCCTAAGAAGTGGGCATTGTCAGAGATGCTCCATCACCTTCATTATGAATTCTCCGTGTTGCTAACAAGTGTATCTTGCCCTGATTTGGTTGTCTTACGACATTAAAAAAGGAAAACAAAAAGGAAGGTAAGACAAGGAAGTATTTTTTCCATTACCTTTAGAATCTGAGCCAAAGAAACACTCTCCTGCTGGGCAAGTGCTATGCCTCGTACTCGTTCTACATCTGAAAGCTGTCTCACAGACTCCTCAATAGCACTGAGGTAGTTCAATTCTGCTGACAAGCGCTGCTGAAGAACAGCGGGAGAGAAGCGCATGCATCCTGCAGGGTAAGATTTACTGGTCAACTCCCACGCATTTTAGTGCCCCACATCAAAAAGTAATGGAAAATTAGAACTCCTCTGGGATTAGCAGGGCTCCAACAAAGCAACTCACCGCTCACTGGGGCTGCTCCTGCTCCACACCTGCTGGTTGCCAGGCTCAAGTCGGGGAAGGCTGCGTTAGGCTTTATCCCCGATGAGGTGTTTCCAGAGAAGCCAGCAGGTGGCTTGACTCTTTCTGCTGTATTTGCAACAGAGTCAAACTGCAACACTTTTTGAGAACCAGGAGGTGGGGAAGAAGTCTGTGTCTTCTGTGATCTTCCCTTGTCTGAGAAACTAAAAGTGAAATGAAAAAGGAAAGGAGTCAATATTCTCCTAAGTCCAGACACTTGAGAAGACAATAAAGCAATAACATAGTTCCTCCATTTATATACACCAAAACTCTTTTATGGTTTGCACAGGCCCAGTCTGCCTCTAGGAAATCACAGACCTGTCAGGGTTTGAAGGGATCCTAAGTATCATGTAGCTCCACTCCACCTGTCTGGCCTTAAAAACTTCCAGGGATGGGGCTTCCACCACCTCCCTGGGCAACCTGTTCATGTCTCACCACCCTTATGGTGAAGAACTTCTTTCTAATGTCCGTTCTAAATCTACCCTCCTGCAGCTTGAATCCATTCCCCCCAGTCCTATCACTACCTGACACCCTAATAAGTCTCTCACCAGCTTTCTTGTAGGCCCCCTTCAGATACTGGAAGGCCACAATAAGGTCTCCTCAGAGCTTTCTCTTCTCCAAACTGAACAACCCCAACTCTCTCAGTGCATCCTCATACAAGAGGTGCTCCAACCCTCTCATGAGATGGTGATTCCATTCATCCAAATAAATAAATAAGAACACACCTCTCTATAGCTTAGCTGTATCTGTATCTCCTTTATATTTTCTAAACCCATACAGCAGTCTAGGGTTAAGTTTCTAGAGCACACATAACAACATAAAATAGCATCTCTATGTTCTACAAGGCCAGACAAGGAGTTTCAATACCTCCTCTTAGAAACCTTGGCACTGCAGGATGCTCCTACCTGCATGTGCATTTACACATTTTTTTTGAGAGTCTGAGTGAAGAGCTTTGTTTTACCCACAGTACATTAGAGCAGTATTATGATACGGGAATAGCATGAAGAGTACTTTTGAAAAGTAAAGAAGTTACTATCAGCACATGGATGCAACTGAATGTGATAAATCACTGTCCTGAGCCTTCATCAAAATGCAATGAAATAGCTGAAGGCCAAAACTTAAGGAGTTGGTAAAATACTACAGTAACACTTTCCAAAGAAAATTAAAGGCATCTCTTTTTTTCAAACATCCAGAAAAGGATGCAGACACTTCTTAAATTTACTATTCCAGTTTTATTAAGGCAAAAAGGATCAACACTGGCTGCTTAAATCCCTTATGAGAACATGGTGATTTACTTGGCATCTCTTCGGCAGCCACAGGGCATTTTAAACACAATAGTGGATGTCAGTGAAGGTCATCAATATAAATCAACACCTCAGAACCACTTTCTACTCACAGAGTATGAGAGAACATTCATATTTTTTGCTCCATTTTGGAAAAAAGTGCAGTGAAAACTATTTCATAGCTGTACTTACTGTATAATTAGCAGAAAAGCAGCAGTAATAGCTTGACATACAGAGGATATAACAGAAAATGAGTGCTTATTTCCTCTTTTTCTGCACTGGAGGATCAGTTCATCTCTCAAAAAGCACCAATTCAGAGGGCAGGGTGGACTTATGAGCAGCCCTACAGGCTGGGGGAGGAGTGGCTGGAGAGCTGCTTGGTGGAAAAGGACCTGGGGGTGTTGGTGGCCAGCCAGCTGAAAATGAGCCAGCAGTGTGCCCAGGTGGCCAAGAAGGCCAACAGCATCCTGGCCTGTATCAGAAATGGTGTGACCAGCAGGAATAGGGAGGTGATCATGCCCTTGTGAGCACTCAGCACTCATGAGACCACACCTCGAGTACTGTGTCCAGTTTTGGTCCCCACAGTACAGAAGGGACACTGAGGTGCTGGAGCGGGTGAAGAGAAGGGCAACGAGGCTGGGGAGAGCTCTGGCAAACATAACCTATGAGAGGCAGCTGAGGGAGCTGGGGGTGTTTAGTCTGGAGAAGAAGAGGCTGAGAGGGGACCTTATTGCCCTCTACAACTACCTAAAAGGAGGTTGTAGTGAGGCTGGAGCTGGTCTCTTCTCCCAAATTACTAATGATAGACAAGAGGAAATGGCCTCAAGTTGCACCAGGGGAGGTTTAGGTTGGATGTTTGGAGGAAGTTCTTTACTGAGCAAGTGGAACAGGCTGCCCAGGGAGGTGGTGGAGTCGCCATCCCTGGAGGTGTTTAAAAGGAGAGTGGATGTGGCACTTGAGGTCTAGTGATGAAGGATGCTGGGATGAAGGTTGGACTGGATGATCCTGGTGGTCCTCTCCAACCATAGCAATTCACAGTGATTAGATGTTGTGCTGAGGGATTTGGTTTAGTCACCGACTTGTCAGTGTGAAACTAATGATTGGACTCGAGGATCTTGAAGGTCTTTTCCAACCTAAGAGATTCTGTGACTCTCTGTTTGCTGAACCCAAGCTGAGCCAAAAATGCCTGTGAATCCTACCGACAAGAGCCAAACATACAGGTTGGTTGTTTTTCCCCCTCTCCACTTCTTAAAGACCAGTTGTAGAAGGGGAAAAGAAAAAGTGTATTTCAATGATTTAGGTACTAAACCTGACTTGGTATCTATACAGGCCAGTTATCCTTAAAACAACAGGGGGATCATTTGGGAAGAAATAATTGTATTTGCATTTCCTCTTACTACAGCAATGTATTTTGGGCTTTCATATTTAAAATGCAAGGAAAAAAATCCATATTCTGCATGCTCATCTTACTGACACTTCATAATCTGTGTTACTTTCCTTCTGCATATCCAAAGAGGCAGCCACTTTTGATAACATGCTGTAACACCACCCAGCTTCCTTATGGTTGCACACAGCCTTACAAGGTTCATGTTACCTCAGCAGGGAGTGTCCAGACAAGTTCTCCAATGTGCTGTCTGTATCTGGGTTCTGCTCATGATCCCTGCTAGAAATCCTGCTACTCGACAAGGGCTTCTTTGTCTGTTGGAATCCCCACTCTAATTCAGGTGGTATTTTTCCTTCTTCCACTGGAAAGTGGTGAGAACTTCCATTGAAAGACTCCAGCCCTAAGAAGCAACAACATGGCAAAACATTTACACTCACCTTTCAAAGTGTGAATATCTTAACCATCAGGAGCCTAAAAACAAACAAGAACTTTTTTCCCCACTTCAAGATATGTCTGAGGTAGAAGCCCATCAATCAAACAAGCAAGATGCTTCAGTTTGGCAGCTATCCACAATACATTGTTGTGTCCACTGTCAACAAAACTGTCACTCAGGTTTCATTTCACATTCCCTCTTTAAATGAAGAAGAGCATTTGTCTCTTATGATAATTAGCATAAAACCCATTTTTCTTTGTGTAAGCCAGAGAATTTTAAATAGGAAGGGTATAATTTGGAATGCCAAAGCTGCTTTTTCCCCCCACTTTTATTGACTTGAAAACTAGCTATTTGATTATATAGTAAGAGCATAACACCTGAAGGTTTCTTCAGGGCTTTGTAATATGCAAGCTATTCTAGGAAGAAGTGTATTTATTAATTTGTGCCCTATGAAAACTGTGATCCAAAGGTGAAATGTATACAGGCAAACTCTTGGTGTCTTCAAAAACATAGCCATAACTCACATTTCCCAGCAGCCTATTGCTCAACATCTTTGTTGGTGTCATGGACAGAGGCACTGAGTGCACCCTCAGCAAGTTTGCTGAAGACACCAAGCTGTGTGGTGCAGCACACAGGCTGGAGGGCAGGGATGCCATCCAGAGGGACCTGGACAGGCTGGAGAGGTGGCACAAGACCAAGTGCAAGGTCTTGCATCTGGGTCGGGGCAATGCCAAGCACAAATCCACGCTGGGCAGTGAGTGGCTAGAGAGGAATCCTGAGGAGAGGGACTTGGGGTGCTGGTGGACCAGAAGCTCAACATGAGCCAGCAGTGTGCACTTGCAGCCCAGAAAGCCAACCAGAGCATGGGCTGCAGCAGGAGAAGTGTGACTAGCAGGGCCAGGGAGGGGATTCTGCCCCTCTACTCCACTCTGCTGAGACCCCACCTGGAGTACTGCATCCAGTTCTGGAGCCCCCAGAGAGTGTCCAGAGAAGGGCCACGAGGATGCCCAGAGGGTTGCAGCAGCTCTCCTATGAGGACAGACTGAAAGAGTTGGGGCTGTGCAGTCTGCAGAAGAGGAGGCTCCCAGGTGACCTTCTTGTGGCCTGCCAGGATCTGAAGGGGGCTACAAAAAAGCTGGGGAGGGACTTTTCAAGATATCAGGGAGTGCCAGGACTGGGGGGAATGGAGCAAAGCTGGAGGTGGGTAGGTTCAGGCTGGACATGAGGAGGAAGTTGTTGAGCATGAGTGGTGAGAGGCTGGAATGGGTTGCCCAGGGAGGTGGTTGAGGCCCCATGGCTGGAGGTGTTTAAGGCCAGGCTGGCTGAGGCTCTGGCCAGGCTGCTCTAGGGTAGGGTGTCCCTGTCCATGGCAGGAGTGTTGGAACTGGCTGCTCCTTGTGGTCCCTTCCAACCCTGACTGGTTCTATGATTCTACTGGAATATTCTCTGTATCAAATCTGAGGATCACTCCCCCAGGCTACTAGGACTAACTAACTTGTTCAAAGACTTGGTCAGGAAAGGAAGCATTTGCAATCTTTCAGTGACCTCTTGCTTATTTAATTTCAGGTAACTGCATTTTAAGGTCAGAGAATAAACAGAGTGAAAAAGAATTCAGGAAGGAATCCTCCTGTCAGTATTAAATTACCATTTCCAGGTATGAGGAAAGATAATTACGAGTTCCATAACAAGAAAACCTTATAATCTCCTTAAAAAAAATGACCCTAGAGTCATGTACTGCACTTACTTTCCTTCTTCCCTCTCTTCTTAGAGGAACCAGAGGAGCGGGAAGATGTTGCAGATCGTGCTCCAGATGAATGCAGAGAAGCAAGCTCTGCAGACAGAGGTTCATAAGGAGACTTCCTACTAGGAACATCTTCCTGAATGCTTGAATTACTGCTGCCAGCAACACTGAAAAGGAGCACATTGACAAGGCTGAAACAAGGACTTCCAACTCCCACATCACACTGTGCACAAAAAATCCACCACACTCTAAATCAGAGACAGAGGCTAAAATTGCACTGCTTAGCCCATCTTGGGAAGCATTGATTTTGAGACTAAAAATGATGACAGCTAAAACAGTAGGAAGTCTGACATGATATTGAACATATTGAACCATACTTCTGGTACTATCCAACAGTAAAAGATGGGCAAGAATTGTTCTTTCCAATGCTAACTTTACAGTGCTACTTGATTACAGATTTCAACAACCTAAAAAGGACTCCAAACTTGACTGCATTTTGCATAGTCACTGGACACAGAGACGTCAACAACTGACAGAAAGATGAGTGACTGTCAAGAATGAAGTCCAAAAGATTGGCAATTAAGAGGATAATGCAGCACATACTAAATAATACCAACAGAAGACCCATTAAGAAGCATAATCAGAAAGAAAACACTTATTCCAGGCAACATTTTCAGTGTGCAAAGTGCCTTTTACTTTCCTTTCTTGTGAGGTGGAGTACCACCAGTATAAACACAGTACTTGTGGCCTTCTATACAGTGTCCAAAAGATGTAAGTTTATCTCATCATAAAAAAGAGGTCTTAGTGAATTAAAGAGGCCACACAAATTCAGCAGCAACATGCAGAGTCTTGGATTTAGTCTTCAAGTCTGAACAAAAGGCTTCAAAAGCTCTTAGAGAAATTTGTGTATCCATTACTAAGGATTACTGAACCCTTGCTGAAAGTAATTACAGGCTTTTTTACAAGAGTGAGGAGTACTAAAGGTATTTTAGGATTTTCAAACACAGGCTTACAGGATGTTAGGGGTTGGAAGGGACACAAGGAGATCATTGAGTCCAACCCCCCTGCCAGAGCAGGGCCACACAATCTAGCACAGATCACAGAGGAATGCATCCAGAGAGGCCTTGAAAACCTCCAGAGAAAGAGACTCCACAACCACTCTGGGGAGCCTGTGCCAGTGCTCTGGGACCTTTATAGTAAAGAAGTTCCCCCTTGTGTTGAGCTGGAATCTCCTGTGTTGCAGCTTACATCCATTGCTCCTTGTCCTGTCACAGGGAGCAGTGAGAAGAGCAGAGCCTGCCTCCACCCCCTTCCTGACCAACCCTCAGAGGTTTATAAGATCTTTTCTTTGTTCAAAATTACAAAGTTTACACACAAGCTGGAGAACTACTTTCCACCTGATACCAAAGCAGCCTAAAACTACCTGCCAAATTAAAAGCAAAAATTAAGAGAACAGACACAGCTTAATCTGATTCCAACATGAACTGCAGGGGCCTGTGGAAATCTCTCATCACTCTGACTAGCATGCATTAACTTTTCACAGGAATCCTAACACCCAGTTACCTGAGGTCATGTGAAATCCTTTTGTCTGTTAAAGTGCTACTTCCTTGTGATGAGGAAAAATCATCTTCATAAGAAACCAGGCTCTCTGGAGGGCTCATGGCAGGGAGTAAAGGGCGCATTAGGGCAGAGTCTCCATTCACCTTCTCGTTAAACACTAAAGGGCAGCCAAAGAAGGGAACAGACAAAAATGAAGCCACATACAAATATGCATCAAACAGGTGATAAAGCTGTAGACATCAAAATGCTCCCAATCACGAGTTAAAGACTTCACTTTCAAACACAAAACCACCAGGAGAAGAACATTACAGACACCTCATGGCAGTTTTAACAGTGTAACAACCACAGTCATCAAATTTTGTACATTATTGCATACTCCACTTCATTAACATGCTCCACCTAAAACTTGCTTGCAGAGCACAGTGCTTGAGAGTAGAGCTAGAATCATAGAATCATATGGATCTATCTGGAGAAAATGTTAATGTAAAAAATCTTTAAGGGAAACAACCCAAAGGAAGGAAGAATTGAGAAAGACACAAGATCCAAGTCAACTTCTTGGAATGAATTCCTCCTCAAAATGAGTAATTCAAAGCAAGAGATGAATTTTATGAGGCACTCATAAAATGAAAAATAAAGATGTACAAAAAAAAATGAAAATCAAGTGAAGCATCTTACAGGAGACACTTGTAAAGCACAGCCCAAGGCACTAATGCTTGAATTGGGTGCAAAGCAAGAGATTTATGCTACTAAAGCCTTCCCTTCTTCACATCAGGCATTGTTACCAGAGTTTTGTCATATTACTTTGAGGCTTTTAATAACTCTGTGAGGAAAGCAGTGAATGGAAAGCCCACATCTTTCAGTATACAGAGGAGGGCTGCATCAGAAGTGAGGCCAGCAAGTCGAGGGAGGTGATTCTCTTCCTCTACTCTGCTCTGCTGAGACCCCCCCGGAGTACTGCATCCAGTTCTGGAGCCCCCATTACAAGAAAGTTGTGGAGGTGCTGGAGCGTGTCCAGAGAAGGACCACAAGGATGCTCAGAGGGCTGCAGCAGCTCTGCTGTGAGCACAGACTGAAAGAGTTGGGGCTGTTGAGCCTGGAGAAGAGGAGGCTCCCAGGTGACCTTCTTGTGGCCTGCCAGGATCTGAAGGAGGCCTACAAAAAAGCTGGGGAGGGACTTTTTAGGCTCTCAGGGAGTGACTAGCCTATGGGGAATGGAATAAAGCTGGAGGTGGATAGGCTCAGGTTGGACATGAGGAGGAAGTTGTTGAGCATGAGAGTGGTGAGAGGCTGGAATGGGTTGCCCAGGGAGGTGGTTGAGGCCTCATGGCTGGAAGTGTTTAAGGCCAGGCTAGCTGAGGCTGTGGCCAGGCTGCTCTAGGGTAGGGTGTCCCTGTCCATGGCAGGGGGGTTGGAACTGGCTTCTCCTTGTGGCCCCTTCCAACCCTGACTGATTCTATGATGCAGGGCTGGGAAAGCAGTAATTCACAAGAGCTTTGAGAGGATTCTCCAGTTTTACCTTTTCCATGAAGCTGGTAACTCTTCGCAAAGATGTTGATGACACTGTGGGGACTTCCCTTGGCCAGTTCCTCCCAGGGCCCCTTGCTTTGCACTCCACTTGTCCGAGTGAAAAGTGGCAAATACTTCTCAGCTTCCTTCTGAAACTCCTTGATGGGCTCCAAGGCATTTCCCTCCCGCACGCAGAAATACCTCTCTTTTATCGGCTCCCCCATCCTGAGTTGCAGCGGTTTATGCTGGCCTCCTTCCTCCTCAGAGAAGCTCCCGTCACTCAGGAGAGGCCCTTCGCTGACAGATTCAATGCTGGACTCTGGAAGAATCGTGGCTTTACTGGGAATGTAAGCCTGGCTTTCATGCCCTGGGGAGTCACTCTGTCTCTTAGATAAATGTCCTAGCATCCCCTCACGCCTGTTCACGCCAGGGGACCTCATGCCCAGGCTGACTGCAGCAGTATGAGGCCGGATGGTCTCGGGGAGCTTTTTAAATTCACTAAGGTTGCCTACCCCAGGAAGGCTGTCATCAAAGGCTGTGTGAGACACACAGGCATCCAGCATCTTTTGAATTCTGGCTGAAAAAGCATCTTCGTTTTCCTCTCTCACAGGAGGACTCACAGCCTTTGCCCAGCGCCCATCACCCTGCTTTTCTTGCATAATCTCATGGTCTGAGTTCCACATGGCACCGTAATTGATAGCAGCCCCTGCCAACTTTTTGGCTTCATTTTCAATCCTGCTAGAAAGGGAGGCAGCTGTAGCTTTCAGAGCTTCAATCCGATCCAATTTGCTCTTATATTGGTTAGCAGCAGGTTTGAGCTGTGCAGTTGAATTCAGGTGTGGCTGAGGCATCACGGTCAGCGATCCTGCTGGTGCAGCTTGGCACCTCCTGCCTGCCATCATCGTGTCATATTCCTTCGACAGAAGATTCATCTGCTCCAGGCTCCAGTGCTGGGAGCAAGGACCTCCATTGGAGCCCACGACAGCTGGCTTGTGAGAGAGCTGGACTTTGGGGCTCAACCTGTCTGGCTGTACCCATGGGGGCTCCATCAAATCGGACCTGAAAAGTCAATATTTAAACTGATGATTTATACAAGTACTGCTGGTTTGGATCAAAGTATCATTGCCACAAATGGTTTTCTTTTTTAATCAGGAAGAAATACTTTTTGGTGGAATCAGAAGGACAGGGAACTAGACAGTGAACAGAGAACATAGTTAAAAAAACAGACAGCGCAGCAGCTTCAAATGTGAAACGTTGTTTATGGCATACACTGTGTTTTAGAGTGGTAACAAGATGAGAGCTTTCATCATAATCATCACTGCCTCTTTCAAAAGTTTCCTAGCTACATACGGGAGAAAACATTCTTTTTCTCCCCCTTGGAACTTCTTAGCCCCAGTCTCCCCCCTCCAGTTGAACTTAGTCCATGTTTCTTTGGAGCTGTCACTTATGACAGGCATGAACAACACATAGAGAAAAGGAGCACTGTAAACATGAAGATGTTTTAAGTTCTGCAAGACATCTTTTTTTCTTTCCAGACAGCTCCCACTTGCATGACAGGAGCTCTGTAGAGACCTTCCTTCATTAATATCACTTCCACATATTCTGAATACTAGGAAACTCACAAAAAAGCTCCAACAAACTTCAAGTCTCATCTCTCCCCTACAACTGGCGTTGATATTTTTGCCTTACACTAATCTTTACTACCATATGCTTTAGCAGCCTGTTCTATATACAGTACTATTCAGCATTCCTACAGCTTCCTTCTATTTTTGTAGAAAGGAAACAGGCCTTATCAAACTTACAAAGTCATTGTGTATTTAAGCAAGTTAAGGTACAGACAGAGCAGAAAGTACCTCTCTAAGCAGCAGGTATTCACTATGAGATTAAAAAGGAACACACAGTCGCAATCAGGAATGTCGAAGATACGAAAGACACTTCATGGTTTTCAGTTCCTCAAAGTGTTTGATTTGGCACCTTGACTTACACTGACAAAACTTTGTTAATACACTGAGCAATTAGAAATGGGGGAAGCAGCAGCAAAGGAAATAGAGGAAGGTTTAGTTGCAAACATGCAAAGTGTTTGGTACTCTAGAGATGGCAATTAAAGGCCTGAAACCAAGAAAATAGATTGAACAGAAACCACTGAACAAACTGAGTATGAAAAATCAGATGTACTTGTGTGATCAGCTTCTCTTGCCCAGTGGCAATGGCAGCAGAAATACTCTCCCAACATGAAAGGCACATCTTGATGTCAGCAAAAAATTAACTGCAACTATCAATCACTTCCATTTATTTACAGACCCACTAAATACCCATAGCGAAAATTTTCATGTGCTTTCCTCTATCAGCTTCCTCTTCAACGCAAGGAAACATTCGAGCTGTCATAAAGACAATGACTGTCACTAGAACACGAACTTCAGAGCCCAGACTATTTTCACCTCCCAGAGATGAAAAGCAGAGTACTCCTCTCTCCAAAGGCCCCCGGTGGCTCACCTCAGTAGCGGCTGTTGTGGTTCTGAAAGCGACATGTCACTACTTGAAGATGCGCTAGGAGGACGCTCTTGAGCTTTGTTTTCTTTGTCTGATTCCCCAGACGGCTGATAACCAGGTTTGGGCTGGAAATGAAGACAAGCAGAAAAGCGCATTTTTTAAATGGTCTGCAGGAGTTTAGAAGTTCTTACCTCATTAAAATTCAAAAGGCTTACATTTCTCAGTGTGGCATCACATCTTTCCTGCCACACATACAGTTAAAAATCACAAGACATTTATTGGCTTTTTATCTCAGCAGAATGCACTGGGAAAAACGTTTTGCTCCTATACTGAACTACTTCATCTGAACATTTCAGATTGATATTAGTCTTTTACTGTATATTAACTTACTGTCATATTTAGTTTCTGACAAGCAAACCTATTTAACTCACTGCTGCTGAAGTCTGTCCACTGACCAAAAGCAACTTCAAGCAATTCACCATCTGACTGATATTTAAGTTACTGAAGAGCCAACCTTTACTGCTGCCATTAGCTAAAGTCCAGAATTCTGCTCCTGTTTGTAACAGAGAGGTAACTGCCATTCACCTTCCCAGCAGGCCTTGCTGTGCTGAGCAGCAGCCACTAGAGCAAGGAGGCTCCAGATCAAACCCACTACGTTCAAGCAAAAGCTACCTCGTTTTTGTGTCCTTTTTCTGATCTGATCACCAGATCAGGAGGAGTCATGACCTTCCTGAGCATATGATCTCCTATTCCTGCAAATAACTGCAACCCATGGAGTTAGTGAATCAGCTTTACCTGTGCTTCCTGCACCACAGGCAGCTGAGGTGGCTCTTCCAGAAGTGCACGCTCCAGCAGTAATTTCGAGTAGGTTTCGTGTAACCGTTTGGCTGCTGAAGGCTCAGGAGCAGGCACATTCTTCACTTTACTAAAAGCCTCCTTCTGCTTTCTGTAGAGCTCCTGGAGTCTTTTGTTCTTCTGTTCTGTTGCCTCCTTTTGGGCTTTCTTCTCTTCATTCTGCTTCTTTTTCCTCTCCTCTTGCTGCCTGATGATGTACCGACGAACTTCATCTGTATCATAGTGACGTTTCTTACTGATTACCTGAGGCTCCTCAACAGCACCTATCTTGTCTGGTTTCCTTTTGGTTGGACTGTGGCTCCTGGTGTTTTGAGGAGGCAAAACAGGTTTCTGATTCTGCTTTTCCACATCTTTCTCTTGCTTTGTACTCATGGAATCCAACTGCAAGTCATCAAGAATTCCACGTATCTCCACAGGCAGGAAGTCCTTATTTACAGGAGCATGATCTGCTTGGTTATCACCTGGAAGAGCAGCTTCCAGCTTCCCAGACCGGATTTTACTCCTTGACCTTTCAGAGCTTCTTGAGGTTTTATGGGTAATGTCCAGTCTAGAATCTGAACCTGTCCTTCCAATATGGCCTGTTGGAGAATAAGACTTGTCAAATAGTTCAGGAAAAAAAATACTTGGGAAATTACACTGAAACAGCTGACAAAGTGAGGGTGGGGAAGGAGTGCAGATCTCACTGTAAACAGTCTCACATGCTTCACTCAGCGTTACAGTCTGAACACAGCCACCTTTGCTTACACCGAGCTCACACCCCTCACACTAGTAACAGCCAAACGACCTCACTGGCTTAAAAAGCACTGTGCCTTACTTGCCCTGTCTGAGATTCTGGATAAATTCTGTGTGCTAGTTTGAGCCCAGCTGGGATATTTTAGTGAGAGAAATTAGACTATAAGCTGCACAAAGGAAATAATGCTGATGTCTGCTTCATCATGGGCTTGCTGAGATGGATAAAACCAAGAACATAAACACACATAACACAGTTGCTGTGTGTGTCTCTGGCTGCTTGCGTTTCTCTCCCTAATCTGCTGTCTGTGTAACTAATCCTTCTGCTTTCTTACCCCCCAGCTGATCCCCCAAACTCACCTTGAATGTAAGGCAAAGTCTGGGATAAGGTAGAGGGGCAGAAAGGAGGTGGAAGGGTGGTTGGGAGCCCCTCCTGGGGACTCTGGTTTCTGGGAGGGATGCTGTGTTTCTGTATTACTTTAACTTGCATATTTCTGTCCATAGCTGTAGATATTGTAAATAGCTGCTTGGATATTGTGCTAAGCTGTAAATATAAAGCTTCATTTCTTAACTTCCAGCTCAGCTGAGTCTAGTCTGGGTGATTTCATAAGAGTTGGGGGAGTAGGTAACACCCAAACCATCACATTCTGCAAAGGGCTAGTGGAGGGATCAGTGAAGGTTTATGATGCACATGGATGATGTTACATAGAATCTGCAAGAACATTGATTCCTGTAAACCAGGAATGTCCAACCACAGCATACATATTATATGCAATACATCTGGTAAATTCAGCTGGCCTGTGGACCACTGCTAGCCATTGTTTCTCCAACTATCTTCCAGAGGCAAAGGCAGATTGCAGGTGATGCATTTTTTTGGTTGCAACGTATTTCCCATCTTCTCCAAAACTTCTGAGCACCTCTGCAGCACGCAAAGTACTCTCCCTGAAGTGCCATGTGCAAGGGAGGCTTTCCATGACACCAAGGAAGTTCTTCATCGGTGGTTATGAGGAGTTACACATCTCAATGTTGGATGTGAGCAAAATAACCCCCTTCCAATCTCAACTTAAAAGTAGAAGTTATTTTAGTAAGAAACCAATCACATTCCATCTAAGAATCCTGCTTTATTCTGCAGACACATCATAAATTAAGAACAATCTAAAAAAGCCCAGTGATGAAAGCACAACTTACCAGACTTGGCAGCTCGCTCTCGTCCTGTTCTGTCACTAGACACAGCTCTTCTGTCCTGTTCTATTCTGGGAGCTGGACCCAGTATCTTTTTGGCCAGCTTTTGTCCCTCTCGCCAGGAGGATGCATTTATTATATAGTTTCCACCTGCACAATCAGTAATAAATGACAGTCAAGCACCTGATGGATTTTCCATCACATCAAAAAGAAGACTTTATTGCAACTATAATCGTTTCTATACCATTTAGTTCTGCAGAAGTGGTAAAACTGCAGTTACACAAAACCAGTCAGAACCATGAAGACGCTCAACAGCGGACTCACACAACCACCACTGCTCCATGCCTGCACAGAATATGGTGTGAAAATCCCAAAACACACTCTAGCACATGAAAGCCCTGCAAAAATTGACTTAACCAAGAAAAAAAGGGTTATACAGTCTAAAAATATATAAGCAAATGGTCCTGAGAAGAGGAAGTAGTTGAAGAGGTCTGAGAATATGCTATTCAGCTCCACTTAAATAAGGAAAAGGAGACAAAAATACAAAAGATAAGAAGATCTAAAATACTGCAGCAAGAACAAAAATAAAGGTGAGAGATAAAATGCAATTCAATTTCCATATTAAAATAATGCTAGCTGATTAAAAAAACCCAAACCCAACAAATATAACACTTCATAGAGATTTTTACAGGTTTTACTGTTCAGACAGGAGTCCTGTGAGTAAGTTAAAATAAGCCCTGAGCAACAGTTGTTCTACACCAGGGCTAACTTTCTGTCTTTCACCTGGAATTTCTCTACTGTGACTGAAAGCAGGTAGGACAAATTCTATTAGCTGATAATTCAGAAACAGACTACCCTACAGGAAATCAAAAATAAATGTTATTAGGATTATTTTTATCCTATATAAAATGATCAAATCTGAGTATGGTGGCATCTTTACCTAGCACTGGTTTAATTAAATGCTAGGTTTATGCAACTCACCTTTGATGCCACCAACTTCAAGTTATTAATAATATATATTTTTAAAATAATGAGCTTGAAGAGCTTTGGAGAAAAACATCACATACAAATTAAAATGGTGAATAACCTAATCCAGACCATTCAGCAGCATTTTGCTGCTAGAAAAGTAGCTAACCTGAATCCCCAACTGGCAGTTGACTTCTAACCACCCAATGAAGGTTCTACCTGTGACAGCACTGCCAAAATAAACCCATGCACAGCAGTGAGAACACAGCACAGCTCAAAAAAAGCAATAAGAGAGGAAGTGTGCTCTGGGCCCAACAGGACTTTGAAGAGGTGCTACCAAAGCAACTTCAAGTGAAATCCAGAACAGAGCAATAGCGGTTTGGCAATGCCAGCCCTCAGTTCCCATCTCCCCTCCTCGCTTTTCTTCTTGGTGGTTTAAACCTGTTCAGGCAGAAGCTGCAGGCCACAGAACCTGTTGAGTGGACTACAGCCTACTACTCGTTTACTAACAGTTCTCTTTGCTTGCCTGGTAAGTTAGCTAAGTATTTGATAAATCTGTCACTCCAAACATGTCCTTCCAAGCTGCGCTCAAACAGACGCTTCAGCCAAAGGGGTTCTCTTGCTCAACTCCGTGTTCTCAGTTACTTCTCTGTGTCTTTAAAAAGGCAGTGTAAAGTCTCATCTTCCATTTCAAGGCAGCTGTTGGAACTAAAACGTGCTAACGGAGCAGAACACGAGCTGTGGCTATTTATAGCCTTGGCTATGTTAAGCACTTTCTTACTGCTATGACTGAAGCAGGATGGACCATCACAGATACACCACTTAGATCTAGCTTTCATCTTCTTGTGCTTGCAGGCCATCATATTTACCCACATCCTCACATTTAACCCACAACAGACTACACTCATTGCTATCTCTGTGCTCCTCCATCACATGGAACTGTCAGAAATGTCTAAGTTTGTTTAGTGTAGTTCCTTAAATATGAATTGATCAGCACAGGAGGGAGCAAATCCCTACTTAGCACTTAAAGTGCTAGCATTCATTACCACAAAATGTTCACATGCAGCTTCATGATTTACAGCAGGGAGGAGGACACAATCATAGAATCAACCATGTTAGAAGAGACCTCCAAGCTCATCCAGTCCAAGCTAACATCCAGCCCTACCCATTCAACTAGACCATGGCACTAAGTGCCTCTCTAAACAACTCTTTCTAATAATTTTTCAGTGATCTCTTTTTTGTCTTCACCACAGTGACTTATGGATCACTATATATAAGGAGACACAGAAAACCTTACAAGGTGCAAAAGATGCTAACCTTCACCAGTGTTTAAAGAAAAAGAGACTGCTCTGTAGTGTGACTGCAGTTGCAACTACTTACTTTTTATGCACATTAAAACCAAATACAAAGCAGAAGTGGAATTCTTCATAATTATTTTGCTACACAATATCAAAGATTAACAATACTGGGAAACTAAAAAGCACTGACAGAATTCCACAGGTAGTTAATTTGAATTTCTGCTATTAAGGTACTGTTCTAGAGTATCCTGATTACATCATCTCCTCTAAATAACTTCATTTAACAGACAAAGGAAATGTCAGACAACAGTAAACATTTTTAGAAGAGCTGAATTGGTAGATGAAATAAAGCAAATATAAGCAAAAGAGCAGCAGGATCCATAACTGTGCCACTGCTGCTTTTTGTCTGTGTTAGTCTGACAGTGACCTTAAGGATACCACCCCCTGGGAAAAACACATTCTTCAGCAGTTCCCATAAGGTACACACAGCGAGCAGAAAGGCACAACACTGAAATAAATCAGAGCAAGCACACACAACCAACCACAAATCATACACATCCTCAAAGCAGCATACAAACACACTACAGCAGCATTCTTGTACATCTGAGAAGACAGAGACAAAAGTCATCTCTGAAGGGCATGCAACAGTCTTGCCTCTAGAGTAGAGCCAGTCACCTTGTTTGGACTCGGGACTTGACAGCCGTGTCAGCTTCTGCACTTTCCGCACCGGTCTGGTTGCCTTTCTGTCTCTGTTTTTCTCACTAGGCTTTCCTGCCGCTGCTGAATCCTCTGAAAACAAACAAAAGCTGTTACCTGCTATCCCACGGGAGAGAACACAGAGTAACAAGCTTGCCTCGACGTTTACCTTCAAAAACCAAAACTCAGAGAAACACAACCAAACTCACTGCCTCTCCCAGACTCTACACCGAGATTGATTACTCCCAGTTCAGCATTTTTAAATCCTCACAGCATGAAAATGTTGCCTTGAGTGCTGTCTGCCTGCCCACTGGAATGTGGTGATGCCACAGCAAGGCCACAAGAGTTCATTTTCAACTTTAAAGAAACACTGACAGCTTGACAGGAACAATTATTGGTTCTCTGCTGCTACAGATGCTACACTGCACAGCACTGATGTTCAGGTAGTTCCTTCCCTCAAGAAACACATGGGCTGCTGCTTCCACATCGATGCATGCTGGCACATTCTCTCACCCCCTCCATGCTGGGGCACAAAAGACAGGACACTTGTGTGCTGGTGCTTCAAAACCTGTCACTGGATTCAGCCAGCAATGAAGAACTCCTCTGTATTATTTAAACCCTCTCGACAGGGTTAGGTTTCAGGCTGCAGAGATGCCAGGAACACTTACCAGAGCCAGATTTTATCATGTTTTCACACTATGGCAAAGAACAAAAAGAAAACCCAAGACGTGGCTCAATCCCCACCCCTTTAAGTGGGCTTCCCAACTGCCCACGGTACGGAGCAGAGACAAGCACTGCTCAAGGATGAGCAAGCTGTATGAGCAGACTACACTGGACACTCTCAAAGATTTTAAAAGCACTTTATTTTGCAATCCTTGAAGATGCTCTTTTCTTAATCCCAAAAGAGAACTGTAGATAAGGAACTTCGTGGCCACTGTTACCACTGTTTTTTTTTCCTTTCCAATGAAAAACGTGGTCAGACAACACAAAATGTGTGAGATGCAACCCTCTCCACGGACTGAAGCTTTATTTAGATGCCAATATCAACTTTTACAGGCCCTAATTTCAGCTGAATCCACTCTGTGATGGAAGCATCAGGAACAGAACAACAGGTCATATTAAACAAGGGGGGAATGGAATTTTAAGAGTATTTAATGCTCTTTCTCCTCCTCAATACCCTTTCCTTAGTCTTGGCTTTGAGGCAGACAAGTGCAAGAAATGACAGAATCAACATTTCAAGTACCAGAAGCCTCAGTGACTGCATTTGCTGAAGTTCAGCTTTCAGTGATGAACAGCTCCTTCCTGATAGCAGGAAACTGCAGGCAGGCTGTGTCCCAGTCACTCCATTCACACCACAGCAATTTCGTTCTAGTGGGTGCGAGCCTGAAAATCTTTAAGCCACAATGACTGGAGCTTGGGGCCCACACAATAAATATCCTTTAGCCTAAGTGCTAAACCAAAATAAAGGCATCTTGCATGGTCTATGCTTACATGTAAAAGCCTTGTCCAAGTAAAGGACAATGCTCCTGTAGATATTAAGGATCTTATAGCTTATTTTAGCACTGCAGAGCACAGAACAGTTTTGATAGGGCTGATGATATGCATCCAAATCTCCACATGCTGCAACCTTAACACAGTATTAAACAGATAGATAATCCAACAGCCTGAAAATAACCTTACAGTGTCTATTATGTGCAGCACCAGCATTTGATTACTTGGAATCAGCTATTCAATAAATCTTTTCAGGTCAGAAGGGAGACGTTCCACAACAGCTGTTCTATGCAGGGCACTAGGACAAGAGGACGGGTGAACACACACACAGAGCACCCTCCTTTAGCAGATAAATATGATCCGAATACCTTTCTAGCCTCAATGAAACTTTTCAAGCACCTCTGTAAAGAGCTCATGAATTATCTACATTATGCTTGTAGAAAATAAAACAGAAATGCTAGTGGAGATTAAAAATCTTTAGCAATTGGGCATTACATTCACAGGCTGATGCTGAGCAGAGTAATTGCAAGACAGTTTTACTGAGAAGCAGCAGCTCTTCGTTCTGAACATGTCTTATCAGAGATTCCAGAAAAAACCCTCAGTGCCCTGTCAAGATGTACAAGCAGAAGAAAAGTGAAGTCTAAAAGTTTCCATACAGCTGCTATACCAGCAGCATACAGGTACAGGTTTACAATCTCATTGCATTTTCCTTTGGTCTTTAATGTTTTAGCCAATGAGTAAAGTTACACAATACACAGACAAGCTGCATAAGTAGGGTGGGAGTTTATTTTCCATTCCCTTCCTTTTTACTCATCTGATCTCTCCCCCCTTCCCCAGCTCGGCTCAGTCAAAAGCAATTCAGCCTTAGAGGGCTCCACTCTATCCAGCCTAGCAAATCACAAAGCACACTTGGACAGCCTACCCCAGATCACCCTGAGAAAAGAGTTACCAATGGAGTGCAGCTTTTCACACTGAAAAATGATTAAGAGCTGGGTCTCAGAACAGCATATTTAAAACCCTAAGAGCATGTATTCCTGGTTTGGTCACTTATCAGCCTGGCAAGCAAATACACAGCATTTTTTCCACTACCTTTGCTCATATTTTTAAGCATCAGAATATTGCATTACTGAATGAGTTCATCATCTAAACCAACCTTTCTTCCTGCCTTGTCATTTTGCAACAATGACATTTAATGTTTTTCTAAAGACCATTCAACAAAGAGGAATGAGTACTGGTTTTCTAAGCTTTTAACATTCAACATTCCCTCCTACACCTTAATGTGGAAAAAAGCTCAAAGTTAATGCTCTGTTAATCTACCACTGCGAACTTTCACAGTCTCTCCAAGCTCTGTAATACTGAAGGTAAAAGAATTGTAGAAGAAATAAAATCTTGGTTATTTAAAAGGTTTCCTAAACCTTCTTCTGGTCTACCTATTCTGTTTCTCCTCAGGGAAATCTAGGGAAGAGCTCTAAAACGTCCATGTGTCTGGGGGAAGAATGTCTCCAAGACCTTCAAGACTTGGCTAATTATGATATAAAGCAATAAAATTCTACAAGTTCTGAGATATTAAAACAACTTAATGCTACATTAATCTTACCACCACACATAGCCATAGGCATAACTTTTTTACTGCAGGCTACCCAGTTCATTTTAAGTAGGCATTGCCACAGACTTTCCACAACAGATGGTCCCCATCTCCCCTTTCCCTACCTCTGCATTCCAAATAAACCACTGACCACAGTGGCTTCAGATTCATAGATCATAGAATCAACCAGGTTGGAAGAGACCTCCAAGATCATCCAATCCTATCCAATCAACCAGACCATGGCACTAAGTGCCTCATCCAGGCTTTGCCTGAACACCTCCAGGGACAGTGCAAACGGTGACTCCACCACCTCCCTGGGCAGCCCACTCCAATGCCAATCACTATCTGCCAACAACTTCCTCCTAACACCCAGCCTAGACCTCCCCTGCCACAACTTCAGGCTGTGTCCCCTTCTTCTGTTGCTGGGTGCCTGGCAGAAGAGCCCAACCCCACCTGGCTACAGCCTCCCTTCAGGTAGCTGTAAACAGCAATGAGATCAGCCCCGAGCCTCCTCTTCTCCAGGCTAAACAACCCCAGCCTCTCCTCACAGGGCTGTGCTCCAGGCCCTCCCCAGCCTTGCTGCCCTTCTCTGGACAACTTCCAGTACCTCAACATCATTCTTGAATTGAGGAGCCCAGAACTGGACACAGCACTCCAGGTGTGGCCTGAGCAGTGCTGAGTACAGGGGCAGAAGAACCTCCCTTGTCCTACTGGCCACACTGCTCCTGATACAGGCCAGGGTGCCATTCTTAACACCATACTGAAGGAAGAATAACTGAGGCTTCAACACACCACATGTGGGACATGTAGCAGGGTTAAAATGCCCCCATAAATTATCTAAATCGTTTCTCTAAGATTATATCAATGGTTTGCTTTTGTTCTGCTACGTAGGAAATTGCATCCCTTCATGCAAACATCTATGATGAAGTTACAAAATTAACCAAAATCTACTTTCTCTGTTTCAAAGAAAAGCCATAATTTTCTTCTTTTCAGTGTTGGCTATTTTCAAAGTATTGTCATGAGAGAATGGAAAGAAAGATTTTTAATTCACTTTAGTCTTCAAAAAGTTACTCCTTGTAGAGTCCAATATATTTCACGTTTCTTGCTTCCATTTTTTTGTTTCTCTGACTTTATAGACTGCAAAACAAATTTCTCTGCCTCTGAGAGAAGGTTGTGTGGCTTAATCTGTTGAGTTTGTGTCTTACCTGTTAACTGGAGAGCTATATCTCTATAAAGCTCACGACTAATGTGAAATCCCTCCCCACGCCAGATCTTTCCATCTGCAGCACGAATCTTTGTTTCAGCAGGATTGAAACCTGAAAGCCAACAATCATAGAGTTTAAAATACATGAAATGCATGAAATGTAAACAAAGCTTTTTCAGAGTGGAAAGGGTGGAAACTGCAGAGTAAGAAAGGAACTACTTGACTTTCTAACGCTAAGTTGGAAGAATGCAATATACCAGACTGCTGCTTGCTCACAGTTGAAAAACAACAGAGCGGGTGAAGGAAAATCACAGAAGTGAAAGGCCTTCTTAGTCAATATTAAACTCTGGGACCATAAAAACTGAAACAAACTCCAACACTAACACAGTGAGCTTCTTTTGTACAGGAATTTGTAAGAGGAGACAGGAACAACTTCAAAGGAATTTGCACTTCTGTAAATTGGCAAGAATCTTTTCTCTCTCGGCCGTAATTGTGATCAAATCATGCTATGCACTCCTCTACCGTCCAATCGCAGCTATGACTCATGCCCACAATGCAACCAACAGGGAGGGACTCTACCTCTGTATGCTGGAGCAGCAGGTGCAGCTGCCACCTTCCTGACTTTAGGTGTCACAGTGCTCTCCACGTTTGTAATCACGACAGGTTGCTCAGCATATCCTGAATGCTGCCCTCTGCCATCTAGGCCTTCAGAATTCTCCCACTGCTTTCGGATCCGCTCCTTCAGCTTCTCCAGCTTGACATCATGATGCCGCCTTTTCAAGAGCTCCAGCCTGTGAGCATTAGTAGTCCTGGCAGAAGGGGAAGACGCTTTCGGGTCACTTTCCTCAGATGTGTTATTCTGAGGCACTTTAGTGCTACTCTCCTCTCCTCTGGAGCCACTGGTTTTTTCCTCTTCCAATCTTGGGGGTACGGCAATCTTACGGAACACCTCGCTGTTCTGCAAGGCGTTAATTGCCAGTCGGTCATTCAAGTACCTAACAACAGTCTCATCTGCAGCAGGAGAACTTGGCCTTTCAAAGTCTCTGCCATGAAGATCTAGCTCGTGTATCATATGGTCTGTTATATCAGACTTCTCTTCTACTTCGCTCAAGTCCAAACTGGAGAGCAGTTGCTTGGCCTCAAGCTGGCTAGAACCGTGGTAAGACAGAGCGCTGTATGGATCCCTGATGTAACAGAAGCAGAAAGTGAAAGACAAAGTCACCATCAGGAACACAATTGTAGGACCTTCCAGCCCAGCAACTAACTAAATGCATGACTCTCTATTCCTTGTCTCCATCTAAAAGGCAAGTTCTTTTGAAGTTTGATCACCACGCATTTAATAGTGCAAATCCGAAATAACTGAAAGGGATTTCTGGTCAGAATGACATTTTCTGCAGTTTCTGTCTGAATAGGACTAGATATAAAGCTAAAGAGCTGAAATTGGTACATGCAGAAAATCAGCAAGCAGTTGAGTTAAAAAAACCTTTAAAAAAAAGCCAGGTCTAAATTCAAGCATAGTTTATGTATGTTCTCTAAACCAAAGCAATGTACACATGCCCAGCTCCTCAACAGCAAATTTATTAGCTAAGAAAACAAACCAACTGCACTAAAAAAATCTGCCCTGTCTTTGAGAATAAAAGCTCAGCCCTTGACAAGATCTACAGAGTGGACCAACTGTATTGCAACAAACATGAAGCTAACTGAGAGTTTAGAATTGAGTACATGAAGAATTCCTTCACAGCCTTTCCACAGAAGACCAGACTCACAGCACATATGTCCTTAGGGCAAAAATACATTCAATACTTTTACTGTTGAGGGGCTGAATCTCACACCTCAGCTACCTGGCTTGAGTCTTCACCAGGTGTGTTTAAGGAACTCATCTAAGCCGGGTTGTAACACAGAATTGTGCAACTGTCTACCTCTCTAGTAGCACACTTTTGTTGCATAGTGTAGCAATCGCTACCAACACAGAAGCTGAGCAGTTTAATTGCACAGAACTTCATCAAAAGATCAAAAGTGCCTAGGAACAAACACATGGAGATTCTTCTACCCACTATTCTGGTTCTGTGTTCCTGTTCACACTTCAAGCATTGATTACAAGCTGTCAGCTGAAAAGGAGTAATGTGTTAATGTAGCAGCTCTGATGGTAAGCCCCAAATTAATCCCCCAAAGCTACACAGTCTTCTTTCTGTATGAAAGTTCTTTACAGTTGGACACAATGGCTTGAGTCTAGTAGCTCTCATCATCTTTTCCCTGAAATCTGTGACATGTAGTACATGTTTTTAAAACAAAGAGCTGATGTATGCAGGTTATTTCAAGCAGAGGAAACAGGAGAGTCGTTCAATTAACAAATTTACCCAAGATTACACAACTGATCCTCATCAGCCTCCTGTGCAACAAGGAAGGGGGAAGAATTGCACAGGCTGACAAGAACTGGAAAAGAAAGCCAGAACTTTGATGTTAGGATAATAATTGATAATACAGTAGTGGAACTAAAAGAAAATAACACTGCCCCAACTGCACTCTGATCACTCAACAATTTGACCTCACTGGCAGAGAGCATTTAGAAAAGAAAAATAATGTAAAGGAAGGGTCAGAATCCAATAAAAATTTGTTGCAAACCTAACCAAGTTACTCATCAGGAATAAAGTTTGTGCAGAGAACACAAGGAATTGAGTAAGTTATGGTACAAGTCTGATATCACAGCAAGTTTTAACTACTTTATTTCTGCTGCAGGTTCTCTTTTCTATTTGAAAGCTTTTGAGGCATCCTACATTTGCTGCAGTACTTAACATGGGCTAGGAAAACAGGGTTTTTTGCATCCTCACACCTCACTACACTTCATGGCATGCAATGCTCTGTGCCATTCTTTCTGCTTGAGATACCTGTTCTTACTTGGGTTTCTCACATATAAAGACTGAATGCAGCTTTAGTACTGATGTTCTTGCTCTATGCTGTCTTAAGGTAATACATTTGGGAACACATGCTGAGGAACCAATAAAGCAGGGCTGGAAAAGCATGAGGAAATGCTCTTTTTTATCCTCATTACTGAAGCCAAATACCTATCAAATTTCCCAGGCCACTGAGGTTGCAGCCATGCCAACTTGATCTGGCCCCCACATATGACTTTAAACTCCTGAACAAAACATACATTTGTGATTTTGTTTTAAAGGAAGACCCAACACCACATGCTGCTCGTGCAGGGGAGCAAAGAGAGAAAGCAAATCAGTACTAGCTTCATTCTGCCCTTAGCATATTGTTCCTTAGTAGCCAGCTGTGCCAGCACTCACCTGAACGAAACCAATGGCTCATGAAATTCCACAAGGCTGCTTTTCTTCACGTTGCTTTCAAGAGTGGTGGCTCGAAGAGGGCTGCGCGAGGATTTCTCCTTGCTTGATTTATTTTGGCTGCAGGACCGGGAAGCTGAAGTGGAAACCAAAGAACTCTCTATGTACCTACCTCTCCAGAAAGCTGAAGCTCTTCAGGCTGAACAATTAAGAACACAGTTTTCTTGGGTTCAAGCAGCACTCCAAAATAGCATTGTAAGAACTCCCTTCTCATTTTCAACAAACTGATTTCAACAACTAGGAGCAAGGCAGTAACTGCTTAAAACAATAATCATATTTAAAGAGATAATAATGCTTAAACATTAATTGTAATTAAATCTGTGAAAGTTGACTGCATTGCCACTAGAGGTCTATCATCTTCTCCAGAGGCACACCTCTCAATAGCATTAAAAATGTGATTTATTTCTTGTAAGAAAATGTTTTCCTTAAATGAAATAAAGGAAGCACAGCATTTAGCACTCTACTGGGGTGTAGCACTTGACAAAAAGGATGAACAGTTACTCCAGTGTAAGCACAGCAATATGCAACTGTTATCCAAAAGCCCTACAAAAACATGGTGCTGGAATGGGCTAAGCACTGCCTGCTGACACCCTGGGGACAGTTCTGTCACTCCACTGACTACCACAGCACACTTTCGTCCTAAGCTAAGGAACAAAAATGTCAGTTCCTCCTGCAACATTAGAGTTTAACAAATAAAGATGACTAGCGAGAGCCTACTTAGGGGCAGTGGAGAGAAATGAGGTTTTCACAGAACAGACTGGCTTTGCAATGTACTTCAGTAATACATACCCTTTCTGCTGATTTTCCTGCTACCACTAGTAGAGGGCTTCTTGGCATCCATGAGAGAATCAAACGCAGCCGTGCTGGTGGGAGCTACTTCCAGTTTGTTCTCTATATGACGTAGCTAGAATTTGAAGATGATGCAAATGAGAGGGCTGTTTTCCATTTTGAAGCCACAGATTTCCCCCCCTAACGTGACAAAGTTTTCTTCTCTTGCATAAAGAACAAAACTGCAGGTCAAAGCAACTTCACAAGGCTGATGCTGCAAAACTGTAGAGCCTTATGGCCAGAAACTACATCAGATTATTAAGTTCTGTTTAAAAAAATTATCTAAATTAGGGTTGGCTGCACAGTTTTGTTTCCCTAAGTAGGCTGTTGTGAAGAAATTGATAACAACATGCCATTCAGAGTCTTAACATTTGGTCTGAAGGAAGTATTAATTCCACTTGGAACAAACTCTATAATGCTCCTGTCAAAATGGAGCACGAAATGAGACTGTACATGTAAAACCCCACACAGATGCTCAGCTATTAAAACAGAGGGACAAGGAGATGGGAAAGAGCTGAACACCCCCAAAACCCAAGCTTTTATAGCTTCACTGAAGCTGGGGTTTAGAAACTAGTCTTATCTCAAGCACTTGAGTTCCCACAGACAGGCAATAATTCCAGTGCTCAAAAGATGGAAAATTATCACACAGTATCACAGTATCACCAAGGTTGGTTGCTGTCTCAGATTTAGACTGGTTTGGGTAAGCCGGGGAACAATACAGGTTTAAAGTTTTCAGACAAAACAGAAGTCATCATTTTCTTCAACAGAAAGGGAAGACATAACAGGTGTTACTACACTCAAGGCTAAGCTCCCTGCGCTTAAAATGTCTTCTGCTGTCTGTAGAAAACTTTTCAAAGATAAACAATGCTCAACATGCAGGTACCCAACTGCCTGCCCTATTTCAACTCATTTAACAGGCAATCACTGGGCAAAATAGTATGTTGGTTAAAGCTTTTGTAGCAAGTAAGTGATATGTAAAGGAGTAAGGAAAAGAAAAACTTGGTACTTACAGCAGCCTTATTCTGAGAAAAAGTAGCCCATGCTGCAGTTAGATCTTACAGGGCAGAAACAAAGAAACAAATATCAGATTAGCACTTACAAAACAATCAAAATGTTGCTTCAAAGAAACGTTCATGGGCTTGCTAATCACCTTCTTTCAACCACTCAATTCCAGCCTGTCAGTCTCCTCTATGAGAGGCTGTTATCAGTCAAGACTGGTCTAAAGAGAGCAATAAAGTATCTAATATAAAATGTAATGAGTTGACTAAGTTAGGTTGAATGCATTATTACATTTGAAATCGTATCTACACACATTACAGAAGATATCTGGAAGGTGAGATAGAGCTAACACAAATATATTCTCCATTACACCATAGTTAAAACTGCTTTTTTCCCCATTTTCTTCTCCAGTAAAGTAAGCATGAATACAGTGTCACTGAAGGACTCTCATCAAAAAACAAAGCTTTGAACACATACATTTTGCATAGTAATCTTTTTCAACTGTGCACCTTAAAAACAAAATAGCAGCAATGTCTGCAAAGAACAAGCAGGAGACAGCAATCAACTTTGGCCTTTTAATCCAAACAGATAGTAGCATGTACTCTATGTGAACCTCAATTCAGCAGCATAGAGCAGTGCTTTCCTTTTCTTCTGTTGCTGCTTGCCTGGAAGAAGAGCCCAACCCCATCTGGCTACAGCCTCCCTTCAGGTAGCTGTAGGCAGCAATGAGCTCTGCCCTGAGCCTCCTCTGCTGCAGGCTGCACACCCCCAGCTCCCTCAGCCTCTCCTAAAGATCTACACAACACACCATCCAAAACCTTAAGGTGTGTCAGAACCATGGAGAGTAGCAACTTTAGGCAGACCTTACAGTAAAAGACCTGCCTTATAATAAAAAAAACTTAATTTCAGGTAAGATCCAGTAGCACAAAGAAGATTAGGAAAGTAAAGTAGAAACAACTTCACTTTGACTTTGAGAGATGATGCTTCATGTTTATAGAACACTTCAGCTTAACAAGGCAATTTTACAAGAACCTGGACACACCACAGGCAGTAATCAGCAATCACATCCTCTTACAGATGAAAGAATAGTCTGTCTACACTTTAAAAATAACTTCTGGACTGCAGCTTTGTCACTGTGGAGATCATAAGACTGATCCTGAACCACAGACTTAAGCATGCTCTACAGACTAGAGCTTTCTTCCTCTCAGGGATGTGCTGTAATTAATTCTCTCTTTGCCCCTTCTTTCCTAAATTACAGTGTAACCACAAGAGAAAAAAGCTAACAGGATGACTTCAGCAGAAGGAGACAAAAGTGCTTCAAGTCATCTTAGTGGTGATATATTGCTGCTATTGAACCACTTCAGCTTTGGAACTGAGCAAATCAGGAAGAGCCTTTCAGGCCCCTCTTCATTTCTTGCAAGAGCCTACACCTCCCATTCCTGCTCCTGAACTGCTTCCCCTCTGCAGCACTCAAATCTGCCTCAGTGCCATCCTGGCATCCATATCAGAGGCTGGCCACTCCTAATGCAGATCAGTGAACAGTCTGGAGATCAGAGTCTGAAACTGTTCTCTCCAAAAATTAAGCCATGAAACACATGGTTTGAGTTCCCAAACTGAGGCAGGAGAATGCTTTCTGCCAGAACTCCCCAAAGTTTCAACCAATTCATGACAAAACATCTTCCAAAACAGGGCAATATAGCAGAAAATCCCCACCTCTGGTAGAATCCTTGTTCTGGTTATGCCTTGGGTTTTGTAGAGGCACCTCATTTGACTTGTTGCTCCACATTGTGGCAACTTATCTGAAAGAAAAACAGAAAGTCACATGAGAATCAAAAAGAAGTAACATTAAGAACAGATGTAGCTTCCACTAAAGAGAACATAACCTTGACCACCATGACGAATGATGATCTCACATCACGAGCACAAACTCACATCATGACCAAGATCAGACAATCAGCATCAAATCACAAGCACTTACAGGCTGAAGTTTTTCAGAAACCACATCATTCTGTGGATAAAGAAGGGTTTGCTTTTGATCTTATTCATTACAAAGAAGGGTGAATGAGCTAACAGAAACCTAGAGGTCACACAGTTTTGATCATAGTGAGTACTCCAACAAGAACAAAGATGACCGCACTGAAATACTGCACACGAAGGGGTAATGGAGGCAGCACTACATGGCTTTAACCTAGAAACGCTGGGTGAAAACACTCAGATCTGCCAATGACAGATGAATGTGTCACCTCCCTCTGCTAAAGGCAAAGGGAGAACAGCACATCAGGACACTACAGCCAGGAAGCAAAGAGAAGACCAAAGCTGCTGTTGTTTGCTTGTGAACTTCAAAGGCAAGACTCACCATGGATGTAAAATAAAGTGTCAACTCTGGGTAACAAACCAGGCAGCCACTATCACCAAAGGAGTTTTTAATAAAGGAAGAACAAGTCAAAAAGGCAAGCTACTCAATCAGGAAATTTAGTTTTTAGAAGAAAAGCCAAGTAATTTATACTTCCATTGCAAAACATGGACTGTGTTAAGTCCTAACAGATCTCAAAACAGTATTACATAAGAAGAAAAGATACTTTAAGGAGTCTAAGAGGAGCACATACAACCAACAAGAGCTCTGATTAGTCACTATTACCACTGCCCTCTCTCTGAGAACCTCCTATCCACTGGCACTGTCTTCTCAGCAGACCCAGGACATTTCTGTTATTGAAAGGAAAAATGATGTAGGTAACCACAAAATTCACAAATCCAGAACATCCTGTATGAAAGAGTCAGAAAGGCACATTTTGCTCTCTCTTCTCTTGTGCTCTCCCAGACAGATTTGTTTTTATTTTCTTAATATATGAAAATTTCTTTCACTGTCACTTCCCCTAGTGTGCCACATGAAAAGGCATTCCAACATGTGGCTGACACAAGATGACCAGACATCCCACAAAATTAACGCTGTGTACTTCTTACTGCAACAGATCCTTGCCTGTGTCCTTTGTGAGAAGGACTTTTTAATCATATTAAAGCAGCTGAAAAATGTCCTGTCAATTTTTTTTTGCTGCAATATAAACATTACTGGTTGGACCTAACAATATTAGAGAACTTTTCCAACTTAAATGATACTGTAACAAACCCTGCTCATATGTAAATTTAGCATATGAGAATTCCCGGATAAGCAACAGTTTTTTAAGGGATTAAGTATCCCACTTCACTTAATTGCTTGAGATTTACTCATAATTAGAATCACTACTACAGATAGGAGAACTTAGTCAGGGACTAGACTTGTTCTTACTATACACACACAAATCTGTAGTATTGTTGCACTGGAACTGGTCCTCAGTCCTGAGGAAGATCACATATTCCTTAACTCTCTAGGAAAAGAAGTCTGAAACTGTTTGTTTCACCTTTCACCCCAACACTCAAGTCAAAGCAGTCTGTCCACCGGAGCTGAGCAGACCACAAGCCAGTGAACACGCTTCTGAGAACACCTTAGCTCTGTTAGCCAAGCACAGATGTGTGCTGATGATAGTGCATAATCCTGTCTCATTGCCTCAGTTCAAAAGTATATGACATTCCTCTACAAAAGACTGCTCAGCCTCTCCTTTCTGCACAAGCAATAAAAGAACCAAAGCATCCTGCTCTGCTTTCCCTAATAAACACCTGCAGTGCCAGCTCCAAGTGCTGAGATCCACCAGCAGTTTTGCTTAACTCAGGCTGTTGCTCTTTGACAAAAAAGACCTGAGCATTCTGGAGCTGTCTACAGTTTCAGGAAGGCAACACAGCAGCAGTTTTTGGTCGAGGTGTAATCTGTATAACTATAAGGGTTTGGAATTTACATCTCTCTCTCTCCCTTCCTTGGAAGGGTGGACAGAATTTATCAGCAGTTATCAGCTGTTGATTCCCACCTACTCTGAATTCCCACAGATTACTGAAATAACTTCTTTCCATTGCTATAGGTTTTGTGAATAAGCAGCACCCTGCACTCCCAAGCACTTGCATAATTCTTCAGTCTCTGCAAGAAGTTAACCAGACAGAGAAGACACTTTAATGCCATTGAGAGTACAGCTAGGGGGTAGAGGAAAAAAAGAAATATATCAAGATACAGAGGTGATTCTGTCCCTCTGCTCTGCTGAGACCCTGCCTTCTGTGCTGGGTTCAGCTCTGCAGTCCTCAGCACAGGAAAAACACGGACCTGTAGGGGCAGGAGCTGAGGAGGCCACAGCAACGATGGGAGGGCTGGAACTCCTCCTGCTCAGGCTGAAGAAAAGAAGGCTCCAAGCAGATCTCCTCATTGCCTTAAAGGAAACTGATAAGAAAGATAGGGGCAGACTTGCAGAAGGGCCTGTTGTGACAAGATGGGGTTTAAACTAAAAGAAGGGAAATTGGGACTATAGATAAGGAAGAAGTAAGCATGGTGAAAACACTGGTCCAGATTACCCAGAGAGGTGGTGGATGCCCCATTCCTGGAAAGATCCCAGGTCAGGTTGGACAGGGCTCTGAGTGACCTGATCTAGTTGCAGATGTCTCTGCTCACTACAGGAGGGTTGGACCAGATGACCTTTAAAGGTCCTGTCCAACCCAAACAATTCTGCAATTCTATGACTCTCCTGCAGGTTAGTGGAGCACTTTCACACTAAAATACACTGAAATTAATATTCATCAGACAATAATACTAAACATAAATTTTGCAAAGTATGCTTAAACTATTTAAAAAGCACATTCTGTATCAGTACCAACGTTGTCTCAGTGTCCCACAAACAACTTTAAGGAGACATTTTCTTTCTTAACTAAATGATCCATCACTATTTAAAACAGAGCTTAAATTAAGAGATTGATATGAAATTGAGATGAAATGTCAAAGAGCTTCTAAGGAGACAGCAGTGATGACAAAAGCTTATCTGCAGGCTGGATAACACTATGAGGACCTTAAAAGTTTGTGGTAAAGAGGTAGAAGACTGCAGAATCAGAACTGGTCTCCTGGTTAGTTGGTTGCTCATTCACAGACCTAGATGTCCTACGCAGGTTCACTCAAGGTAGGTTTGCCAAGCCTAAGATACAAGTTAAGATACAAAACCCACTGCACTCTGATATTTCAATCTGACATGAAATGCCCATCTCATTCTTTACTCACTTGTCCAGGACAAAAAGCAGCACACACAGGAGAAGGCACAGCAGAACTGCTGCAGATAAGAATCTAAGAGGAAATTAGCAAGGGAAGGACATATTCTGGGCTGCTGGAAGGAAACTAGAAGGGGGCAGACACAGGGTACAACCACTGCTCTCTTCTTCTAACACTGTTCCTAGAGGAAGACACTGAAGAGAGCTGACAGATCAGAAAATGTAGGAAAAGACACCAGAAAGGAGGAAAAGGAAACAAAGAGAAAACCACTGTCAAATTTAAAATGAAGATGAGAAACCTCCACTACATTTATTACCAGACACACCAAGGATGGCATCAAAAGGAACAACAGATAATAAAATACCAAGACAAAAGAGTTAACAGGAAAGCAGTTGAAAAGGAATGGGACATAGGAAAGTAGAATATGCTTAGCAAAGGTACAGCAAAAAACATGCAGAGATTAAAAACAGGGCTGGGAAAAAGGGAAAGTGATGAGAGAAACAGGATATAAATCAGAGTACAACGGAGAAAGACAGGAAGGAGAGAGAAATGGAATGCACTTTTGTAGACTCAGCACAGAGTGCAGCAGAAAGGGAGAAAAGAAACTGGTATGCTGGTCAAGTGCAACCTTTTTAAGCACCCTCAGTATGTTTGTTTTTTTCTTAGTAGCAAAACCTCAATAAGAAAAGGAAAAAGGAAACTCAGAAGTTAGGGCACTGAAACAAGTAAATGGGAGAGGAAACTGAATCACACAGCTTCTAAGAAGGCTGAGAATGCAAGCAAGAGACTGGCCATTGGAATTCCCTCTAACATCTAGCAGTACTGCAAAAAGCCAGTATGCACAGGAACAGCATTCCTCAAGGCTCTGTTTCTTATAAAATCACAAGAGATATCAGAAAAGAAAAGATAAAGCTTTGCTAAGAGCAGGGAAAGGAACAAATTATTACTATTGACTTCTATGGGATACTCTTACATATTTAAACCCCAAAGTGGTAGATTTTGCTACACAAGGCCAGCACTTCACACAGTTTAAAGCTACAATAAGGCATCAGTGCCAACAAAAGAAGCCATCTTTTCCTTTCTTGATTCCTTGGTCTTTCATGCAATATTCAGGCAGAGAGAGTCAATGGGATTACATGGTAAAGTGAAGCAGCCTGGTCTGAAAGTAGACTTTTTTTGTTCTTTTTGCTATTTTAGCTTTAGAGGTGTTGTACCATAAGCTACAACCTCTGTGCAAGCAGAAGCAGAAACCCTGAGGAACATCTGGATTGGCCCCACTACTGTTCTAGCTGCTATCATGTATCGTAACCCACAGTGGTTCCTCAAGAGCAAAAGCTTGAGAAGCTCAAGAGAAGTTCTTGAGGAAGCTTCTGTCTTTACCTCAGGGAGAGCGAGTGGGAATAGGGAAAACAAAAACCATTCTCTCCACCACCTTACCTCTGGGGCCATCACAGGAAACTATGCTCCCTGCCCCAGTGTGTCCCACTGCACCCGTGCCTTGTACAGTGCAGACAACTTGTCCATGGGGGCAATGGGCGGAGACAAATAAAATGTTTTAAGGATATATTTTTGCTCTGTTTGCAAAAGTATTTTAAGTCTTCGTGTACAAATAAAGGAAAGTTGAATTCTGAAGCCTAAAGACCCTCTGGACCTTCTGTTTGTGCAGCTCTACAGTTTTGCAATACTGGCACTAACAGACACATACAAGTGGATAGACACAATCAGACCTAGTCATTAAACTGTTTTCCTGAGCCAGCCCACTAAAGTGATGGAATTTCTATTTAAAGATGTCAGAAACACTTTCTGTGTTTCCTTAAATACCACTGAATACAGTTTATGATTATATGCTTGAGTCTGAAACACAAACACCTTTACCTACTCATTTTTCTGGAATCCAAGCTTTTACCATACTGCATTAGCCCATGCAAATGAGAGCTAGAAATATCCATAATACATTATTCTAAGACTCTTCTTGGTTATGTTTATGAGGTTTTAAAATGTGGGTATGAGTTTTTGGTTTTTTTATACAAGAATAACAATCTTTTTTAGGCCTCAACGTATTTGGAGAGAACTGCCTCTCAAAGCAACTGGATGCAGGAGATGTACTGACCTTCCTCAGCACTGAGGACAAGCTTCTGCACAGCAAACATCTGCTTGATGTCTTTGTCAAAAAAAAAACAGTGCCCCATCCCCAGAATCTACAGCTGACTCTGCAGAATGAGACAAGTCCTCTCCTTGCCCTCTTTCAACACTCATTTATATAATAAGTCTTCAAATGAAACCTATTTCAGGGGCAAAGGTTCTGAAAGGAAGTTAAAATTCAAAATATAAGTGCAACTCCAACTGCAGCATGCTTCATGGAGCCAAAGCTTAACATTTCCCCATAATTTTATCTTGTGCCTATAATCTCTGCTTTGCTCCTCCAAAATTGTTTCTGCTAACTCTGAGGACTTTGTTTGTCCTCATGGTTTTGAAGTGGTGCTGAGCTAAACAGGCACTTAAGAGTGCATGCTCTTGTATTTTATCTAACTGGCTGTCAATGCTTATAGAAGTATTTCACTGGTTCACGTTGCACTGTACCCCAAGAGTGAGGCTGAACATAATGACAGACACAGGTATGCAAAGCTGATACAAGAAAAAGTTGGAAGAAATAAACACCAACAATAAGCAAGGAGCTTATGAACGTCAGCTGCTCTGAAGGAGTAAAAATACTGAGTATTATCCAGAATTAGTCTCGTGATGCACACAGCAAATACAGCAGAGCCCCTCACATTCAAATCACTGTCTTTGAACAATAATAATTAAAAAAAAAAAATCTGTCTTAAGCTATGAAAACACTAAAAAAAGGTTTTAGGGCCATTAGGATACTACCAAAAAAACCCCAACCAAAACCAAAAAGAACAACCAACACACTGCAGATAGAAAAACAATACAGAATTTCAAAGGTTGTGTCACTATCTCTAACTGCTAACCAGGAAGGTAAGTGACATCAACCACCACACAACCAGCACATGTCAGAAAATATAGTAAAAAATATTAGTAAGTTTCATGACCTCTAAGATTAAGTTTCTGGCATCAGTCAGCTACTAAACTTGCATCCAAACTACAGCAAAGATTTTTCTCCAAATGAAATATCACTGAATCTGATTCACTATAGGCTCAGGATGGATATGTCCTATAAGACATGGGAAGTTGCTGAAGTGTCTCTACTTCATAGATTCAATCAGGTTGGAAGAGACCTCCAAGATCATCCAGGCCAACCTGGCACCCAGATCCATCTGATCAACCAGACCATGGCACTGAGTGCCTCATCCAGGCTTGGCTTGAACACCTCCAGGGGCGGTGACTCCACCACCTCCCTGGACAGCCCATTCCAATGCCAATCACTCTCTCTGAAGAACTTCCTCCTAATATCCAGCCCACATCTCCCCTGGTACGACTTAAGACTGTGCCCCCTTATCCTGTTGCTGGTTGCCTGGGAGAATCGTAAAATCACACAATCATAGAACCATCAATTTCTCATTACACAAGTGATGTAAAATTGATTTTTAAAAGCCCAAAAAACAACAATCCAGCACTAAAAAATGAATTAATGGATGAACTGAAAGTAAACTGCCCTGAATATCTTCCTCTGCTGCATCACATGCTAGGAAGCATTCTGAGGAAATCCACTGAAATGAAGCAAGTTACACTAGCTGTCACAACCTTCATTGTTCGTGAAGAGATCAGAGTACAAAAGCACAGAGAATGCGCCCATTTATCAAGGAGAAGCACACAAGGGTTTGTAGATCCATTCAGGAGTTTTGCACTTTCTGGTACTTCAAAGATCCTTACCCTTATGACAGAAAAGAAAATAAGCAACATAGCCTAGTTTCAAGAACAAACCAACTACTCCTGCATTTGTTTCCTTGGCCTTAGTAACCTAAGTTCACTCCTTCCATCTCCAGTTACCTGTAACTGTACATTAGAAGAGCTCAATTCCTGCAGCCCATAATAAATCCATTCAGCAGAATATGCCTCAATTCTTCAGCAAGTCCTGTTTTCGAAAGGTCATCCTATGCCACCCTCCATCTCACAAGTCTGAGAGGGAGTTTTCCTAGAACTTACAACACAAACCTCTCAGCCAAGTGCAAGAACCAGACCTGCCAATTTTGAGAGCCTCCGCTGACAGCTTTCAACTGCTCAACAATAGCAAGACATAAGAGCAGAGCAACAACTCCATCTGCAGCTCCGGCAGACGCAGACTGATGGCTCTTTTCTTTCAGAGTGGAATAAAGCACACTGAAAACTTCAGGGAAAACGTTTCAAATGTCACTCTCTAAAGTTGGATACTTTTGCTTTGAAACTGCACTCTCAAATGTCTAAAAAATGTCTCAATATGAAACATAGAAATATCCCCAACCCCCTCAATGAGCCAAACAGTGACTGCCTGCACTGCTTCCAGTTGGCATTACAAGGACTGGTACCAGGACTCTGCCTGAGAAGATTCTTTCTTGAACTACCTAAACCCAGTCATAAAATATTTTCTCATAGTTGATTAATTGCATCCCATTAAAAGCTTTAAGTGTCTAAACCCTAAATACAGACTTTTCTGTTTCGGTACGACAACTCCACTTGATGTATTTTACTATCAGCAAACACAACACATCATATTAATACAACTGCAAAACATCAGAGAAGAATGTAACTGTTTTTGAACTTTCTGCAGTCTTTTGCCACAGATCAGTTAGCATAAAATCTGCCATTGGTGAGCAGCGTTCTTAGGAAGCTAAGACACAGCCAGAATTTCTGCTAGCGTTCACTAAGTTTCAATTCAATTAATCTGGTATAATTGATTTGTTCATTTATTTGCTCTATTCTTTCTCTAGTGTATTGACAAAGGTTTCAGAGTTGTGCATACAAGTAATTCTACTCTCAGTCGAGTAGTCCATTAAAGTCTACTAGATCATTAGCACAACGATGCATATATATCATCCAAGCACTTCTGCCCATGGATAAATTTTACACTCAGACATTCCAACCCAGCCACATGCCTGATATATTATCTCCACTGTGGAAGTTTTCTCTCTGCACTCAACTAACCAAGCCCCTTCTGTTTTCATTATCAGACCACTGTAACTGTTCCCATATTAGCATAGCTTATATTGATTTGAATAGCATGAATTATAGGAGTTTGAATACATCAGCAGCACAGTTCAAACAGCACTGGTGTACTGATAAAGTCACACTCTTAAGTGAATTTCTGAGGTAAAGCTGAGCAGATTTAGCAACCTGACAGTGATGAAGGAAAGCATATATTCCTCCTACCCTCCCTAGCAATCTTGTGATAGATGCAGAGCTCATCTGACTGCATCACAAGTCAGTACAACTCAGTAACCCAGCAGAAAATCACTCACTTTTTCTTTTTTTGGTTTATCAAGCTGCTGATGGCCAAAGTGGGAAAAGAAAAGCAGCAGCAGAACACTGTGCTCATCCACTTCATGTTGTGCAGCTTCACCTAGCTGCCACAGATGTGGCAGTAGAACAGAACTAGCGCTACACACACGAATGCTCCCCGTTGCAAACGTGTGCCTAATTTACAGTCTCATCTGAGCATACTAAAATCAATGACAGTAATCACATTAATGAGTTTATCCACAGCTTTGTACAACATAACTTCCTCAGCAGAAACCAGCAGTGGTGATGGGGTGCAAGGAGATGTAGAAAGTTCACTATACTAAAGTCAACAAAAGCTTTGAAGTAAATGCAGCAATTCCAAGATGGGTCTCTCACCCATATAGGGGATGCTTTTACTATGGTGGCACAATTTGCTGATAATTTCAGGACATGAATAACACCATCCAAGTTGGTACTCTTGTATCTGTGAAGTCTTCCCAGTGTTACAGTGGCACAGAGCAGCTTTGCAACAACACTCCGTTCGACAAGTCATAGAATCAACCAGGTTGGAAGAGACCTCCAAGCTCATCCAGTCCAACCTATCACCCTCCAGGGACAGTGACTCCACCACCTCCCTGGGCAGCCCATTCCAATGGTACCTGCTCCTAGCACTTAGTGTCATAATCTAGTTGATTCGATAGGGCTGGGTGATTGGTTGGACTGGATGATCTTGGAGGTCTCTTCCAACCTGGTTGATTCTATGATTCTAAGTGCCTCATCCAGTCTTTTCTTGAATGCATGCATGCAAACAAAATGTTTGCTACCTTGAAAACCACACTCTTTCAGTGACCACCACACCTAGCCTAGGGACTCTACCAGATCAACAGTATAATTTCCACAACACGCTGGTCCCTCACAGAAACGTGCCATTACTCCTTAAATGAAGTTGCTCTATTCAGTGGATGCAGCATGCCTTTGTTTAAAGTAGCATCACTCAAGGAACCGAAGCCTTCCACAGTTTACAACGTTCTCATGGTCCCACCCTCAGTTGCATTTAATTATCTGAAGCATTACCTAATTAAACTGTTGTAGCAACCAGAGCGATAAGGAAGAGCCAGCACTTCCCATAACTTCACTTCACCACACAGACTGACAGAACATTTTGAGCTCACACGTGAAATAACAAACAAGCACCCAACTGTCCACAGCTCCACACGTCTGTCCCACAGGTACTACTCTTTTGGTTACTATAAACTCCTGACGTTTCCAAGTCTGTCAGCTCTAGCCAGAGCCCCATGAACTCCTTGAAGATGACCAAAAGGCAGAGCTGACTGGTCAAGTTTTCAATTGCAAGACACTGGGGTGTCCATCTACACAATGAAGCTGTTTGACACACAGACCTCTACATGCGTACACGATGTGCCAGAAGAAGCCTGTTTGCTGAGACACAGCTGACAGCTAAAGATAGAAAGAAATAAACTAGAGCAGGAAAACTACATCAACAGTAGGCATCATTATACCATCGAAAATTGCACTCACAGAAAAAAATCCACAGTGGTGCCGGTGTAAAAAACTTTATGCCAACAACAGCCAAATAAATGGCCCCAATGAAGTCAGAGAAGGCTTGGGGCAGCTGTTACCCCGGGATGTAAGAAGCACTTTCGGCAGGAAGACATGGAGCAACCCCGCTCCTCTCCCCCGAGCCCAGCAAACCCTTGTTTGTGCAGAGGCACAAGCAAAGCGTACGTTTAAACTTTAAAAGTACTGCCACCAGCCAGACTCCGGCCAGCGGGGCTGTTTCCTAGGCAACCCTGCTCGGCCCAGGCTCGGGAGGTGGACAGAAGCCGGAGGCAGCTCAGTTTCACGAAAAAACCTGGTTTCGGTGGTTTTCCCATACAAGGCGAAAAGACAACAGCGAAACTGAAGCGCCCCTACCCTTTCCCTTCCTCTACGCCCTCCCTCGATACAACATCCAGTAGAAAACACATTAAAACTAGAATAAAGACAAGGACACTTAACAGGAAAGGCAGAGGACGCTGGAGCCCGGCGGCGGCGACAGGACAGGCCGAGCCAAGTGACAGCCGGCAGTAACACTGGCAGCCCGGGCCACCGGCCGGGCCCGCCGAGCCCTCTGCGAGCGGCCGAACCCGGCCCCCGCCGCCGGCCCCGCCCCGGCTCCTCCTCATTCGGCGCCCCGGCCCCTGGCAGGTCAGCAGCCACCGGTGGGGCCGGGCAGAGCGCGGCCTGGGGGAGCGGCACGGGCCGCTCCCGGCGCCTCCTCACCTGGTCGCGGAGGCGATCGACGCCCACCGCCCCGAGGAGAGGTCCTGGCACATCCCGTCGAAGCAGAAAGAAGGACAGCGGAAGCCGGCGGCACGCCTAGCTGGGCTCCGCTGCCCGCCGGTGCGCAGTCCTCTCAGCGGCGCTAACCCGCCGCCATTACCGGCCAGCGACTGACACGGAGCGGCGGCAGCGGCGAGGAGCGGCGGCGCGGGGCAGGGCGGGAGCACCGGGCAGGTCTCGCGAGAACCGCTCCGCCAGCGACCTTCCCAACATGGCGGGCCCCGCCGCTCGCGCCCCGCTCCCGCCGGCAGCCATGTTGGGTACGGCGCAGCCTCCGCGCCCTGCCCGCAGCGCACCGCCGCGGCCCCGCAGCCGCCTACCTTGCTGCAGCCGGGGCTGGGCTGAGCCGAGGAGCTGAGCCCGGCGTGCCGCGGCCCGACGCCGCGCGGCAGGAGCAGCCGGAGCGGCGGGAAGGGCGGAGGGCGGCGCTGGTCCAGCGCACCTTTCATGGTGCCCGAGAAGCCCACGCAACGGCGCGCCTGGCCCCGGGCGAGGCGGGCGCCAGCGGCTCCCAGCCTCGGGGCGGGGGCGGCCCGGCCTCTTGCCGCCCCGGCAGGCTGCCTCCCGTCAGCCCCGGGCGCCAGGAAGGTTTGGGTTCCCGCAGCTGTGTTGGCGCCAGACCCTCCCCCCTCCGCCTCACAGAAATGTCATTTTCCACCGTTCCGTTCAAAGCCTTCTCCCGCCGCCCCGGCCCCGGTTGTGCAGGCAGGACTTGCCGGGTCAGCCCCCAGGCAAAGAGTGTCCAAAGAGCCAGCTGCGGCAGGGCCGCCGGGTTTGAGGCACGAACAAGACCTCGCCGTGCTCATGAAACCGCCGCTGCGGAGCGGTGCCAGTGCCGATGCTGGCGTTCCTGAAACGACTCCGTCGAAACTGGGCCACCGCTTAGCAGTCATTGGCGTGCACAGCTGAGGCACGTTCAGCAAAAGCACTCAGCTCCCACTTCGGTCTCCCCCTTGCCAAATGTAAGTGAACGACGTTTCCAAAGCGTCAGCGAACCTATTAGAGTGCCACTGGCTTAATTTCATCTTCGACAGTCATTATAAACCCAGTGCACCGACTCCTATTACACAGATTCCACCCCAAAGATGCATTAAAACCACCCCCCCCGGGTCTCCAGAATAGGTCTGTTACCCAGCTGCAACAAAATTACTTCCACTGAAGAAAGCAAGAGGGAAAAAGAAGACACTCTTCCAACAGTTATATTGGGAACGTCTCCTTCGGGGCTTGTCTACAACTTCACCCCAGTCTGGTTTCCAGTAGGATTGTTTGCTTACAGATGCCAAGTCTCTTAGGGGGGCTCAAGGCTGGAGAGTTCTCTACCCCAACCACTAAAGGATCACTGTAAAACTAATGGAACTTTGTTTTTCTTCTTAAACAGTTAAGATTGAACTATTTTTACATGGCCTCTCCTCTTGTGAATGGGTGACATTTGGCATATCGGTTATTGCCAATATACACCATACAAAAACATCCTAAACAGCTGCAAGGCTTAGGCAAGGCAAAACGTAATCATCTCACAATGACAGGTTAGCCATTTAACCTTGATTTGGCTCTTTTACATCCACCAGCTAATTACAGAGTGCTTTTCCCAGCATAAGCTCCTCTGAAACGAGCTAAGCTTCAGATGTCAGTGGTTAAACCTTTGAAAACAATTTTGCTGGAGCAGATGGGGGGGAGGGAAAGAACTGAACGCCCCAAAAGAAGCACAGTTCCAGTGGGGAAAAGCAGTAAGCAGTGCTTAATTCCCTCCTGAGCCCTCAAAGATCAAACCTGTTCCTCCCACACGCAGGAGAAGAGTGCAAGTAATAACAATCATAAGGACAATTTCAGTCAATGAAAACAATATGACTACACTGTATGGGAGCCCTGATCACAGGCTAAAGCAAATTAAATTCTATTTCCCATCATCACTTAGTGTTTGCTTAAATTTACTGCTTAATGTTGCTGCATTGGCAGCCTAATTTACATTATTCAGCACTTTTGTAACGCTCTACCTCTTTAATTACACTTTTTAAACACAGTTTCTCTTTGCTGCTTGGAAGCAGTTAATCTGGTTTCATGCTCCTCCTTTTCATCTGCAGGCAAACAAGGCATTGCATTAGGATTTTTCCCAAACATGAAAATCATTTGTTTTCAGCCAGTCAAAATCAAAGGCAATGTTTGTCTACAGGTTTTGCTCCTCTATGGCTTCTATTTAGTCTCTCTGTCGGTGGAATGTCATAGTAAAATTTGATTACTCTTTTTGATGACTCCCTACCAGTGAGTGGAAAGCTCTAACAGGCAAACATTGCAGAGGAAGAGAAAGTTATCTCCTTACAGAAAATGCAATAACCTCGTGAAATTCTCTTAAGATTAGAAATAAAGAAACCATTTACCTGCAAGCAGCCAGAGCTGAAAGAGGCACTGAACACACTCCAGCTTGGTGAACTGCTCACTACACTGTCAAGCAACGGAGAGAACTGCAGCAAGCACTGTTCAAGCACTGGAAACGGTGGATGGAGACAGATAGTAAGTTAAAAGTAGAGAGTCACAAAGCTCATCTTACACTAACTTGGTTATTGCAGCTTTAAGAGAGAGGTTTGGAAAGTTTTCCACTCCATACTGCTTTTGCACACCCCTTCTATAATTAGAAAGGGGCAGCTGGCTGTTGCAGCCAAAAGATCAGCGTGAGCCCCCAGACTCCCTCCCCCCTTCCCTTGACTGACATGGCTCCCACGAACCAGGGAGGAATTTGGGGAAGGGTGCTTCCACCTGTTGGACATGGAATGAGGTTGTCCAGGCATTCAATTATAAATCTAACTGTCAGGAGCTGACAACAAAACAGGACACAGGACAGCTGTGAAGACTGCAAGAGCCTCCCACATACCTCTGGACTTCCACAATTTTGCATTTTCTCTTACAGAAGAAACAATGCATGAAAAATTTGGTTTCTGCACACTTTAAGCTTATAAATGGATCATTTCAGACTCATTCATGTTCCAGCTGTACTACAGTCTTGGCACAGAATCTAGCAAGTTGTTTATATGTCATTGAACACCTCCAAATCCAGACTCTTTCCCCCCATATGCAGCGTGCTGGCAACTGCACTGCAGATGGTGCCTACAGCTGTATTCTGCACAGCAAATACTTTCTGTACTCACCTTAATGTGGAGCTCGGCTTGACTTCTGCAGCTTCATATGGAAACTAGGATGTTACTTTGTGAAAAATTCTGTTGGTGTGAAAAACTAAGGGAAAAAAAGAAACCATTTTGATGAACCTGCTTAGCACACTCCAAACTCCCCTGCTCAGCACAGAGCGTCTGGGAGCAGGGTGTGGCCATGGTAACGCAGCGTTCCAGATCCCCTCTGTAACGTCCAGCGCAGGTGGTGATGTGGGCGTGCCACCTTCCAGGTGCTCGAAGGCAACCTACCTTTAAGAACGATTTTATTTTGCCAGATGAGGATAAAAAAAAACCCCAAACAAACTGAAAACGTGACTACCAGAAGTAGAAGAGGACCCACACTCTATCTTCTTGCCCATTACAAGCATCTGTGCCCGACCCATGAAGTGTTTTCTGGGCCACTCCGCAGAGTGCTGGAAGTTTGTCTGCAAATTGGCAGCTGGTTCAGCTCCCCAGGGACTGTGTTCTGTCTGAAGTTTGTATGCTGTAAGCCCAGGAAACAAAAACAAACAAAAAAAAGCCCTTTCTCAGTCCCAAGGCCAGACCTGGCGTCTTTGCTCTCTCTAAGCACATTTTTGCCATCACAGGCTATTTAATGCACTGACTTGCTGACAGTTAGGGACACCTCACCTTCAGAAGTGAGACTGCTCTAGAACACCACAAAATATTTTAACAGTTTTGAAAACATCAAATGGCTATGATAGCTTGCTGCAGGCAATGAAGTGATTATACAAAGAGGATGGTAATCAGCTGCCTGTGAGCAACCCAGACAGACATTAGTCTTCACCTCTGGGCTGAGGAGTTACTTAATCAGATCTGTATTAAGTACCTGTGGATATTCAATGACAGCCTTTTAAGGACAAAGCCACAAACAGCTACAAAAAGGACTTGAAACTACTCCTTCAAGAGCAGGAAGAGCCTTCTAATCCTGAGCCTTTCCCCTTCTCCAGAAGGGGCTATTACTTGCTTTTGTATTTCCAGTCCAAGCAGCACACCATACACCTGGAAATACACCTCACTTTTCCTACAGCTAATAATAAACTGAAGAAAAAACAAGAGATTCTCCTTTGTCTGGTACAACATTAAGTCTTTCATTTCCAGGCATAGCTCTTTAATGCTCAGTGACTGGATGTGGCAGTTGTAGGAGCAGAGAATAACCTGAATTACATATGTTTTATTTGTATATTAACACAGTATCTCCTGCCTTCAGAGTCAAAGAATCAACCAGGTTGGAAGAGGCCTCCAAGCTCAGCCAGTCCAACCTAGCACCTAGCACTGTCCAATCAACCAGACCATGGCACTAAATGCCTCATTCAGTAAGACTATCCTGTCCCTCCAGTCAGTTCACAGTGCACTGCTTTGCAGCAGCAGCAGTACTGGAACACTCAGCTAGGAGTGGAACAAGAATGAAGTCATCCCTTTTGTCAGCTGCTGACTCTTGTATGGGACTAATGAAACAAGTGAACCATATCTTACTGTTAGTTCCAGCTGAAATCAGAAGCCAGGAAATTAGTACAAGGACACCAAGTAAAAGACAACTCCGTGCCACTATCATCTCCTGAGATGTTCCCTGTTAGAGGAAAGCCCTGATATGGTCAAATGCATGCATCTGCATTCTGCTGTCTACTGCTGCAGTTCCTGAAAAGTTCTATATTTTGAAAAAAAAAAAAAAAAAGTCTTTTAAGCATCTTTACTTTGTCCAAGGCAAAAGGAACAATCTTAAACACGTAAAAAAAAGAGCCTGCTGAGAATTCAACGGGTGAATCTTAAAGAGCTTATAAAACAAACAAGTGTGTTTATTTTTCATGACTACCAAAATAGTTTACACAATATACAAAGAAAGATGTTATCAGGACACACTTGGAAATAACTCACAGTTGGATTCTTAAAAAACCTTTGTCCAGTGACATGTCCAAAATGTAAAATGCCATCTTTTCCTTCCTGAGCTAGTCTTAAATGTCCCTAACAGCAGCACTTCCATGGCTTTTTACTGGGTTTAATTCTTGTTTGAAGAGTAAAGCACTATCCATTGCTGGCTCTCAGTGGTTAGGACAGATCAGCCTCCAGTTAAGTGACTGCAGCCCTGTGTCTCCCAAACCAAGAGGACTTTTAAATATGCATAAGGTGATTTTTAGTTCATTCCACTTACCACCCCAAACCTTCGCTCGCACAATGAAGCCAGAAGCTCCAGCACCTGAAGTTTTCCTGATTAAGAAGGACATTTTGGAAGAGGACAGCTCAAGGGGCTTGTGAATGGTGTGCCAGAGCCACTGATCTCTCAGCTGTTCCAAGAAAACTATCTATTATTCCCAGAGCAGTCCTTCCATGTCCCCTCAAAAATCAGTAAAACCAAATGCACACTGACATCAACAGTTCGAGAGCACTCACTAACAGCAATGAAATGGAAGTGCTGCAACACTTTTTTTTTAAGCCAAAAAGCTTTCACTTGACTTGAGTACCCATTTGTAGTCTGATCTGAGGGATTCTGGGCATGAGGCACTCTACAAAAAATTTATTTTCAAAAAGCATGCACCGCAAATTTGCTCTTCAGCAGAAGCTTATACAGCAAGCAGCAGGTTCTATGCAGACGTGTGAGGAAAGGCTACTTTTCTAGGGTATCCACAGATAAATAAACTCTCTTGGTGCAAAAATAATTCTCTCAAGACAAAAAATAACTTACATCTTTGTAGCTTCTGTTTGGAAAGGAGAAGCAACAGGGCTTTAATGCACACGCAGCCCACGTTTTGTCACTCCTCACCCCCAGATTTTAACACTTGAAGAACTCTGCAAAGGAGCAAAGAATTCCTGGAAGCAGTGAGGCAGATGTGCTGAGGGATTATTTAATTGGTATCAGTACTGCTAATGTCAAGCAGTCCTTTGTACCTCAGCTTTTCTCACTTTGCAGAATCATTTTGGGCAAGCTCTTTGAAGGAAGAGATGCTTCTCAGAAAGTCACAAATCTTTTAAGTAATACTGCTGTTTCTAGAAGTTGCCAGAGACAGCTGACATCTATTTTGTGATCAGATGGATCAACAAAAAACTTGTGCTTGGGCTCATGTCACTTTATCATCATTTTTAGCTTGCTTTTCCCTATTTTAGAAGACAATTAAGCAATTCTGGCAGACGAAGATGGTATTTTTGCATCCTATTACCTTGTCAAACAGGGCACAAGCACTATGCACAACCAGAAAAGAATCCTCACAGCAAAACTATGACAGGGTCAGAAGTGGATGAGTGTTTCTGCACAGGCAGACACTTATGTCCATCTCCACAACACCGACTCACTGAACACGACTTACCAACAACCAGCAAGTTCCTTGCTTACATTCTGCAGTTGATTTAGAGAAATCCCAGTTACTTTAGCAGAAACAACCCTGCCAGCTGGTGAAACTTCTCTGCACAGAAAGGACTGTATGCTGCCTGAGCTCAGCAGTAAGTTCCTCCCTGTCCAGCCATTACAACATGCATTTTCTGTCTTCCTCCTTTCCTGAGTCATCTCCAATAACTTATGCACATCCCTGCACAGGGAGGTCCTTTTCAGGCCAAACAGGCAAAACAAGATGAGATATACGACTCCACAGTCCACTGAGTTTGTCTGTGTCCATGCTGCTGTAGGAAGTAGGAACATCTGAATTGATAAACTTTTCCCAGAGGAAATCCCGGACTTTCTCCTCAACTTCTCTCATGGTGAGGCTTTTTCTGAGTGACTGCTCACCCAGGAGAACTGTCAGCAGGAGAGCCACATCCTTAAAGGCTGAGTTCTCATGGTCACAGTACTTGTAAAAGATTAAGGTGGAGCTTGCAGGCAGTAACTCAAATCGGTGCACCACGGCTACTTTCTTGCCTTTGCTGAACCCGGAGCTGAGCTCATTATCGACTTCTTGCTTGACAGTGTCACTGTCCAATATGGCTTTGTCTTCCCCATCAATTTTGATTGCAGCAGCATTCTGGGAGAAGGCAAGTGCTTTGGCAATCTCATTACTTAGGCATCTCAGTGCCTTCTCAGCTTCCTGGCCAGCTGTGAGCAGCAGAATGGCAGGCTTCAAATGCAGATGGGAAGTGTTAAGGTGTTTCTCAAGGAGCACGTGGATTTTTTTCCACAGATCGGGGTTCTGGCTTTGGTAAGTATTTTCTAGTTTCTTCATCTGGTCCCGAAATGCTTGCACAATTTGAGCATTACTGCTTGAATCTGGACTTCTCCAACTCCACAGGACAAAAAGCAATAGGACAGCAATTAACAGAACCAGTAACAGAGTCCAGCACTTGTGAAATCCACTCTGCAATTCAGCATTATCTACAGAGAAGAGGAGCAAACAGGAAGAAAACAATGTTTTAAAGAGAATCAGAAACCACAGAATACTTTTGCTTGGGAAAGACATTGAAAATCATCAAGTCCAACAGTTATCTAACTCTACCAAGTCTACTACTAAACCATGTGGTCCCTCAGCACCACATCTCTGTGGCTTTTAAGCATCTCCGGGCATGAGGATTCAACCACCTCCCTGGGGAGCCTTTCAGTGAAGAAGTTTCTTCTAATATCCAACCTAAACTTGCCCTGGTGCAACTTGAGGACATTTCCCCTTCTCCTCTCACTTGTTCCTAGGCAGAAGAGACCAACATCCACCTCACTACAATCTCCTTTCAGCCAAAAAGTGAGAGGAACATAAGAGGAAACAGTAGAATTCAGTGAATTCATTCCCCTTTCAAGCTGCTAGACTTGATAATCTTGAAAGTCCAGCCAAAATGATTCTCCTGGCATAACATAAATTTATTCTAGTTTAAAAAAACCAACCAACCAACCAAATAAACAAACAAGCAAATATGAACTTCTTTAGCAACTTAGTGAAGCGATAGCACTGAAAAAGAATATTTACACAAATGTCCAGATTCAGCAAGTGGACACTGTTCTGAAAAAGAAGCTCTTTGGCAGTCTACCAATCTTCCATTCCAGTTTATCAATTCAAACTAGGAGATTAGACCAGTTCTGAAAAAATGCCAAGCTTTTTCCCCCCTCATTTAGACTCTGCAGAGAAAGCCTTAAACAAAACCTGATATCACCAGAGTAGTTCACGTGTTTATCCCGTAAGGATAAAAGTACTTTGCAGCAGTACTTGTAACTCACATACTGGTGATCCACACCATCAGAAAATGCCTTTGGATCAGTCTGTTTCACACAGATCACAGCCAGCAATCAGTGCAGGAGAAGCATATACAGTTGCCAGTGTTTTGATTTCGGTTTGTACTTGCATGGTCAAATTCACACTTGCTTGACCTACTACAAGCACAGGGTTCAATTCTGTTCCCAGTGAAATCAGCGACAGAATACAACCACCTCCTTGGAAACAGGAAAGCACTGTGCACCTTTTGCTACCTTTACACATCCTAACTTTCATCAGCACAGTAGCACAACTGTTAAATGAGATCACCGCTAGGCCTGTCTCAGTTTTCACATTGCAGCACATCTTTTAAACACTACACATGGAAGATCTTAAGTTTTGGTAGAAGTGTTACCTATTATACAACACTCTTCCTTCGTGCAGAAAGCATGAGCCCTAGCAAGCAAGTCAGCTCTTCTGGCAAGGGCTCTGTTCAACACTAGCTACCAGGAAATCTAATACTTGGACGGGCACCGAAATGGTTAAATGTGACACAAACATGGAACAGAAGTGAAAGCAGAAGTCTTACTTCTGGCCAAAGGCTGTGACAGCTTCCCTTTACTGGGCTGAACTTGAAATGTACTTCTGCCTGTTAAGAGATTAAGAAAGGAACATGAGAAAAATACTAAGACAACAATTATATTCCAGTTAGCAGAGAGATGAAGTCACCAAGCTGCCTTCTTTTCAAGGAAAAAAAACACTTCTTACTCTTTTACACCCAATATTCTACAAAGCTTACAGGAAGGCTAATGAAGCACCCCCTGGACAACATCTTGTTGAAGCAAACACAGTCCTACTAAGCAGAAGCAAACACGAGGCTGTGAGCTCATCCTGGGTAGGGCTGCGTCAAGCATGGGGCTTTCTGTTCCTCCCTGCATCATACGCTCCTGTGCTCAAGGCAAGGTTAGTCTTGAACAAGGAAAATGACAGATCCACTGCTATTACTGGCCTGAGAAGTCCCATTCAACTGGCAGAACAACCCTCCCACCTATGTTGTGCCAAATGTCATTTCTTAAGCCATTTTGACAATCTGGTATGAAAAAAGCATGAGTCCTCAACTTTCAACTTGTGACAGATCATCCCCAAAGACTTTCAACTCTTGAAAGGCTACACAAAGGCATTTCAATGGGTGTTCGAAAACCAAGTAGATGTGGCACTTCAGGGCATGGTCTAGTGGTCACTCTGGACAGGAAAAGTCTCTGAGGAGACTTTATTGTGGCCATCCAGTATCTTAAGAGGGTCTACAAGAAACCTGGTGAGGGACTTTTTAAGGTGTCAGGTAGTGATAGGACCAGGTCCCTGGGAATGGGGCAAAACCAGAAGTGGGGAGATTCAGATTGGATGTTAGGAAGTTCTTCAGCATGAGAGTGGTGAGACACTGGAAGAGGCTGCCCAGGGAGGTGGTAAAAGCCCCATCCCTGGAGGTTTTTAAGGCCAGGCTGGATGTGGCTCTGAGCAGCCTGATCTAGTGCAAGGTGTCCCTGCCCATGGGACCTTGAGGTGCCTCCCAGCCCTGACAATTCTGTGTTTGTGGAGGTGCTGGGCAGAAGGTTGGACTTGATGATCTTAGAGTTGTTTTTCAACCTCAATGATTCCATGATTCCATGAATCAAGTGCAAGATGACAAAGTGGCAGAGATTTAAGTCTATTTTTTTCTGAACAAGGATCCCAAATCCCAGTTACATTTCCTGAGTTTACTTGAGAATTTGAGGGATAGAAATCAGAAGCATAATTAACATATAGATTAGAAAAATAACATAAACCAAGATACAAGTAGCAAAACCAAAGCAGCATGTTAAGGGGCTAGTTTCATCACACTCCCTCCATCTAGCTTGGGTCAGAGCCTGCTACATCAGCAGTCAGTTTCTTGTGATCAGTTGTGCTTTTAAAGCAAAATGCAAGCTTTCATCTTCAAAATATACTTCTGGCCTATTTATTTAAATGGACTCAGGCAGCAAAGTGCAAGAGACATTATCCATAAAAGCACATCATGAACAAGTTTCCCAAGAGATCAGTGTGAATATATGGAGTGCAATTACTGGTCAACATGCCTTCTGCATTTAGTCAGTTAATTAAATAGACATGAGAATTTCTGGCTCCTTGTGAACTAGATCAACTGGTTCAAAGCTGAAAGCTCTCTTCATAATATTTAACCAGGATACTGTCAATGGCACTACTGGGAATAAATGGACCAAACACACCCTGCAGTAGTTATTTCAAGAACACTTCAATACATTCTATAACCTCGTTTCTGTATGAATTTAATTACAGAAGGTGCTAAAAGCAGCTCTGGTTTAAGATGGAGTTTAACTGGCTTAAGGAGCTACAGTATTCTGTAATTTCAACCCTCCCACCCCAACAGGGCACAGCTTGTGGCTAGCTAAGCTTATATAAGCATTCTAATACTTAACAGCTCAAAATCACCTCAAGTTTGTAATGTTTTCTAGTGTAGCCCTGTTTGCAGAGACTAAGTTTCATACTTAGGAGACAGCTGTGGTTCATACCCTAAAAGAAAAAAAAACATTTCAATAAACTGCCTAAAACCAGATCCTTTCCTACCAAAAAATCCTGCAGAAAGGCAAAGCAAATTATAGGTCTTGCCCAACTCAAAAAGTGTAACTTCTGCAGATATTTGAGAGCTTTCAGACTTTCAAGTGATTTTCCAGAGCTCTTCACCCAACACAACTGGTCACTCCTACAGCACCTACTACCTCTGGCACAGGAAAGGAAAAAGTACCAGACTAGGTAGAACTCCTTGCACCAATTCATTTATGAAAGGTCTTTGAGCTTCTCTAGGCTGAATTCTGATATACAAGACATTATTTACCTATACCTGCTCAGGATAGCAACAAGTGCCAAGACACTAAGAACAGAAGACTACTAAGAATCCAGAACATTATTTTTCCCCTTCTTCTTTCAAGTACTATTCCAACAGGGAGAAAAAGTAACAAAACCAACCAAAGAGAAAAAAATCTCAAAGACAGGGAACTGGTCATTAGATGAAGGGAGAAAAGAAATAGTGCTTCTCTCCAGGAGTGTATGACAGCTATCTCAAGCATAGCAGGCCACCATGGCTCAGGGTAATGCCTGAAGAGAAGGCAATCTGTAGCAACTAACCTAACTGGTACCAAAAGGGAAGGTTTTGTTCCCTTCCTCAGCTCACGCTCACAATGCCACTAGTACATGGTCTGCACTTACTGATTGTCCCATTAGTCAACTTAGTTTCCCAACTCAGCCAAAAGAGACCAAAAAACTGAGAAAAGAAATGTAGGTCATTTTCTGTGGCCAGTGAGTTGAACAACCCCATGGAAGGGCCCTGGAATGTTCTGCCTCCTCCAGCTTCCACCTGAACCGGCCTCCTAGGTCCTTCTCCACCTTCCCACAAACATCCCAACACACAAAAAAAACCAACATAAGCAGAAGAAAGGAAAATCATTCTGTACTTTTAATTACAGGGAAAGCCTAAGCTTCTATTTTTCAACTTACTCTGTGATGCAGCTGAATGATGCTTTTCATTTTTCTCAAGGAAGTCAGCCTTTTTTTCTGAAACCAAAGCACAAATGAAAGAACTTCTTTATCTCATCAGAGCAAAGCAGACAAGCCATACATGTTCTTAGCTCTTTCTATGGAAATCTTCAAAGGTTATTTAGGGAAGGAGTATAGACTGTGCAGCCAATCTTGGCCTGCCCCACATGACAGCCTCTTGGACCCCTCTGTAGATGAGGAAAGCTGCCATTACCTATTGGAGAGGTGATGCTTTCCCAAAAGGACATAAAACTATCCTTCCTATTTTTGATTTTTAAAAAGTAATGATGGAATAATTACAAAATGCAAAGCATGGGAAATCAGCAGTCTCAATTCATAGAATCCTCTGGGTTGGTATGGGCCCTTGAAGTCATCTAGTCCAACTCCCCTGAAGGTAGTGGATATGGCACTTCCAGAACCAAAACTGTTCTGCATGTTTTTCACTTATGAAGCAAAAACTAAGCAGCAGGGGAGAAAATCAAAACTAAATAGTGTGAAACTACCATCTTAACACCACTGTTATCAATGCAGGGAGACTCCAGCAAACATAGACATTCTTGGCTGCCTGAGCACCACTCCTGCCTGTGCTCCTGGGAAACAGCCAGCTGACACAGATGCGGTTTTGCACCAGTTCATACCTCTGTTTTGTCAGTCTGTTGATAACTGCTTCCAGTGCTCCCCCATGAACACTGTGATTAGGGCTTCTCCTGAGCAAATGAATGCTAGCCACCTCCCTCTCTCTCTCACCATCTCTCCTAGAAATCTCCCTTATACTGTGCATCTGTTTGGATGTATTCACACCACTCATAGCAACACAACTACTTGCTGCTGGGCTAAAAAGTATCCTGTATTTTCTTCCTCATTATATTTCCCTATTGCTTCTGTAATATACATGAAGAAAAATCTCTTGAGCAATGAACAGAAGAAGTGCTCCCCTTGGTACAGTCAGCTCCCCTCTGCTAGAGCCAAAAGTAACTCCTTTTTAAGGAGTTTTAAGGGAAAAAAAGGGCCCTCTAGAGGTCCCCTCGAAGCCAAAGCATTCTATGAGTCTATGAAAAAGAACAGTTCTGTTTTGCTTTGCCTGAGGCAATTAAAGATCCGCTCTCAGAACAGTTTTTGAAGCAGGTATGACATTACTAATCTTTTTTGTTTGCTCTTCAGAAAACCAGATGGGTATGTCTTTGTCAAGGCTGCAAACTGCCCTTTCTTTAACTCCAAGGTTTTACAACTAAGCAGATGACTGTCACACTACAGTCAGGTTTAATTTGACTCACAGGTAGGAGTACACTTCCAAATTGTCTTTTTTACTTCAACTTCTTAATCTTTTCAGATTTCAACTCAACAACAGCCCTTTTTGCACCAGCACTGAAATGCTGTCATGTAAGCATATTTAAGCCATCATTGGTTACACTACGGACCAGCGATACTACCTTTTAATGGTGTATAAATGTTTGGCTGATGCCCTGCTGGATTCTCAGGTTCATTGCTGTCATAAGCCTTTGTGTTTTCCTTTACTGGAGTCTCCTGAAGGTGAACTGAGGAACTGGCTGTCAGGGGGTGGAAAAAAAAAAGGAAAAGATGATATTTGTTACAGGGACAGTATCATTTGTGCCCATAACATCACAAAAGTGACACAGGTTCAGAACATACCTGATCGAAATCAGTGATTTTCATGTTGTGATCTCACAGCACTTACTTTTTAAAGATGTAACCAAGGCTTGAAAAGCTTATGCTAAATATAAGTTGGCTACAAACTACAGCTCTCAGTAGGCCAGTAAGATGAGGGAGGTTATTCTGGCCCTTGTACTCAGCACTGGTCAGGCCACACCTTGAGTACTGTGTCCAGTTCTGGGATCCTCAATTGCAGAGAGATGTTGAGGTGCTGGAACATGTCCAAAGAAGGGCAATGAAGCTGGTGAGAGGCCTGGAACACAAATCCTATGAGGAGAGGCTGAGGGAGCTGGGGGTGTGCAGCCTGCAGCAGAGGAGGCTCAGGGCAGACCTCGTTGCTGTCTACAACTACCTGAAGGGAGGCTGTAGCCAGGTGGGGTTGGGCTCTTCTGCCAGACAACCAGCAATAGAACAAAGGGACACAGCCTCAAGTTGTGCCAGGGAAGGTTCAGGCTGGATGTTAGGAGGAAGTTCCTGGCAGAGAGAGTGATTGGCATTGGAATGGGCTGCCCAGGGAGGTGGTGCAGCTGCCGTGCCTGGAGGTGTTGAAGCAAAGCCTGGATGAGGCACTTAGTGCCATGGTCTAGATGACTGGATAGGAGTGGGTGCTAGGCTGGTCTGGATGATCTTGGAGGTCTCTTCCAACCTGCTTGATTCTATGATTCTGTCTACACCACCACAGACATTAATTTTGCTTTTATTCTTGGGGAAAAAGAAAGACAGCAAGACACCAGATTGCAAGAACCAAGAAATAACCTTACACTGAAGGAGTTCAGTGTAAACTAGTAAGGATGAGAGTAAAGAGAATTTTCCCCACAGCTTTAGGCACACAACTCCCTAACTATAATCATGCTGTCTTCCATAGCATCAGGCAGAAAGGGAAAAAAGAAGAGAGAAGCAAATACAGAACATAAGGCCCCATTATATGTAATCCAAACCACCCTTACTGGAACTGCAACCTAGGGCACCTATGCTCCTACCTTTATCCTCTCAGAAGAATCTAACCCAACACTTTTGGAGTGTTTGCCAAATTACACAGCCGTGGAGATGCTGAAACCCAACTTAGTTCATGTTACTAACTAGAGAGAATCATGCCCTCTAAGGTGACAAGAGTCATTAAGGACAGGTTTTCAAAACCAGCCAAAACCTGAAGAGGTTTGAAATGGCAAAGTGCAACCACGTGGTTGCCGCCAGATTCAAGGGAGGAAAAACAGTTCAGGGCATGGAGTAAAAGCTGTAGTACATCTGAGAAGCAGACTGTGACACAGGCCTCAGGCTGAAAGGCATAAGTAGCAGAAACAGCAAAGTGAAGAATACAATTGGTGCAACTATTTCACTGCAACATTCACACTTCTGTTATTTTAACAGCACTGGGCTCTCCCAGCGTTTAATGTGTTTCTGCAGCTCATTTACCATACACACAAGGGCAACACACAGCTTGCCACCTAGTGTTTATTCATTTTACTTCATAGAATCAGTCAGGGTTGGAAGAGGTCGTAATGATCATCTAGTTCCAACCCCCCTGCCATGGGCAGGGACACCCTACCCTAGATCAGGCTGCACACAGCCTCAGCCAGCCTGGCCTTAAACATCTCCAGCCATGGGGCCTCAACCACCTCCCTAGGCAACCCATTCCAGGCTTTCACCACTCTCTTCTCTTGAAGACTGGACATGAGGAGGAATTTCTTCATCATGAAACCAGCTTTCTTGCTTCTCTATTCCAGCATTTTCATCATGCCAGTGTATCCTTCACATGCAAGGGACAGAAAAAAAACCAGCCAGAACAAACCCAAAACACAAACAACAGAAAATGTGAGGGTTTGGACTAACATGAAGAGCTGGCCACATGCACTTGAAGCCCAGAAAGCCAACAACATCCTTGGCAGCATCAAAAGAAACATGGCAAGCAGGTTGAGGGAGATGGTTTAATCCCTTCTACTAAGCTTTTCTGAGACCCCTTCTGGAGTGATGTGTCCAGCTCTGGAGCACCAACACAAGGACATGGAACTGCTAGAGTGATTCCAGAGGAGGTCAGAAAGATGGTCAGGGGACTGGCACACTTCTGCTACAAAGAGAGGCTGAGAGAGTTGATGTTGTTCAAGCTCGAGAAGAAAAGGCTCTAGGGGGACCTTAGAGCAGCCCTCCAGTATTTGAAGTGGGCTACAGAAGAGCTAGAGCTGTTTACAAAGGCATGGAGTGGCAGGATGAGGGGTGATGGCTTCAAACTGGAGGAAGTTCTATTTAGATTTGACATTAGGAAAAGAATTTTCATTCTAAGACTGGTAAGGCACTGGAACAGGTTGTCCAGAGAAGCTCCAGAGGTGTTCAAAGTCAGGTTGCACAGGGCCTTGAACAACCTGATCTAGTGGGAGGTGTCCCCGCCTGTGGCAAGGGGGTTGGAACTTAGATGATCTTTAAGGTCTCTTCCAGTTCAAACTGTTCCATGATATTAAGTCCCAGGTACAACTGTACAATATTTGCAGATAGTGAGCAGGATACTGTATTTTCAAACCCATCTTAAAAGCCTGTTGACTGATTTCCCACCAACCTAAGAATGAAGATACTCACCAGATTACTCAACCTTCAGTAATAAAAACCTCTAAGCAGAAGTGAGAAACAAGTCTCTCAAGTTGTGGTCTTACTTCCATTCTGCTCTCAGGGAGTCATAGTTTACATCCTGATAAAAATCCACCCTGCTCAGCCTGCTGTTTCACACAGGCACTGCAGCATTCCCCTAAACTCTGCAGAAGCACCCCCAGCACTGTGCAGCTGCAGGCAGGAGGACTGTGAGGGAGAAAATTACTCCTCCTCTTCCATATAAAGCTAGGAGCAGCTGTGGAGCTGTTGGAGGGTAGGAGAGCCCTGCAGAGGGACCTGGCCAGGCTGGGTGGGCAGAGGCCAATGGGATGAGACTGAACAAGGCTAAATGTAGGGTTCTACACTCTGGCCACAACAACCCCAAGCAGCACTACAGGCTAGGGAAAGAGTGGCTGAGAGCAGCCAGACAGAGAGGGACCTGGAGGTGCTGGTAGAGAGCAGCTGAACATGAGCCAGCAGTGTGCCCAGGTGGCCAGGAGAGCAAATGGCATCCTGGCCTGGCTCAGGAGCAGTGTGGCCAGCAGGACAAGGGAGGTTCTTCTGCCTCTATACTCAGCACTGGCCACACCTTGAGTGCTGTGTCCAGTTCTGGGCCCCTCAATTCAAGAGAGATGCTGAGGTGCTGGAAGGTGTCCAGAGCAGGGCAGCAAGGCTGGGGAGGGGCCTGGAGCACAGCCCCAGGGGGTGTGCAGCCTGCAGAAGAGGAGGCTCAGGGCAGAGCTCATTGCTGGCTACAACTCCCTGAAGGGAGGCTGTAGCCAGGTGGGGTTGGGCTCTTCTGCCAGGCAAGCAGCAACAGAAGAAGGGGACACAGCCTCAAGTTGTGCCAGGGGAGGTTCAGGCTGGATGTTAGGAGGAAGTTGTTGGCAGAGAGTGACTGGCATTGGAATGGGCTGCTCAGGGAGGTGGTGGAGTCACTGTCCCTGGAGAAGTTCAAGACAAGCCTGGATGGGGCACTTAGTGCCATGGTCCAGTTGCTTGGCCAGGGCTGGGTGCTAGGTTGGCCTGGACGATCTTGGAGGTCTCTTCCAACCTGATTGATTCTATGGCCTCTTAATTCCTTCTGTTGTGACTATAATCAAACTTTATTAGAGCCTGAGGAGGTCAAGGGAGGAAACCTCTTGCTCCAGCCTCATCTTTTGAGACATGTACAAAAAACCCCACAGCCATCGAGCTGTACCTCTTGGAGCAGCCCAGCTGCAGTTGAAATACCAGGCAGGTCTATACCCTAGTAGCCATCATTTGGGTCTAACAACTACCCAGAGCTGTTTTTCCACAGATAAGCTTATGTACTTCCCCCAGGAAATACACATAACCTTTCTCTTCCTCTCTAAAGAATTTTCCACACATCCTGGGACTTCTGCTCCCGAAATATATTGGCAGCTCTTTTTAAGGGCAGTGCCACACAATTAGGGCCATGCACTACAGCTGTTAACAAGAGCCTGGCAACATCTTTGTCACAAGAATACAGATGGGAAGAGAGCAGAGTCTTCAGCTCACCCAACTCTCCTTCTGAGGATTACCACATGCTTATGATCTTTACAGTCCAACTCAAAATAGACCAAGAGACTAAAAGGGAAGGAAACACAATCTGCTCACAGTGTTCTGGTGGGATAACAGGCTAACGCCGTACAACTGTATAGCAAAAGTTAGCATCCCTCTAAAGCTTTGAGGAGAGGATCAACTAAAAAATGAGAAGGTGCCACAGAAAGCTAACAAAACAGTTTGCCCAGCCCAGTTTCCAAGAAGTAAGCACCAATACGTGCTTGGCCCTTTCAGAAAAGGCAGGCAGGCCTCCCTTAGGCACTTCCTCCTAAGCACTGCTGCTCACTGAATGGAGCACACCCGTACCGATTCTGCAGCTCGAGTGACCTCATTTAAACTCAGCCTTTAAAAAACAATCAGCGTTAGCAAAATCGGTTATTCTTCACTTTAACCCAGAACCAAACACCACTCAAAGTGACACGCCGGGTAAAACAGCCACCTACGGGCTTCAGCACCCTCTGCATGCACCAATCCTTTTGCAAGGCCTGGAAGCACTCCTGGTCTCTTATGTATGGCATGAAAACCACAGGAGGATTTCTCGTCCGTATGCCAGAACCACAGTTAAATCTGCTGAAGAGCTAAAACCCAATAAATTCCATTTTCTCCAGTTTGGTGCACCCAGTGCCACTCTGCATGAGAACCTACCTGCCCGTTTACGTTGTCTTATCGGGGGTCGAGTCAAAGAGTCTGGACACACAGCGTCCTGCTCGTCCTCTGAAACGAGAACCAGGTGAAGGGCACGGCAAGGCCGGGCAGCTCGGCTCAGCCCACCCGCCTCACGGCCTCCAGGCACCACCAAACACCCCCTTCAGGCTCGCTAGAACACTCCAGTGACTCCAGCGGGGAGGATACCCCCGCTTCAGCCCCCCCGGCTGCCTCGGCCTAGGCGCCCACGGGGAAGGCGAGGCCGAACCAGCCCTCTCCGTTTCGCGCTGCCCTACCGCGACCTCCACCGCGGGATCCACCGCGCGGCGCTCTACGAGCCCGCCAGCGCCGCTCACCCTCCAGCGCCCCTCTGGGGCCGGGCTTGACCGCGGCCTCCTCCACCTGCGGCGCCGCCGCCGCCGCCAACCGGGAGCTTCTCCGTCTGCAATTCTCGGTAGCATCCAGCGGATCCTGCCCGTCGCCGCTCTCCGCCGTCATCATCCTGCCTGCTGCTGCCCCGCGGCTCCGCCACGGCCGCCCTCTACCACGGCCTCTCCCGCCGCTCGCCACTGCCCCTGCGCGCCGCGCCGGACCGAAGCTGCCGCCTTCTGGCGGCGGGGGCGGGTCCAGGAAGCTCACTTCCCGGCGGGCCGGGCGCGGGGGACGCTCAGCGCCCAGCCCTTCCGCCGCCTCCCCGCCCGCCGCTGCCGCTGCCGCCTGAGCGCGGAGGGGGCGCCGCGGCGTCACGTGGTACAGCGGCTGGCCCGCCATGGCCCGCGCGCCCCCCGCCCCGCCCCGCGCCCCTGTGCCTGCCTGCGCCCGCGGAGCCGACGGCGGAGCCTGCTGCTGCGGGAGGAGGCCGAGCGAGGGCCGGCGAGCGGCGGGGAGCGGCTGTCCGCGGCCTGCCTGTGCCGAGGCTGCCCCCTAGTGAAAAGAATGAGGGAGCGCCCGGCGCTCCGAGCCACCCCCTCGGCCGCGGCCTCTCCCAGGGCGGCGGGGCCCCGCTGGGGGCGGCTCGGGAGGGGAGTCCGGGCCCGGCGAGTCCTTTCGCGTAGAGTTCCGCTCGTTGCCGCGATCGCTGCAGGCGAGCTGCCCGCCTGGAGCTGGACGAAGCGCGGCGAAGCGCACCAGGCGGCTTCTCCTCCCCCGCACCTGTAGCGCCGAGGCGGGCAGGGGCGCGGGCAGGGGCGCGGGCAGCGCCTCGAGTGACCCTGTGCGAGCTGCCAGGCGCTGCCTCCTGCGTGCCCGAGCGGGCGGCCGAGCACCGAGCCGGGGCGTTCCCACCCGGGAGGGATAACGCGTGGCGCCGCTGTGCTGGCCGCTTCTCTCCGGCAGATGGACGGAGTGCTCCGAGTGAAGGCGGTCACGCTGTACGGTCGGTGTTTGCTGTCACGTAAAATGAACGCGGATTGCATTTGAAACGGCCACACGATTCCGGTGCATCCCTTCGGACAGCGGACGACGGTTTCTGTAGCTGTCACGCAGGTGTTGGAGCAAGGCAGTGAACGGTCTAGGAACAGTTTGACGATAACTTGCTAAGGTTGCACAAATTGCAGATGATTTCTGTACACTGAAAAAGGCAGGGTTGAAGCAGGCAATACACCCGTAACAGCAGTATCTCAATCCGCAGAGCTCCAGAAAACACGTGCACATGATGTTCGTTGTCCTGCAGGATTGTAAACTGGGGAGTGTGTCCACATGTTTGCTGCATCCAGTTCCGGAGCCACTATTACAAGAGGGATGTGGAGATGCTGGAGCATGTCCAGGGAAGGACCACGAGGATGCTCAGAGGGCTGCAGCAGAAAGAGTTGGGGCTGTTCAGTCTGAAGAAGAGGAGACTCCCAGGTGACCTTCTTGTGGCCTTCCACGATCTGAAGGTTACCTACAAAAAAGCTGAGGGGGGACTCTTTAGGCTCTCCGGGAGTGACAGGACTGGGGGGAATGGAGCAAAGCTGGAGGTGGGGAGATTCAGCCTGGAAGTGGAGAGGAAATTGTTCAGCATGAGAGTGGTGAGAGCCTGGACTGGATTGCACAGGGAGGTGGTTGAGCCCCCATGCCTGGAGGTGTTTAAGGCCAGGCTGGATGAGGCTGTGGGCAGGCTGCTCTAGGGAAGGGTGTCCCTGCCCATAGCAGGGAGCTTGGATCTGGCTGATCCTTGTGGTCCCTTCCAACCCTGACTGATTCTAGGATTTTATGTGCACTCGAGAAGAATGGGTGAGGGAAGTGTCATTCAGTCTTTACTTCTGCAAATTGCCTCATCTGTACATATATTCCAAAATAAAAATGCTTTTAATGCTTTATAAGCACAGCATAAATGTTGCAGTTTAATCCAAGAGCAGGTGAGTCTGTGTGAGACAAATTACACATACCTTTTCCTGTGCCAGCAATAGATTAGATGCCATTCTTTCAAGATAGAAAAAAAACATACATTGAGCAGTGTTTTCTGAAAATAAAAGAGTATGTAACAAACACCACAGCAGGAGGTTGCAAAGTACAGCTGAACCCTCTGTGTGGGTCAGGTCACATAGGGAAAACCTGCTGGTGGCTGACACGATTTCTGACAGGGCTGAGATACAGTTACCAGTAGTATCACTTTTATTTCTAGTTGCCAAAGGAAGTTCCTAATTATTATAGAATCAGTCAGGGTTGGAAAGGACCACAAGGACCATCTAGTTCCACCTCCCCTGCCATGGGCAGGGACATGCTACCCTAGATCAGGCTGGCCAGAGCCTCATCCAGCTGTGTAAGTACATATCATGTCCTCTATATTCATCTAGTCACTGCTGATTCTTCTCCAGGTTGAGAAAAAAAACCATAATTCCAATATTAAAAAAGAATTAAAAAAGAAACCTCCCCCAGACTTGCTTTTTAAGTTCCAATTCTACATTCACAACTTCATGAATATTAAAAGGTTGGACAGGGCTCTGAGCACCCTGATCTAGCTGAAGATATCCCTGCTCACTGTAAGGAGATTGGACTAGGTGACCTTTAAAGATCTCTTCCCATTCAAAACACTCTGTGAAGTCAAATGCACCTTTGGCAGGGATGTAGGATGGACAGCAACCAGGAGCAGGGCCTCAGGGAGACCTTGGCCTATGTAGATCAGCCACTTGCTTTTTTCCTTCCTGCTTTGCCAGTCTGTTTTTATAGCCTCTATTACACCCACTGAGAGATTGGCCACGATAAAGGAATGTGCTGGATTTGCCAAGGAGGAAGGTGGACTCTGTCCCCTCCTGGCCACCACCCCAGCAGCAGGGTAGCTCTGCAGGTCACAGAGGAAGCCATTGTCTCATGCACTACTGGAGAAGAGGTGCAATGCAATCCTGCTATCACTACACGTGCTTCACTTACACCCTGCTGACATGGCCATCCGCAGCGCTGATACTTGCGCCTGTGCTCACCCCAGTGTAGAATGACAGAATGACACGTGTGTCCCCAGCAGTTACAGTCTGGCCAGGGGACAGTGTTGGCCACTGGGCAAGGGGCAGCTTCCGGAGGCCTGGGGACAAAGAGGAAGCAGGGCACTCTCTAGTACACAAACAGGGTATTATTCCTAGTACTCTCTGGTGCACAAACAGGGTATTATTCCCAGTGGGACAGTGCTGGGTGCAGGGGTACATAACAGAGGATGGTGTGATGCTGGGATTGTATGTTTTACCTCTATAGCAACTCTCATTGCCAAGTGCAGCTCTGCCTGGCCCTGTACTAACTGCTTATTGACCTTTTTCTCACCTATTCTGCCCCAGTGAGGCCATATCTGGACTATTCGGTCCAGTTCTGAGCTATGCAGTTCAAAAGGGACAGTGAACTACTGGAGGGAATCCAGTGGAGGCTACAAAGATGCTGAGGGCGTTGGAGCATCTCTGTGAGGAGGAAAGGCTGAGAAGCATGGGGCTGTTTAGCCTGGAGAAGAGCAGCCTGAGAGGGGATCTTCTCAATGCTGATCAACGGCTAAAGAGATAGAGGATGTCAAGAGCGTAGGGGCAGACTCTTTTCAGCAGTGTCCAGTGGGAGGACAAGGGGGCACAAATTGTAACACAGTAAGGAGACATTTCTTTGAGGGCATCAGAGAAGTTATGGAGTCTCTTTCTCTGAAGACTTTCAAAACCACTCAGCTTGCTGTGGGACAGAAAGGCAAGTTGATTTAGCTTCAGCATGTTTTGGGACCAGTGTCAGTTACAATCAGCAGGTGTTTGTGTCCTGCTGAAGAGCTTAAGGAGGGAGTCATATGAAGATAAGACGTCCTTGTTTTGGCTAAAACTGATGAAGCAGGGCTCAGATAACAAACACCCAGCTTGAAAACGATTCTGAGAGCAGGAGTGCCTGAGTGAAAAACATTGCCTGAGTAATTGCAATTTTAATACTTAAGTTGATACCCCTTGGTATGCTAATGAGGAATCTTAAGTACATGTTAAACATATAAGACTATGTATTGCTCAACTTTCCTCCCAAATCATGCTAAACGTGACCTAGAAGACAGGGACAGCCTGGGCTGAGATATAAAACCCACAAGAGGAACATCTGTGGGTGCACTGGGGTGCATGGTTACTGCTGGCACCAATACTAATGCCAGGCCAGCAAGAGGGGTGCAGTGAGGGCCAGCACAAACACCACCACCAGCAACAGAGATGAGGATGGTCAATGGGCTGTGCTCCTTTTCCTCCACCCAAGACTGTGCAGCACTATTTATGCTGTATGTTGAGAATTGTGTCTTCAACATACAGCATAAATAGTGCTGCATTTCTATTGCAAAAGTTTATGTCTCTGACTGTGTCAGATGCTACCCAGGATTTATTAACCTGTGAATTAAGTGAATTTATCACCACCAGCTGGTGGACAGTAAGTTATCTCATAGGACAGCAATGTGCCCTCGTGGACAAGAAGGCCAATGGTGTCCTTAGGTGCATTAAGAAGAGTGCAGCCGGCAGGTGAAAGAAGATTCTCCTCCCGCTCCAATCTGCCCTGGTCAGGCCACGTCTGGAGTATTGTGTCCAGTTCTGGGCTCCTCAGTTCAAGAGGGACAGGGATATACTAGAGAATGTCCAACAAGGGCTATGAGGATGATGGGCTGCAACTTCTGTCTTATGAGGAAAGGCTGAGGGAGCTGGGACTGTTGAGCCTGGAGAAGACTGAGAGGAGATTTTATCGCTGTTTATAGATATCCCAAGGGTGGGTGTCAAGAAAAAGGGGTCAGTCTCTTTTCCGTGGTGTCCTGTGATAGAACAAGAAGCAACAAGTTGGAAGACAGGAAGTTTTCACGGAGGAAGAGTTGCCTGCCTTTGCCAGGAGGGAGGGAATTAAAACTACAGCTCCCAGCAGCCCGCTGGCGCCCGGGAAAGGGCAGAGTTCGCTGTCTGGATGACAGCGGAGGATACGGGTGCGCGTTACTGGGAACAGGGCTGTCCTGCCACCGCCGAAGGCACTCCGGGAGGGGCAAGCGGAAGGGGCAGCGCTTAGCCGCTCCTTATCGCCATTCTCTTTCGCTTCACCGCTCTGACCGGCTCCGGACCTGCCTGGGTAAGCACCGAGTCGGCAAAGCCCCTTTTGCTCCCCTGACTTCCTCCTCCTGCCGGAGCGTCACCGGCGGGAGCGGCGCAAGGCACGGCAGGGCGAGACTCGGGCGGCGGGGAACAGCAATGTACCCCCCCAAACACCACCAAAGCTCGCATTTAGCGACGAAACTCGGCTGTAGGGACAGTGAGGCTGGGGGCAGGTGGCAGAAGGGCTGCTGAGAGGACTGGGGCTGAGGGCTGCGGACAGAAATCCGCGCGAACAAGGGGAAAGTTTCTGGGCAGCTTCCCGGGCTGTGGAAAACTCGGCAGGCGTTGCCCTGATTCCTGCGCGGCGCTCCAGTCCTAAAGCACTTCAGCAGAGGGGGAAATAAGGTCGGGGGGTGTAGGAGAGGCAGACAGCTATGTGCCAAGCGCCTGGGCAGGGCACTGCCCGGCCGCCTCGGGTGGGTGTGAGGCTGGGGGGGGGGTAACGCTGTTGCGCGGGGAGCGGTGGTGCTGCCAGACACGTCACCTGCCAGCGACACCATCCCCAGATCCGGCACTGTGGGGTGGGGAGGGTAAAGTGGAGCCGGCTCATTGCTCTCTATTGACCCAGCTGGTGACATACGAGGTGCCCAGAAGCATGCAGGGCAACCTGCCAAGCCCCAGCCTTCGGGCTTGCCGTCTCAGAGCACAGCTGAGTCCATCCAGCTGAGAAACGGTTGCCTCACCCCACCGGCTTCTCCCGAGTTCACTGTGGTTTACGTTACCCCTTGGACTGTCTGCCGGGAAGCAGAACAGCTTCAGGCCCTTGGGCTGAAGTTTATGTTTCTCAGTGGCATCCATCCACTTTCACACCTCCACGATAGTCGTGGAGGGAGCAGCCTCCTTCTGCACCATGCATCACTGCTCCTGTCTTTCTGCTTCTCAGATTTACGGGCGGTTGGGTACAGTTCCCGAGCTCAAGAAGGGATGGTGTCTGTCAGAGGGCTTGGTCAGCCACTTCAACACCAGGGAGATGTCTCCTTGTGATGGAAGAAGAAAGTGAAACAAACAGTGCAGAAGCCAGAGCTCCAGGGGAGAAAGCAAAAATGGAAGAGAATCCAAGCATGGACCTGGCTGAAGGTAAATGAATCCTCTATCTACTAGGAAAATCCCTTTGGAAGGAGATTTTCAGCAGTGATATGTGAAATAAGCACATTTAAATTAACACCTTCTTGCTGGCCAAGAGAGCCAATGGAATCCTGGGCTGGCTCAGGAGCAGTGTGGCCAGCAGGACAAGGGAGCTTATTCTGCCCCTGTGCTCAGCACTGCACAGGCCACCCCTTGAGTGCTGTGTCCAGTTCTGGGATCCTCAATTGCTGAGAGATGTTGAGGTGCTGGAAGGTGCCCAGAGAAGGGCAGCAAGGCTGGTGAGGGGCCTGGAGCACAGCCCTGTGAGGAGAGGCTGAGGGAGCTGGGGGTGTGCAGCCTGCAGCAGAGGAGGCTCAGGGCAGAGCTCATTGCTGTCTACAACTACCTGAAGAGAGGCTGTAGCCAGGTGGGGTTGGGCTCTGCTGCCAGGCATCCAGCAACAGAACAAGGGGACAGAGTCTCAAGCTGTGCCAGAGGAGGTCTAGGCTGGGTGTTAGAAGGAAGTTGTTGTCAGAGAGAGTGATTGGCATTGGAATGGGCTGCTCAGGGAGGTGGTGGAGTTGCTGTCCCTGGAGATGTTCAAGACAAGCCTGGATGGGGCACTTAGTACCATGGTGTAGTTGCTTGGACAGGGCAGTTTGCTAAGTTGGCCTGGATGAGCTTGGAGGTCTCTTCCAACCTGGTTGATTCTAAGAGCAAGTTGCTTTGTTGGCTGGGGTTTGGATTTTTTTTGAAGGGTGGAAGATTAACAAATTACTTTCAGATCTGGATTCCCATCTGCAACAGATTTGGACTCTGCATCTAGGATGGCAGCACAAGGAAGGGTAAAGATGGAGCTCCAGACTGGAAGAGCTTTCTTCCCTGCATCCTAGTGTTTGCAATATACAGATGCTTAAATAATCAGTTTTCCATCACCTATGGATGGGAAAAGGATGAAGGAGGCAGAGCAAGGCTATAGAGGAAGAAGGGTGTGCATTGTCTTTGTGGGGGGCTTGGAGGCTGGCCTGTCATCATCCTGCTTGTGGGAGGTGTTGAGCAATTGCACTTGCATCACTCGTGATTTCCCCTCCTTTCCTTCACCTGTCTTGATCTCAGCCCACGAGTTCTCTCACTGCTGTAGTTTAAGGATTATCTGTTGTATCATAGAGAGGATCCCTCCAGAGGCAGCAGAAAGGCTCAAGGGGGAGGCATTGGATATTATCATATCTTTATTCCATTCCATGTCCTGAATTATCCTTATATAAGAAGTAGACCTTCCAGTCAGTTCTCTTGGCTCTTGCCTTTTGGCTTGGCTCCAGGCATCTTGGCTCTTAGCTGCTGTTTTTGCTTTTGGCTGTGTGGGAGTAAGGCCTAGCCAGTGGGAAACTTCTTTTTGCTGCATAGCAAGGCCTAGCCTGGAGGCCACAGTCCATAGAGGGGGCTAAGCTGTTGCTGATTCTGTCTGTCATGTATCCTTCTTGCCTTAATACCTACATGCCTTTTGTACTATATTCCCTTCTGTAAATATTGTTTCTATTTGACTTCAATTCTCTACTCCTTTGGGGTAAAATACCTTCTGTGCTCCTTCTGGAGGTGTTCCAACTCAAACCAGGACACTCACTTTTGGTCACTCTCTTCTCTCCCCTGCCTTGCAGTGGGTAGATGTGTCTGGAATGCACGAGTTGGGACTCTGACGGGGTGGTGGTAAAGCACTGTGTTGTCTTGATTCCTGTGTAAGCTTGTCAAATCTGATTCTTAACAGCTGGGCCAACCCAAGGTGAAATGAAGAGCACAGCAGAGCATCCTGCACACCAAAAGCCCACCCAAGAAACACTTGAGCAAGTGACAAGCAGGTGTCCTAAGACCTTCTGCAAACCAGAAAAGGACCCTTTGCCATGTAAGTCACCAACTGCTGATGGAGGAGAGACAGCACTGTCAGATTTAGCTGGCTCAAGAGTAGATGAGAATGTTCTCCAGGAAACTAAAGCATCATTGGAAGAACCTATGAAGACAAGACATGATTTCTTAGAAAGATCCCAGGAAAAAGATGACTTGGACAAAGGTGAGTCTCTTCCTTTCTCTGTGCAGAGCATTGAGAAAATGCTGATAGCCTGCCTTTGCTTAGAGGAAGCAGAGCAGCAGAAAGGGTTATTGTTCTTCTGCTGAAAGAGGCTAAGCATAAGTCTATGAATTTTATTCTCTACAGCCAGGCTGGCCCATGATAGAATGGACAGCAAAGAAGAAAGCCCTGTCCAGCCAGAAACACAGGAGGATCAGGAGCCAAGCAAGCAGGAGCAAAGCCCTGTCCAGCCAGAAACACAGGAGGATCAGGAGCCAAGCAAGCAGGAGCAAAGCCCTGTCCAGCCAGAAACACAGGAGGATCAGGAGCCAAGCAAGCAGGAGCAAAGCCCTGTCCAGCCAGAAGCACAGGAGGATCAGGAGCCAAGCAAGCAGGAGCAAAGCCCTGTCCAGCCAGAAGCACAGGAGGATCAGGAGCCAAGCAAGCAGGAGCAAAGCCCTGTCCAGCCAGAAGCACAGGAGGATCAGGAGCCAAGCAAGCAGGAGCAAAGCCCTGTCCAGCCAGAAGCACAGGAGGATCAGGAGCCAAGCAAGCAGGAGCAAAGCCCTGTCCAGCCAGAAACACAAGAGGATCAGGAGCCAAACAAGCAAGGGCAAAGCCCTGTCCAGCTAGAAACACAGGATGATCAGGAGCCAAGCAAGCAAGGGCAAAGCCCTGTCCAGCCAGAAGCACAGGAGGATCAGGAGCCAAGCAAGCAAGGGCAAAGCCCTGTCCAGCCAGAAGCACAGGAGGATCAGGAGCCAAACAAGCAAGGGCAAAGCCCTGTCCAGCCAGAAGCACAGGAGGATCAGGAGCCAAGCAAGCAGGAGCAAAGCCCTGTCCAGCCAGAAGCACAGGAGGATCAGGAGCCAAGCAAGCAGGGGCAAAGCCCTGTCCAGCTAGAAACACAGGAGGATCAGGAGCCAAACAAGCAAGGGCAAAGCCCTGTCCAGCCAGAAGCACAGGAGGATCAGGAGCCAAGCAAGCAGGAGCAAAGCCCTGTCCAGCCAGAAGCACAGGAGGATCAGGAGCCAAGCAAGCAAGGGCAAAGCCCTGTCCAGCCAGAAGCACAGGAGGATCAGGAGCCAAACAAGCAAGGGCAAAGCCCTGTCCAGCCAGAAGCACAGGAGGATCAGGAGCCAAGCAAGCAAGGGCAAAGCCCTGTCTGCCCAGAAGCACAGGAGGGTCAGGAGCCAAGCAAGCAAGAGGAAAGCTCCATCACAACAAAGGAAGATGCTTCATTGAGAAGCAAGAGCTCCAATGTGACTGCCACAGAAGATGCCACCAAGGACCTCTCGGCAGAGAAAAGCACCAGTGCCCCTGTCCTACACTGGGAGCCAGAAAAGCATGTAGAGCAAGAAACAGAGGAGAGTGGATCCCAGAGCATGTTAAGGAGCAGACAAGGAACCAGAGGTGAGGTGATGGCTGCACACTGCTCTTTCCCTCCGTGCACATGCCTAGATCTTCCACGGGTGTTGCAAAAATGGTGTGGAGAGCTCTCTAATGTCTCTTGTCAGTTTTCCAGAGTTAAGCAGGAGAAGTACAAGAAATTAACTGTCTTCATTAACTGTCTTCTCTTTCTCCTTTGGCTTACTACCCTGCTTTGAAAGGCATGTAACCACACTGCACTCTGCATTGTCTTTCCCCTTCCCCTGCCCCAAAAGCAGAGAGGCAAGACTCAAAGCAGTATTAACCCAAGGCTGTACTCACTTCTAGCCCCTTCCCTCAGCTGGGAGCTCCTGGCAGCTCTGTTGCTTTTCTTATTACAGCTCAGTTTACCTACTCCCTCAACAGCAAGTGGCACATTTCTTTCTCTTACTCTAGGGCACGCAACCCCAAGAGCAGAGACTCAGTCATACTTGCAGAGCATCACCCAAAACACAGACCAGGAGAAGGCCAAAAAGTCCCTCCTGTGGAAAGGTGAGGAAAAGAAGCTTCCCGTGTGTGTTACTCATGGACCAGAAGGCACTCATTCTCCAGGATCAAGTAATGAAGCACATTTAATTGTTCTTATCTCTCAGGATCTTTCACAGCCTTTAGTAAGGGTTTGAGGGGAAAAATATCCTCTTAAAAATAGGCTCAGTTTGAGCCTGTTCTGCAGGGAGCACCCTGGGAGATCCAATGGTCTCCTGTGTTGATGGTCCCCCCTCTCAGTCCTCCTCTGTGTCATGGGGCCTCAAGCAAGAATCACGATGCTGATCTGCACCAGATTGTTTTGGTAGGAAGAGACCCTGCTCTGCAATGCTAGCACTTGTGTCTGGGCCTCACTTGTCCTCCTTTTCTGGGCAGAAGCACAGTAGCCCAGCACAGCTAGGTGGAAGGCAGTACATTTTAGCTGGGTGAAACACCTCCATGGGAAGATGCTCTGAGCAGTCACATACCTTAAACAAAGCAGAGGAGGAGGGAAGAGAAGAAATCTTGTGGCCAACTGCAGTTTCCTCAGGAAATGTTGCACGGCAAAGCTGTAGTCCTGCCTCCGTCTCTGGAGCTGTAGCCCTCTTGACTGGTGTGCAGCAGCAGAGGTCTCACAACACGGAGTAAGCAGCCTACGCACTGCCCAAATAACATGCCACCCAGCAGAGAGGGGAAGGTTTGGGGTGAGGGAAAAAGAGCCCTTGTAGCTACTTTCCAGCGTATCAGTGCAGGTCACTTGAAACTGACTTCTGTTCCCTGTCTTGTGTCTCTCCCCTTTTGAACAGGGCTTGTTGTTGTGAGCGTCATGTTGGTCTGCTTCTGCTTATACAGCTTCGGCAACCCGACCTCCAAGGCCCAGCAAGCCTCTAGGAACCCTACTGTGGAGGCATTCCTGTCCAAGTTCAGCCAGCTGCCAGACAAGTTTCCAGGGCAGAATCCCCAGCTATGGGATCGCGGGCGCAAGATCCTGCAGAAGCACCTGAACACATCCTACAACACGCAGCCAGCCATCATCATCCTCACAGCTGCCCGCAGGGGAGAGCAGACCTTGCAGTGTCTTAGCACCCACGTGGCCAACACCTTCTCAACTGCCCTGCACTCCAACACGGTCCAGATCAATGGCAAAGATAAATCCAAGCTCCAGAGTGACCAGGCCAAGCTGGAGGTGGACTTGGAGCTCAGCTCAGCTTTCCAGGCTGGTGACCGTGCTGCAGTGATACACCACTTCGAGATGTTGCCAGCAGGGTCCACCATCATCTTCTACAAGTACTGCGATCATGAAAGGGCTGCTTTCAAGGATGTGGCCCTGCTGCTGACCGTGCTGCTGGAGGAGGAGATGCTAGAGACCAACATCAGCTTCAAGCAGGCAGAAGAGAGGGTCCATGACTTCCTGTGGGCCAAGTTCACTGACACCAGGAGCCCCGGCTCCTACAATTACATGGATTCCGACAAGCTGAGCGGGCTGTGGAGCCGCATCTCCCATTTAGTGCTCCCAATCCACCCAGTGCAGACCATTGAGAAGGGGGGATGCCATGTCAACACCAAAACCCAGGGACAAAGGCTGCCAGAGCCCTGAGGAGGGTTGGAAAGGCAGTGCTGGCTGACTGTAGTGCAGGAGTAGGCACAATTTGTGCTGATTCCTTTCAGTTTGTTGCTCGTATCTTCCTGGGAAGAGTCTGACAAGTTGAGCCAGGCAATTTGGCCAGCTGAGTCCTGGAGAAGATAGACCACGTGCTTCTTTCTGGCAGATGGAAAGAGTGGACATTTTAGCCTGCTAATTGCACAGGAGGACATCATTGTATGAGGGGAGGCAGGAAGGAAAACAGGAGGGAAAGCAGGTAGCATTTCTGCCATCAGGAAACACAGAGGTAACGTTCAAAGCTAGTATACCAGAAGGACACTTCATTCAGCAGCCCTTTCGTTTCTCCCTGCCTCTCAGTTTGCTAACATCAGGTACATCAGTCTCATGATGTACTTTAGGTTTCTCTCTCTTTGCAGAGAGCCTGGAATACATGAAAGTCAAATCCCCCAAAGCCCAACATTTTGAAGGCATGCTTCAAAAAAGAAAGGCAGTTTGGTAGTCAAGGTTTTGACCAGTCAGTCCTGATAAAAGAGTCCCACTTGCACAGACTGAATGACAGCCAGCAAAGACCATAGCCTAAATACAGGATATCCAAAGCAAGCTGCCAGCCAGACGTCCTTTAAACGTGAATTACAAGAAATTTCAGGTTGTCAGCACTGAAACACTGCACTAAGGGGGTAGGATCTCATGAGGATATCCCATATGTCAGAGAATAAGCCTGGAAGGCAGAGAGCAATGAAACAGAAATCATCTAACTGTTCAAGCCTCAAGGGACTGCACAGGTGAAAGCAGTTTAACTTGATGCTACCTCCTCTTAAAATGTCCACTCTTGATCCCTTTGCCACAAGGCTGTGACTGTCTCTTTGGGCTGGTGTCTCAGCTTTGACCCTACAAGACAGACTGCTCTTCAGCCAGATCTCTGATCTGTGCGTAGAGCAGGGAGCTGTCAGCCTGCCTCTCCCCAGTGAGCTTCTGTCGATGAATGTAAGATGTTAACACTGATATTTATTTCACACCACACAGGGTAGCACATCAGGAGTAGATTTACCTCCCTGCCAGGCAGCTGCTGCTCTAGCATATGCCAAAGCAACTAGGAGAGAGCTGGGATTAGCTGGTAAAGACAAAATCTCTGGTATTAACACTAAAACCCCTCAACAAAACAGGGTGGTTTCTTACTGTGCCACCTCTTCTGCATCCCAGGAAGAGAAACCCAAGTCCTGGGAACACGGTGGTGTTCCTGCACACTGCCTTTCTGCAGGTGCTCTGGGGCAGAGCAGCCAACTCAGGAAATACCTGGGGGGAGGTGGGAGCTAGCTGCAGGTTACAGCATATATAATAACCTGGCAGTCAGCCTCAGGTGTTAGCCTCTTGTGCCTTCAGCGCTGCCTGCCAGAGGAGGAGCAGCCAAAGCAGAGCATGGCTTATTTCTATATAAGCAGCACGAGTGGGGCCTCGTGGAGCCAGGCTCTGTGCCCAAACAAGACACAACCCAAGAACACTGTGGTGTTTTTACAGTCAGTGCATCTGAGCACTCCTCACAGCAACTGGATCCTGGCACTGGCCAGGTCTTCTGCCAGTGGTGCCTTGCTGCTCTGCCCCACCAATGGCCCAGCTGAGTGAGACACAACCCTGCATCCTACACCCACAGCCTGTCTCTTCTTTCCTTCCTGCCGTGTGCCTTAACCTCTCTGTGGCCATTCACTTGGAGGAAGGGACAAAATGAAGGAAGAGGAAAGGATTACCTGTTGAAAATTTAACAAGAAAAGATGGTTTTGCTTGGCTGGGGACATGAAGACAATCCCACAGAGGTTTCACCTGCAACAAGCACCAGGCTGAGCAGGAGAATTGCCTGCTGGCAGGCCTGTCCAAGGCATGGCTTTGTTACAAGGTACAGGTTGCTTCTTCCCCTCCTTCCTTTTAATTGCTACACACTACCTTAGAAACAGACAAAACTTTCTGCTCTGCAGGGTTCAGTATGGGTGTTGATGGGAGATCTGGTAAAGAGTTGATCATATCATGTCAGTATCTTGAGGGACACTATTCTCATGCTGCCTGTCAGTGAGATGTCCTGTGTTTGGATATGCAGTACAAGGGATGCAGGGGCAGCCTCACACTGGGCATGTCACTGCAGGCATCATCCATCCAAGCTGTTCCCACACAGAGATGTTTTTATGGCCTTTTAAAGACAAAATATCAAACATCTGCTTGCTTCTGAAACAAGACTGCTATTTAAAAATAAAGAGTGAGATTGTGAAAGAAGGCAGCAGTGTCTTTGAAGTGAGACCAGTGCCTTATTGTATTCTGGTGGGGTTTTTCTTTCCACACAGCTGTTTCCAGTTCAGTGAATCACAGAATTACAGAATGAATCAGGTTGGAAAAGACCTTAGAATCAAGCAGGTTGGAAGAGACCTCCAAGCTCATCCAGGCCAACCTAGCACCCAGCCCTGGCCAAGCAACCAGACCATGGCACTAAGTGCCCCAGCCAGGCTTGGCTTCAACACCTCTAGGCACAGTGACTCCACCACCTCCCTGGGCAGCCCATTCCAATGCCAATCACTCTCTCTGCCAACAACTTCCTCCTAAGAGCCAGCCTAGACCTCCCCTGGCACAACTTGAGGCTGTGTCCCCTTCTTCTGTTGCTGCTTGCCTGGCAGAAGAGACCAACCCCACCTGGCTGCAGCCTCCCTTTCAGGTAGCTGTAGCCAGCAGTGAGGTCTGCCCTGAGCCTCCTCTTCTGCAGGCTGCACACCCCCAGCTCCCTCAGCCTCTCCTCATAGGGTTTGTGTTCCAGGCCTTTCACCAGCTTTGTTGCCGTTCTCTGGACACATCCCAGTACCTCAACATCTCTCTTGAATTGAACCTTCAAGACCCTCAAGTCCAATCTATCACCTAACACCTTCTAATTAACTAACCCATGGCACTAAGTGCCTCCTCCAGCCTCCTTTTAGACACTTCCAGGGATAGGGACCCCACCACCTGCCCAGGCAGCCCATTCCAATGCCAACCTCTCTTGCTGTGAAGAACTTAGAATCATAGAATCAGGCAGGCTGGAAGAGACCTCCAAGCTCATCCAGTCCAACCTAGCACCCAGCCCTATCCTGTCAACTGGAACGAATGAACAAAAGGCAAAGTTTTACTCAGGTCAGGGCTGTAGTTGTGCAAACAAAGAGAGTCTTTTGCTTCTCCCAGAAAAACACCTCCAAAGAACCTTTCCTCCTTTGTTTGGGGAAAACATTCACAGCTTTTTTCCCAGCTAAAACCAGTCCTCAAGGAGTTGCTGAATTCAACCCAGACTGAAACATACTGAGGTTTGCATAATACTTAATGATGATAATGAAATGAAATTAACTGAAAAGTTCAAATACTTTACAAATGCATAAAGGAAATATTTAAATACCCTTGATCAGATCAGTTCTACACATCACCATCACCATCACACACATGCCAATTTTTATGTTTGGTGGTGAATTATCTTGCCCAGCTCTGGCCTAAACAGTGAGCTCAAATAAAAAGGATTTACCTTCTTAGTCTGGATTTTCCTCAGTCCCTGTCCAGACCCTGGCAGCCAAATACTCACAACACTGGCATCTGTTTTCATACAGATGTTCATGTGATCAGTTGCCAGAAGAAAACATTCATCTCCTGGTGTGAAAGGACAAGATTTGTTCCTATCCCATCCCAGGGACCCCATTGTCAACAGCCAAAACCAGGCAGAAAGGCTTTTTGATAAGTGCCGAGCAAGAGCCTCATGCAAGTCCCCCAAATGCCAATCAGTTCTTCTCCAAAAGGAGGAGACATCAGTGCTACCCTTCCTACAAGCTGTGCTGAGCTGCAGCTTTGCCACACCATCCCCTTCCTCCTGAACACCAGTGCAGCTGGCCTTGGGGTCACAGCAGGGGCTCAGAAGGACCCTCAGCAAGCTTTCTCCTAGCCAAGAATTAAGGTTCCTTTCTTTCACAGTGTGAGTTAATCCCAAACCACTGTTCCCTGGTGTGTGCTTTGCTGTGGCATGGGTGCAGCAGCTGCAGAGCTCCTTTTGAGGGAGACCACCACAGAGAACATGGGGCACAGCCAAGAGCAGAGGCACCCATGGCAGCTCCAGAGGAAGTAAAATTCCCTCGTCCTACCAGGTCTTCTGACGCCTGAGACAGGTCAGATCAAGACCAGGATGGAGCAGGACATTGTCTGTATCTACCCTAGCTGAAGAAAAGGAATTTATTCCTTCTGGGCACCACATCCACCTAAGCTAGGGACAGCTCTTCCCATCAAGTGTTGCTCCAGACCTAGTTCCCAATCCCTCTGGCAGCATTTCTTCCAGCACATGCACACACTGCCCAGGCATGGCGAGGGTTTGGCTGGAGTTGAGCAGCTGCCTGCTGTTACATCACCACTAAGACTAAGTTAGCTTTCAGTTGCTCATGGAAAAGCTTTCTAATTCTTCTTGGAGCACAGGAAACTTCACCTCAACATGGGGAAAAAACTTCTTTGCTGTGAAGATGAAGTACTGGAACAGGCTGACCTGGAGTCTCCTCTGGAGACTTTCAAGACCTGTCTGGATGTGTCCCTGTGTGAACAAGCAGGATGCAGGGGTAGGTAGTGCACCCAGCTCAGCTGTGCCTCTCCTGTGGAGGCTTAACCTAGAAACAGACTGGTTTGGGTTGGAAGGGTCCTTTAAAGCTCACTTAGTCCAGCCCTGCTGCAGTGAGCAGGGACATCTGCGACTAAAGCAGGTTACTCAGAGCCATGTCCAGCCTGACCTGGGATGCTTCTAAGGATGGAGCATCTGCCACCTCTCCAGGTAACCTATGCCTGTGTTTCACCACCCTCAGTGTGAAAAATGCCTTCCCTTTTTCTAGCCTAAATCTCCCTCTTTTAGTTTAAAATCATGATTCCTTGCCCTGTCACCACAGGCAACCTCTGGGAGTTGCTCTACCCTCCTGCTGCTCCATGCATAGGCAGGCTCTGCTGCTGTGGGGAGGGTTGGGCCCTCAGGGATCACTTTTAGCCCTTCAAATCCTCCATAGGAAGAGAGCTTTGCAGATACTGGGAGCTTAAGACCATTTTTCTTTCCTCCCTTTGCCTCTCCAGAAGCAGCTGCACAATGAACTGCACGCAGGAGCCTGGCCTGAGCCTGCAATGAAAGGGCTCAAAGAACACAGCTCGGGAGTGCGGGAGCGGGGCAGAGCCATTAGCAGACCTCCCGCTGGCACCTTCTGGCTGTGGCCAGGCTGCAGTTAGGCTCGGGCCACGGAGAAGGCTCTTGAGATCCCTCGTGAGGGCACTCGAGAGCTGAGGATGCTCTCAGAGCCAGAGCAGAGGCAGCAGCATGGTTCCTCCACACGAGGGATGGAAAACAGCCTCCCCACACCAGGCATCCTTTAAGGTCTGCCTTCATCCTCTGCTCCAACCGCCTAGGGACCACTTAGACATCTCCAGGTTGCAGTTTCTGGTCATGGTGTTCTCCATGGAGGAGCAAGACCTGATTTATTCTCGTAATTACAAGCTGAGCTGAACAAAGCCACTCTCTGTGTCAGCAGAGCTGATCTCTCAGAGCTGCTCAGAGTGGTAGAAAGAAGGACTGGCAACTTCCCTGGTCAGAGCTTGTGTTTGCAGAGGGGAGCCTTGGACCACACAGGTTCCTCCTCTGCAGGAGAGCAAAGTCCAGTTGTTGTTTCTGCTCCTGGGGTCAGGAAGGGGCATCTGTGCTGGGGCAAGCACCAGGCAGAACCAGCTGGGATGAACTAAAACCCGAGTGCAACGTCCTGCAAGACAGCATTGTCCTAGTAGCCTGGGCAACAAGAGGACAATGCACACACAGAGGAATTGAGAGGTGCCCAAAGACCTTTACACTCCAAGCCTGTCCCTGACATGCATAACCATGGAGTCATAATCACAGAATCAACCAGGCTGGAAGAGACCTCCAAGCTCCATCCTAGCACCCAGCCCTGGCCAATCAACCAGACCATGGCACTAAGTGCCCCAGCCAGGCTTGTCTTGAACACCTCCAGCCACAGCGACTCCCCCACCTCCCTGGGCAGCCCATTCCAATGCCAATCACTCTCTCTGGGATTTTTTCTAAACTCTCAGCTTCTATAGTTATGATCCAAGGAATTTTCCCATGGAAGGACAGCAGTCATCTGTGACATCTGCAAGTGAGTGGTGAGCAGAATAAATCCTTTTCAGATTGTGTCAGAGGATGTTCTACTCTGGTCGTGCAGGACCTGCTGCAGCAGCAGCCACAAACACAGCACCTCCTTTCCAGAGGAGCTGTGCTTTTCTTTCCCTCCTGACTGTGTTCTGGACAAACAGCTAACGAAAGCCAATTCAGTGATACAAGAGGTTAAAATAATATCCTAGGCAACTTCCAGAGTACACGGGATGAGTCCAAATCAATCCTCCTAAGCATCTCACACACCCAAACCTGGCTGGCACCTACAACAAAACACACTGGCTGGCCCCAGCACAGTTCTGCTCACGGAGAAGCTATGGGGGTGAAACCACACAGCTCTGCTCTTGCCTGCTAAAAAGGGAGAGATCCTCAACCTTCTGGGTCCTTTAAACATTCCCTGGTTTTAACACAGGCAATGAAACTGGGAAGCAACTGGGAGAAAGCCCCCTGTAAGGTAGAGTTGAATGCCAAACCATTGCAGGCTGCGGTAGCTGCAGAGCTCAGCCTGCTCACGCACATAATACAGCCCACAGCAGAACTGGTTAGTCCAGTTAGAAAGTGGCAGCTTAAATTTATGGTCTAAGTAAAGACAACAGGAACAAAAAGACCTCACCCAACAAATTGGGAGATGCAGATTACAAATTACTACAAGACTAGAAGCTGGTTGTGGTGGTTGGTGATGCTTTTGTTAGCGAGGCTTAGAATGTGTTAATCAGTTAATAGCTCTGTCAAACCTTCCTGTGCACTGCTTACCTGGCAGTGGTCTCAAGGCTACAAGGAAAGGTCTCCCATACCTTTTTTCCCACATGGACTGAAAGTAACCAAAATCTCATTTGAGCAGTAATGAAAACAACCACACTGCTTAAATGCAGCCTAGAAGATGACAGGCAGCATTTTAGCCTTGTCTTACTGCCTTCCATACTTCCCTGAGACTGGGGACTTGTGACTGGGGGACAAGAACAGGACTAGCAAGAAAGGTCTGACAGAGGGGATGCAGAGGGGGCCCAGGAGGGGAGGGCATTGCAGGCCACCTGGATATGTCTAGTCACGCTCCCTTAGTGCCTCACACACAGATCTCCCTCCACAGATTATCTCTGCACTGAGCAGCACTCAGCAGTCTTCTGCCTCCCAGAGTGCCTGCTCAGACACAGGTTTTCAGGGGCTGTAGATATTGGAAGAAACTTCTTCACTGAAAGGGTTCACAAACACTCCAGCAGGCTCCCCAAGGAGGTGGTTGAATCCCCATCCCTGGAGGTATTCAAACGAGTCAGAGATGTAGTGCGAGGAACATGGTTTAGTACCAGACTTGTAGAGTTAGATAACAGTTGGACTCAGTGACCTTAGTAGTCTTTTCCAACTGAAATGATTCTATAAGAAGATCAGAAGCACTGAAACCTGTGTGAGACCCTCAGGGCTACAGATTCCCCTGCTCAGCTGGAGCCAGCCCCCCTTTCCTTCTTAGGCACAGCCTCTCCACTACCTCTGTGTCTTTTAGCAGCTTTGCTTATCTGCAGGGCAGAAAACGGCTCCAGAAGCACATTACAGAGGGCTCAGCAAGGCAACAAAGCCAAGCATTGACTCTGAAGATTTCTTTTCCCCCTGCCTTTGTAGAAGGCAGCTCATGGCATAACCATGTTATTTGTCATCACTCCTCACCCTCATTTTCTCTAGATGGGTCAGAAGTGGATGGCCTTCCCCCTCTCCTTGCCCCCTGCCTGCTAGCAAAAGGCTTTGATCAGGAGTCCCTCTCCAATCCCCCCGCTGACACCCCTCCTGCATCCCCATCCCTCTCCCCTCCCTCCACCTCGAGGGAAGAAGGCCCTGGTAAGGGAGAGGCAGAGGACTCTGATCACCTTCCTACACTAATCACAGCACATCTGGCAGGCATAAACCACTGCTTCCCAGCTGCCTGCCCCAGGCTGGGGCCATCTGATGCCATTTTTGCACAGCTTCTGTCCATTGCTCACAGCAGTCAGGTCCTAGAAGGGCCTATATGAGCCAGCAGTCAGACTCACTGCTTCTTGCCAAGAGCTGCCTTCTGATCACAAGCACAGCAGGAGAACCATGCAGACAGGAAAGAAGAAGGTACCAGGAAACAAATTAATCCCTTTTAAGTTTCACAGTTGACTATCTCAGTGTGCCAGCCTGAAAGCAGCACCTGAAGAAAAAAAACAACAGATTTCTTCAGCCTGAAGGGTGCCAGAGTGCTGATGGGGGCTTCTGAGGTGACACTGCTTTCTCTCAAAGACCTCAGTCTGCTGTGCATAGATTCGAGCTGCCTGATTTTGCACTCTGCTTTTTGCAGTTACTGAATACAGACAAGAAGCACAAACAGACTTGGAGGAGAGCAACTTTCACATGAGACTTAAGCTGAGCTTTGGTATGTAACTGAACAAACCATGGCTGAGAGCTGGGGCATCTAGGCAACTACATCCTCCTCAGTATGGACCAGGTCATCGGGCTGACTCACCACGAGGACGTGGTTCCTTGACCATGTCAGCAAGAGCAGTTCTCCACATCCCAGGCGATGTTTCCCTTCCACCTGGAGAAAGACTGGGACAGTTTGGGGTTGTTCAGCTGGGAGAAGGCTGCGAGGAGACCTTATTGTGGCCTTTCAATACTTGTCTCAAGTTGTGCCAGGGCAGGTCTAGGCTGGACATTAGGAGGAAGTTGTTGGCAGAGAGAGTGATTGGCATTGGAATGGGCTGCCCAGGGAGGTGGAGTTGCCGACCCTGGAGGTGTTCAAGCAAAGCCTGGATGGGGCCCTCAGTGCCATGGTCTGGTTGATTGGCCAGGGCTGGGTGCTAGGTTGGTCTGGATGAGCTTGGAGGTCTCTTCCAACCTGGTTGATTCTGTGATTCTCTAAGAAAGATGGGGACAGACTTTTACAGCAGAGCCAGCTGTGACTGGACAAGGGTGGATAGTTTTAAACTAAAAGAGGAAGATTCCAACTAGATGCAAGCAAGAAATTTTTCACACAGAGGGTGGTGAGACACTGTCCCAGGTTGCCCAGAGCAGTAGTAGATGCCCCATCCCTGGAACTCCAGGTCAGGCTGGACAGGGCTCTGACCAGCCTGTGCTAGCTGCAGATGCCCCTGCTCACTAGATGACCTTTAATGGTTCCTTCCAACCCAATCTAGTCTACGATTCACCACCACCACTTCCCAGGACGGAGCTCTGCCCTCCAGGACCACCAAAAGGGACGCACGAAGAACGAACTTGCTCGGAAGGGTGAAACAGGTAGCAGCTGAGTTTCGTGCGGGAGGAAAGGAACGGAGAGGAGCGCTGGGGAGCGAGGGGCGGCGTGGGGCAGCCCGGCTGTCCCAGCACCACACCGCTGCCCCGGGACGCAGCCAACGAATCGCACACAGCGGCGAGACAAACTCGCGGCGCCGGCAGCAGCCGCAGCCGCAGCCGGGGCGGCACAGCTCGCAGGCGGGCTGCGGGACCGAGCCCCGGGGCGGCGGAGCCTGCACAACGCCCGCCCGTCCCCCCCCTGCCCAGCCCAGCCCCATCCCCCGCCGAGCGGCCGCGCCGCGGGTCGCCGCCCGCTCCCCGGCAGGTTGTAAAGTCATTAAGTCCCTCAGCCATGCCGCCCGAGCTCCGGCGGCGGCGGCTGCTCCTGCTCCCGCCGCTGGTGGGCCGCCTCGCCGCCTCCTCCGCGGCGGCTGCAGCAGCAGCGCGGCATGGCCGCCGCTCCCCGCCGCCGCCGCCTCCTCCTCCTCCTTCTCTTCAGCGCCGCCGCCGCCCCCCTGGGCGCTAAGGTAAGCGGCGGCGGGTGGGCCCGCGGCAGCGGAGCCTCCCCTCTCGCTCTCTTGGCTCTTTCCCTGCCTCCCTCCCTTAAGGGAGCCGCGGCGGGTCCGGGGCCAGGAGGGGCGCTCCGAGCTGCCGGGGCCGCAAGCCGCGGGCCTGCGTGCGCCGGGCAGGGGCAGGAAGCGGGCAGGCGCCTCGGGGGGGCGGGGGCCCCTCACCGGGGACGGCCTGGACGTGGGGGAACCCGCGCTGCCGTCCCTCGGTTTGAAAGCGCTGGAGGAGAAGGGGTGTTGTGCCCTGTCTCCCCCCTGTGCAGCCCGAGGAGCAGCAGGCGCTTTGCCCACTCCCCTGTCACTAAGGAAAGGTCAACAAGGGAGTCGCAAGGGAGCCTGAGGAGGCTTCCCAGCGGCTCCAGAAGCACCACGGCTGAGTAGAGCCTTTCCCTGGTTGCGGTTTTGCCCGAGACTGTCCCCCACGTTCATCCCTAGCAGAGAGCTGACTCCAGTTAAGGGCTGTAAACAATCAGATTTCCCTCTTTGCTCTCCCACCACCCAGGTGTGGGCTTAGGCAGCTGCTTTCTCCTCTAACTGCGGGGCACATCT